>NC_136956.1:11630311-11640311 GCF_032717465.1 Coenobita brevimanus
TCAGAGCTGTTTCGAACCACCTTCCTCTATTTGCTCACGGTTTCGACCTCTAGTTTCTGTTCTACCGTTATAGCTTCTCTGAGTTACCCATCTTGCTTACCTGAGTTAACCTTCTTACTTCTTTGAGTTTATCAAAGCCGGGCAGGGACTTCCTGTCTTAGTTAACGGCTTCAGCTAGACCGGTGTGTTGGACTGCTCTGTTTTGGGGATATTGATATAATAATATACATTGTCTGCCACACGTGAGATAATGTTTATTATCAGGACGATAGATTTTTTGAGGTTCTTTTGATATTGCTATTATTTATAAGAATTGTTTATTTAGAATCGCTGTTATTGCCGTAGCTAATGTTATATTATATTAGTGTCAAGAGTCTGTATTTATCTTTATGCCAGGTGTTTATTGCAAGCCCCCAGTGGTTTTACAACCAAAGGGCTAGTTTATGTTCTGGTTTATCTTTATTAATAACATTCGAAACTTTAGGATAACTTCTGCAAGAGCTACTTTAACAATCCTGTTAGAACCTGTTGTTTTTGTTGTTGTAGCTTGAAGTTAGTATTAAGTAAATTAATTTAAGTACTTTTAATTGCATATTTCATTCCCCCTTTTGGTCATAGGCATGTTCCACGCTTGATCAATATTTTCTCCCTTTTAATCTTACGACTTTGTGTGGATAACTGCCACTTAGTATTCTAAAATTTCCGTTGCGCACTTTACAGGCTATCAGATAATCCTTTAGCCCCTGCATGTAATAATAATATATATATATATATATATATATATATATATATATATATATATATATATATATATATATATATATATATATATATAATCCTTGAACTGAGAGCTACGTTAAATGAGAAAGAAAAAAATTAATATAGAGAGCTTGTATGGTAAAGCAAAAATTGACACCCAAGGCAAAGTTTATAACCGATCATCGCAGATACGGCATACCGCATTAATATTTTTTGTCAATTTCACTTGTTTTAGTCAATATATGCTTCATGAACTTTCCTTATACCACGATTTTTCTATTTCCTTTTGAAATATTTCTTGAATTTTAGTAAAATCTGTTGTATTTTAGTAAAAATTTAGAGCACGATTGATGAAGTTTCCTATTTATCGACTTCAACCTAAAGGACATGAATTAGAACAACTGCCAAGGTGTAATTGTTTTGAATTGAAAACAAATGCTCTAAAGCAGTTATTTTCAATCGAAACGAGTTCCCTTTGCCTCTATTTCCTTGAAGTGACCACTACGACAAATGAACAAACAAAAAGGCGTTTAAGAAATCGGGAGAGCTAAAGTAAAAATCAAAACATATGAAAGACGACATAATTATAAAGTCGTTAACGAAAATGGTCCCTGAAGCTGCAGTTTTTGTCTGTCATGAATGAGAATCTACTGAACTACCTACGATACTTTAAATATTGATCAGGTTCGTATCTCCATAGTTTGCCGAATTCATTTTTTCTTTTCAAAATCAACTCAGATCTTTTTCTGCAATTTTTCGCTGATCTGATTGTACAAATTTAAATACTGATTAAAGCAATAGTTAAATAGATAGAAAATAAATCAATCTACATTTTTTTTTCATTTTTCTCATAGATGCCCATATAAACCTATATTTATTGTGCAATTTTCGTTGTAGGTTTCATTGGAGGTGGGAAATGCAAGACAAATATCAAAAAGAGAAATCTAAGGACAATGTATTTTTATATTTCAATGACCAGAGTTTAAAAGTATCATCTTGAGCCTCTTGACTGTATTAAAAGAAAAAGGAATTTTTGAACATTATACACATTCGATTTAGAGAGTATGACATATTTCCGTTTGTACAATCACTCTGATCCGCACGTGGTTTTGATACAAATGCATACGACAAAGATATCTTCTATTACTGAGATACGAAACTAATAAAAATAAAGAAAATGGTTGGCGAGGCCCTCAGATTCCTCAGGCATGACAAATTAAAGAAAAAAAAAAAAGAATCTCTGACGAGCACTGTCATGAACTGTTATAAATGGCACCTAAGGATTTTTTTTTTAATATATCACGGACTCTCAAAGCATTTTTATTTTATTTTTTTTTTCACAATGCATCTCACTTCAAGGATTAAAAAAATAGTGCCGAATATTAACCCGTTACGACTGAAAATAAGAGTTAAAGAGTAATTCTAAACCACACCTGAGGATTAATGCTAAAAAAAAGCGTCCTTCAGAGCGAAAACGATTAATACGCATGTTCGTCAAATGAGATCTAATTTTATCAGGAATATCTCCCAGTTGATGGGGTAAGTCAGGAAACATTTCAGGGATGAAAAAATCCGACCTATAAAGAACAAAACCTGGCTGATATGAGGAAAAGTTAGGTAGCTGACACAATGATATCGATTCACCAATGAATTGCACAATAAATATGGTTTCTGAAGAGTATTCGAAAAAAAAGTAAAAAATGTGCGGTTAAATTGGATTATACTTTTGTCTGCAAGATAGGGCTTGTCTAAACTGAAACAAAGAATTAATTTTACATATTATAAAGTCGTGATTAACCATTTGGCGTATTTCAGTAAGAAAACTCACTGCTAGCTATGTTAACTTGCATGAAAACACATCAGGTGGATTTGACTGTCATATAAAATGAGTTCTTCAGAGTAAAAATATAATTCCAATAGTGATGTACGAAACTGATAAATAGAGGAAATGTGGTTGCAAAAGAACTTAGATTTCTCGTCCAACCGATCTAAAACATTAGGGTGTGCATGAATATATGCATGAAAGTAGGAATGTTTTAACTTTAACATTAGCATGCCCCGTATCTTGTGATTTCATTTTTTTTTTTTTCATTCAACTTGTCACTTCAGTGATAAAAAGGAAAAAAAATGGACTCATGTTTGAACAAAGCCGTTTTAAGTGTATTTCAAAATCACTCAACTAAAATAATGGATGAGAATGGGTCTATCAGGAGAATGTAACTTTGCCAAATTACACGTCACGAAAAATTCCGACAGAAAAAATAAGACGCTGCTCTATCGACACGTAAAGTAGCACATACAAAAGACGATGATTCAAACGTGAAACGAGCTGGCGTTGAGATGGAAGTAAGACAATTAATTTCGATTGGTAACGGTGTCGTCAAAATACTGAGAAAGTATAGTTATGGTAGTTCTTTCTCTCTCTCTGTCTCTCTCTCTCTCTCTCTCTCTCTCTCTCTCTCTCTCTCTCTCTCTCTCTCTCTCTCTCTCTCTCTCTCTCTCTCTCTCTCTCTCTCTATATATATATATATATATATATATATATATATATATATATATATATATATATATATATAAATATATATATATATATATATATATATATATATATATATATATATATATATATATATATATATATATATATATATATCTTTATTGTTACGTGTGGCAAATATACATTGCTTATATTGATATATAATGTTCCGAATCTTTAATTCATTTATCAGTACCATGATTTGTGTTCTGTGAACGAAGTTTATAAATATCAGATCTTAGGCAACAGCCTGGCTCACCTGTCTCGATAGTTTCAGAGCTGTTTCGAACCACCTTCCTCTATTTGCTCACGGTTTCGACCTTGAGTTTCTGTTCTACCCTTATAGCTTCTCTGAGTTACCCTTCTTGCTTACCTGAGTTAACTCTCTTACTTCTTTGAGTTTATGAAAGCCGGGCAGGGACTTCCTGTCTTAGTTAACGGCTTCAGCTAGACCGGTGTGTTGGACTGCTCTGTTTTGGGGATATTGATATAATAATATACATTGTCTGCCACACGTGAGTTAATGTTTATTATCAGCACATGATAGATTTTTTTAGGTTCTTTTGATATTGCTATTATTTATAAGAATTGTTTATTTAGAATCGCTGTTACTGCCGTAGCTAATGTCATATTATATTAGTGTCAAGAGTCTGTATTTATCTTTATGCCAGGTGTTTATTGCAAGCCCCCAGTGGTTTTACAATCAAAGGGCTAGTTTATGTTCTGGTTTATCTTTATTAATAACATTCGAAACTTTAGGATAACTTCTGCAAGAGCTACTTTGGTAATCCTGTTAGAACCTGTTGTTTTTGTTGTTGTAGCTTTAAGTTAGTATTAAGTAAATTAATTTAAGTACTTTTAATTGCATATTTCATTCCCCCTTTTGGTCATAGGCATGTTCTACGCTTGATCAATATTTTCTCCCTTTTAATCTTACGACTTTGTGTGGATAACTGCCACTTAGTATTCTAAAATTTCCGTTGCGCACTTTACAGGCTATCAGATAGTCCTTTAGCCCCTGCATGTCGTATTAATAATAGTAATAATAATATCTATCTATCTATCTATCTATCTATCTATCTATCTATATATATATATATATATATATATATATATATATATATATAATCCTTGAACTGAGAGCTACGTTAAATGAGAAAGAAAAATTAATATAGAGAGCTTGTATGGTAAAGCAAAAATTGACACCCAAGGCAAAGTTTATAACCGATCATCGCAGATACGGCATACCGCATTAATTTTTTTTTTTTCATACATGAGAAACATAATGACTTCAACTTCCAAAGTCAGAATATTTAACGGAATACTCATTATTTATTTACTGTCTAAACCGCCTTAAGTAAAGACTCGGAGTTCTTTGACCTAGGGATGTATTTTCCAAAACGACCCTGTATAATGTGCAATTTTTCTTTTTCCATTTAATCGAGACTGCAGATGCCATATAAAAACCAAACTCGTATAGTTTAAAGTAAGATACCTTCGTTTTTCACTTCTTTCGACGACACATAAAACGAAATTCATTTCGCAATCGCCACTTCAAAATCCAGCCAATTTCACTTGTTTTAATCAATATAGGCTTCATGAACTTTCCTTATACCACGATTTTTCTATTTCCTTTTGAAATATTTCTTGAATTTTAGTAAAATCTGTTGTATTTTAATAAAAATTTAGAGCACGATTGATGAAGTTTCCTATTTATCGACTTCAACCTAAAGGACATGAATTAGAACAACTGCCAAGGTGTAATTGTTTTGAATTGAAAACAAATGCTCTAAAGCAGTTATTTTCAATCGAAACGAGTTCCCTTTGCCTCTATTTCCTTGATGTGACCACTACGACAAATGAACAAACAAAAAGGCGTTTAAGAAATCGGGAGAGCTAAAGTAAAAATCAAAACATATGAAAGACGACATAATTATAAAGTCGTTAACGAAAATGGTCCCTGAAGCTGCAGTTTTTGTCTGTCATGAATGAGAATCTACTGAACTACCTACGATACTTTAAATATTGATCAGGTTCGTATCTCCATAGTTTGCCGAATTCATTTTTTCTTTTCAAAATCAACTTAGATCTTTTTCTGCAATTTTTCGCTGATCTGATTGTACCGATGGAAATAATTTGATCTATCCTAACCCTCGAATAATATTGATTATTTTAAAGCAATAGTTAAATAGATAGAAAATAAAAAAATCTAAATTTTCATTTTTCTCATAGATAACCATATAAACCTATATTTATTGTGCAATTTTCGTTGTAGCTTTCATTGGAGGTGAGAAATGCAAGATAAATATCAAGAAGGACAATGTATTTTTATATTTCAATGACCAGAGCTTAAAAGTACCATCTTGAGCCTCTTGACTGTATTAAATCAAAAAGGAATTTTTGAACATTATACACATTCGATTTAGAGAGTATGATATTTCCGTTTGTACAATTACTCTGATCCGCACGTGGTTTTGATACAAATGCATACGACAAAGATATCTTCTATTACTGAGATACGAAACTAATAAAAATTAAGAAAATGGTTGGCGAGGCCCTCAGATTTCTCAGGCATGACAAATTAAAGAAAAAAAAAAGAATCTATGACGAGCACTGTCATGAACTGTTATAAATGGCACCTAAGGATTTTTTTTAAAATATATCACGGACTCTCAAAGCATTTTTATTTTATTTTTTTTTCACAATGCATCTCACTTCAAGGATTAAAAAAATAGTGCCGAATATTAACCCGTTACAACTGAAAATAAGAGTTAAAGAGTAATTCTAATCCACACCTGAGGATTAATGCTAAAAAAAAGCGTCCTTCAGAGCGAAAACGATTAATACGCATGTTCGTCAAATGAGATCTAATTTTATCAGGAATATCTCCCAGTTGTTGGGTTAAGTCAGGAAACATTTCAGGGATGAAAAAATCCGACCTATAAAGAACAAAACCTGGCTGATATGAGGAAAAGTTAGGTAGCTGACACAATGATACCGACTCACCAATGAATTGCACAATAAATATCGTTTCTGAAGAGTATTCGAAAAAAAAGTAAAAAATGTGCGGTTAAATTGGATTATACTTTTGTCTGCAAGATAGGGCTTGTCTAAACTGAAACTAAGTATTAATTTTACATATTATAAAGTCGTGATTAACCATTTGGCGTATTTCAGTAAGAAAACTCACTGCTAGCTATGTTAACTTGCATGAAAACACATCAGGTGGATTTGACTGTCATATAAAATGAGTTCTTCAGAGTAAAAATATAATTCCAATAGTGATGTACGAAATTGATAAATAGAGGAAATGTGGTTGCAAAAGAACTTAGATTTCTCGTCCAACCGATCTAAAACATTAGGGTGTGCAGGAATATATTCAGGAAAGTATGAATGTTTTAACTTTAACATTAGCATGCCCCGTATGTTGTGATTTCATTTTTTTTTTTTCATTCAACTTAACAGTCACTTCAGTGATAAAAAGGAAAAAAAATGGACTCATGTTTGAACAAAGCCGTTTTAAGTGTATTTCAAAATCACTCAACTAAACTAATGGATGAGAATGGGTCTATCAGCAGAATGTAACTTTGCCAAATTACACGTCACGAAAAATTCCGACAGAAAAAATAAGACGCTGCTCTATCGACACGTAAAGTAGCACATACAAAAGACGGTGATTCAAACGTGAAACGAGCTGGCGTTGAGATGGAAGTAAGACAATTAATTTCGATTGGTAACGGTGTCGTCAAAATACTGAGAAAGTATAGTTAGGGTAGTTCTTTCTCTCTCTCTGTCTCTCTCTCTCTCTCTCTCTCTCTCTCTCTCTCTCTCTCTCTCTCTCTCTCTCTCTCTGTCTCTCTCTCTCTCTCTCTCTCTCTATATATATATATATATATATATATATATATATATATATATATATATATATATATATATATATATATATATATATATATATATATATATATATATATATATATATAGTTACGTGTGGCAAATATACATTGCTTATATTGATATATAATGTTCCGAATCTTTAATTCATTTATCAGTACCATGATTAGTGTTCTGTGAACGAAGTTTATAAATATCAGATCTTAGGCAACAGCCTGGCTCACCTGTCTCGATAGTTTCAGAGCTGTTTCGAACCACCTTCCTCTATTTGCTCACGGTTTCGACCTTGAGTTTCTGTTCTACCCTTATAGCTTCTCTGAGTTACCCATCTTGCTTACCTGAGTTAACCTTCTTACTTCTTTGAGTTTATCAAAGCCGGGCAGGGACTTCCTGTCTTAGTTAACGGCTTCAGCTAGACCGGTGTGTTGGACTGCTCTGTTTTGGGGATATTGATATAATAATATACATTGTCTGCCACACGTGAGTTAATGTTTATTATCAGCACGATAGATTTTTTTAGGTTCTTTTGATATTGTTATTATTTATAAGAATTGTTTATTTAGAATCGCTGTTATTGCCGTAGCTAATGTTATATTATATTAGTGTCAAGAGTCTGTATTTATCTTTATGCCAGGTTTTTATTGCAAGCCCCCAGTGGTTTTACCACCAAAGGGCTAGTTTATGTTCTGGTTTATCTTTATTAATATCATTCGAAACTTTAGGAAAACTTCTGCAAGAGCTACTTTGGCAATCCTGTTAGAACCTGTTGTTTTTGTTGTTGTAGCTTGAAGTTAGTATTAAGTAAATTAATTTAAGTACTTTTAATTGCATATTTCATTCCCCCTTTTGGTGATAGGCATCTTCCACGCTTGATCAATATTTTCTCCCTTTTAATCTTACGACTATGTGTGGATAACTGCCACTTAGTATTCTAAAATTTCCGTTGCGCACTTTACAGGCTATCAGATAATCCTTTAGCCCCTGCATGTCGTATTAATAATATATATATATATATATATATATATATATATATATATATATATATATATATATATATATATATATATATATATATATAATCCTTGAAGTGAGAGCTACGTTAAATGAGAAAGAAAAAAATTAATTTAGAGAGCTTGTATGGTATAGCAAAAATTGACTCCCTAGGTTAAGTTTATAACCGATCATCGCTGATAGGGCATACAGAATTTATTTTTTTTGGTCATACATGAGAAACATAATGACTTCAGCTTCCAAAGTCAAATTATTTATCGGAATACTCATTATTTATTTAATGTTTAAACCGTCTTAAGTGAAGACTCGGAGTTCTTTAACCAAGGGATGTATTTTCCAAAACGACCCTGTATAATGTGCCTTTTTTTTTTTTTTTTAAATATAATCGAGACTGCAGATGACATATAAATACGAAACTCGTATAGTTTAAAGTAAGATTCCTTCGTTTTTCACTTCTTTCGACGACACAGAACGAAAATCATTTCGCAATCGCCACTTCAAAGTCCAGCTAATTTCACTTGTTTTAGTCAATATATGCTTCATGAACTTTCCTTATACCACGATTTTTCTATTTCCTTTTGAAATATTTCTTGAATTTTAGTAAAATCTGTTGTATTTTAATAAAAATTTAGAGCACGATTGATGAAGTTTCCTATTTATCGACTTCAACCTAAAGGACATGAATTAGAACAACTGCCAAGGTGTAATTGTTTTGAATTGAAAACAAATGCTCTAAAGCAGTTATTTTCAATCGAAACGAGTTCCCTTTGCCTCTATTTCCTTGATGTGACCACTACGACAAATGAACAAACAAAAAGGCGTTTAAGAAATCGGGAGAGCTAAAGTAAAAATCAAAACATATGAAAGACGACATAATTATAAAGTCGTTAACGAAAATGGTCCCTGAAGCTGCAGTCTTTGTCTGTCATGAATGAGAATCTACTGAACTACCTACGATACTTTAAATATTGATCAGGTTCGTATCTCCATAGTTTGCCGAATTCATTTTTTCTTTTCAAAATCAACTTAGATCTTTTTCTGCAATTTTTCGCTGATCTGATTGTACCAATTTAAATACTGATTAAAGCAATAGTTAAAAGATAGAAAATAAATCAATCTACATTTTTTTCATTTTTCTCATAGATGCCCAAATAAACCTATATTTATTGTGCAATTTTCGTTGTAGCTTTCATTGGAGGTGGGAAATGCAAGACAAATATCAAAAAGAGAAATCTAAGGACAATGTATTTTTACATTTCAATGACCAGAGTTTAAAAGTATCATCTTGAGCCTCTTGGCTGTATTAAAAGAAAAAGGAATTTTTGAACATTACACACATTCGATTTAGAGAGTATGGTATTTCCGTTTGTACAATTACTCTGATCCGCACGTGGTTTTGATACAAATGCATACGACAAAGATATCTTCTATTACTGAGATACGAAACTAATAAAAATAAAAATGGTTGGCGAGGCCCTCAGATTTCTCAGGCATGACAAATTAAAGAAAAAAAAAAAATCTATGACGAGCACTGTCATGAACTGTTATAAATGGCACCTAAGGATTTTTTTAAAAATATATCACGGACTTTCAAAGCATTTTTATTTTATTTTTTTTTCACAATGCATCTCACTTCAAGGATTAAAAAAATAGTGCCGAATATTAACCCGTTACAACTGAAAATAAGAGTTAAAGAGTAATTCTAATCCACACCTGAGGATTAATGCTAAAAAAAAGCGTCCTTCAGAGCGAAAACGATTAATACGCATGTTCGTCAAATGAGATCTAATTTTATCAGGA
>NC_136956.1:11645311-12004201 GCF_032717465.1 Coenobita brevimanus
AGCCGTTTAAGAAATCGGGAGAACTAAAGTAAAAATCAAAACATCAAGGACGACATAATTATGTAGTCGTTAACGAAAATGGTCCCTGAAGCTGCAGTTTTTGTCTATCATGGATTAGAATCTACTGAACGCCCTACGATATTTTAAATATTGATCAGGTTCGTATCTCGATAGTTTGTCAAATTCATTTTTTCTTTTCAAAATCAACTCAATTCTTTTTCTGCAATTTCTCGCTGATCTGATTGTACCAATGGAAATAATTTGATCTATCCTAACCCCGAATAATATTGATTATTTTAAAGCAATAGTTATATAGATAGAAAATAAATCAGTCTTCATTTTTTTCACTTTTCTCGACGAAGTCCATATAAACCTATATATATTGAGCAATTTCCGTTTTAGCTTTCATTGGAGCTGTGAAATATAAGATAAATATCAAAAAGAGAAATCTAACTACAGTTTTTTTTTTTTTTTTTATTTCATTGACCAGAGCTTAAAAGTATCATCTTGATCATTTTGACAGTATTATGAGAAAAAAGATTTTTTGAACATTATACACATTCCGTTCGTATAATTACTGATCCGCACGTGGTTTAGACACAAATGAATTCGACAAAGATATCTACTATTACTGAGATACGAAACTGATATAAATTCAGAAAATGGTTGGCGAGACAGATTTCTCAGGCATTACAAATTAAGAGAGAGAAAAAAATGGCATCTATGACGAGCACTGTCATCAGCTGTTATAAATGTCACCTAAAGATTTTTTTTTTTACTTTAGCACGGACCCTGAAAGGCTTTTTTTTTTTTTTTTTTTTACTGCCTGTAACTTCAAGGATTAAAAAAATAGTGCCGAATATTAACCCGTTACGACTGAAAATAACAGCTAAAGAGTAATTCAAAAGCACTCCGTTGGATTAATGCTAAAAAAAAAATCGTGCTTCAGAGCGAAAACGATTAATACGCAAGTTCGTCAAATGGCATCCAATTTTATCGGCAAACTCTCCCAGTTGTTGGTGTAAGTCAGGAAACATTTCAGGGATGAGAAAACCCGACCTATAAAGAACAAAACCTGGCTGATATGAGGAAAAGTTAGGTAGCTTATACAATGATACCGATTCACTAATGAGTTGCACAATAAATATCGTTTCATATGAGTAGTCTTAAAAAAAGTAAAAAATATGCGATTAGTCTGGATTATTCTTTTGTCTGCAAGATAGGCTTGTTTAAACTGAAAGAATTAATTTTACATATTATAAAGTCGTGATTGACCATTTGGCATATTTCCGTAAGAAAACTCACTGCAAGCTATGTTAACTTGCATGAAAAAACATCAGGTGGATTTGACTCAGATAAAATGAGTTCTTCAGAGTGAAAATATAATTCCAATAGTGGGGTAGGAAAATGATAAATACAGGAAAGGTGGTTGCTAAAGAACTTAGATTTCTCCTGCAACAGATCTAAAATATTAGGGAGTGAAGGAATATATTCATGAAAGTATGAATCTTTTGACTTTTACCTTAGCAAGCCTCGTATCATGTGATTGTTTCTTTATTTTTTTTTTTCATTCAACGTAAGAGTCACTTCATTGATAAAAAGGAAAAAAATTAGGACTCATGATTGAACAAAGCCGTATTAAATGTAGTTCAAAATCATTCAATTAAACTCATGGATAAGACTGGGTCTATCAGCCCTAAACTAATATATATATGTATATATATATATATATATATATATATATATATATATATATATATATATATATATATATATATATATGTAACTTCGCCAAATTACACGTCACGAAAAAGTCCTACAGAAAAAAAAGGACGCTGCTAGAAGAACACGTAAAGTAGCACATACAAAAGACAGTGATTCAAAGGTGAAACGAGCTGGCGATGAGATGGAAGTAAGACAATATATTTCGATTGGTAAGGGTGTCGTCAAAATACTGAGAAAGTTTAGTTAGGGTAGTTCTCTGTCTGTCTGTCTGTCTGTCTGTCTGTCTGTCTCTCTCTCTCTCTCTCTCTCTCTCTTTCTTTCTCTGTCTCTCTCTCTCTCTGTCTTTGTCTGTCTGTCTGTCTGTCTGTCTGTCTGTCTCTCTCTCTCTCTCTCTCTCTCTCTCTCTCTCTCTCTCTCTCTCTATATATATATATATATATATATATATATATATATATATATTGTTACATGTGGCAGATATACATTGCTTATATTCATACATAATACTCAGAATCTTTAATTTATTTATTAGTACCATGCTTAGTGTTCTGTGAACGGAGTTTTTAAATATCAGATCGTTGGAAACAGCCTGGCCCAGTTGTGTCTCGATAGTTTCAGAGCTGTTTCGAACCACCTTCCTGTATTTGCTCACGGATTCGAACTTGAGTTTCTGTTCTATTCTTATAGCTTCTCTGAGTTACCCCTCTTGGTTACCTGAGTTAACCTTCTTACTTCTTTGGGTTTATCTAAGCCGGGCTGGAACTTCCTGTGTTAGTTAACGGCTTGAGATAGACCGGTGTTGGACTGCTCTGTTTTGGGGATATTGATATAATATAGTACTTTGCCACACGTGAGTTAATGTTTATTATCAGCATATGTTAGATTTATTAGGTTCTTTTGATATTGCTATTAATTATAAGAGTTGTTTATTTAGAATCGTTGTTATTGCCCTAGCTAATGTCATGTTATATTAGTGTCAAGGGTCTGTCTTTATCTTTATGCCAGATGTTTATTGCAAGCCCCCAGTGGTTTTACAACCTAAGATCTAGTTTATGTTCTGGTTTATCTTTATTAATAACATTTGGAACTTTAGGATAACTTCTGCAAGAGGTAGTTTGGCAATCCTGTTTGAATCATTTTGTTTTTGTTCTTGTTGCTTTAAGTTAGTGTTAAGTAAAATAATATAAGTACTTTTATTTCCATATTTCATAACCCCTTTTGGTCATAGGTATGTTCTACTCTGAATCAATATTTTCTCCCTTTTAATCTTACGACTTCGTGTGGATAACTGCCACTTGGTATTCGAAAATCTCCGTTGCGCACTTTACAGGCTATCAGATAGTACTTTAGCCCCTGCATGACCTAACAATATATATATATATATATATATATATATATATATATATATATATATATATATATATATATATATATATATATATAAATATATAAATATATATATATATATATATATATATATATAAATATATAAATATATATATATATATATATATATAAATATATAAATATATATATATATATATATATATATAAATATATATATATATATATATATATATATATATATATATATATAAATATATATATATATATATATATATATATATAAATATATATATATATATATATATATATATATATATATATATATATATATATATATATATATATATATATATATATATTATCTTTGTAGTTACACCTAAGTTAAATGAGAAAGAAAAGAATTAATTTAGAGAGCTTGTATGGTAAAGCAAAAATTGACTCCCAAGGCGAAGTTTATAACCGATCATCGCAGATACTGTAAACTGCATTTATTTTTTTTCTCATACATGAAAAACATAATGACTTCAGCTTCCAAAGTCAGAATATTTATCGGAATACTCATTATTTTTTTACTGTCTAAACCGCCTTAAGTAAAGACTCGGAGTTCTTTTACCAAGGGATGTATTTTCTAAAACGACCCTGTATAATGTGCAACTTTTCTTTTTCCATTTAGTCGAGACTGCAGATGCCATATAAAAACCAAACTCGTATAGTTTAAAGTAAGATACCTTCGTTTTTCACTTCTTTCGACGACACAGAACGAAATTCATTTCGCAATCGCCACTTCAAAATCCAGCCAATTTCACTTGTTTTAATCAATGTAGGCTTCATGAAATTTCCTTATACCACGATTTTTTATTTCTTCTGAAATATTTCTTGAAATTTTGTAACAATCTGTTGTATTTCCTGAAAAATTTAGAGCACGATTGTCGAAGTTTCCTATTCATTGACTTCAACCTAAACGACATGAATTAGAACAACTGCCCAGTATAAATTGTTTTGAATTGCTCTTAGAGCAGTTATTTTCAATCGAAATGAGTTCCCTTTGCCACTATTTCTTTGAAATGACCAGTACGACAAATGAACAAATAAAAAGGCGTTTAAGAAATCGGGAGAACTAAAGTAAAAATCAAATCATATCAAGGACGACATAATTATATAGTCGTTAACGAAAATTGTCCCTGAAGCTGCAGTTTTTGTCTGTCATGGATGAGAATCTACTGAACGACCTACGATATTTTAAATATTGATCAGGTTCGTATCTCGATAGTTTGTCAAATTCATTTTTAATTTTCAAAATCAACTCAATTTCTCGCTGATCTGATTGTACCAATGGAAATACTTTTGATCTATCCTAACCCCGAATAATATTGATTATTTTAAAGCAATAGTTATATAGATAGAAAATAAATCAGTCTACATTTTTTTCACTTTTCTCGACGAAGCCCATATAAACCTATATATATTGAGCAATTTCCGTTTTAGCTTTCATTGGAGCTGTGAAATATAAGATAAATATCAAAAAGAGAAATCTAAGGACAGAATTTTTTTTTTTTTATTTCAATGACCAGAGCTTAAAAGTATCATCTTGAACATTTTGACTGTATTATGAGAAAAAAGATTTTTTGAACATTATACACATTCCGTTTGTATAATGACTTTGATCCGCACGTGGTTTTGACACAAATGAATTCGACAAAGATATCTACTATTACTGAGATACGAAACTGATATAAATTCAGAAAATGGTTGGCGAGACAGATTTCTCAGGCATGACAAATTAAGAGAGAAAAAAAAATGCATCTATGACAGGCACTGTCATCAGCTGTTATAAATGTCACCTAAGGATTTTTTTCTTTACTTTAGCACGGATCCTGAAAGTTTTTTTTTTTTTTTTTTTTTTTTTTTCACTGTCCCCCAGTGCCCGCTTGACCCTAAAGCCACTAGGTGACTAGCCTGGATGGCTAGCCAGTGACCAGCCGATTGACCTGGTCGGGCCCAACCAGGCCACCCGTCTAGCCAGAATAAGGGACCAAAGAGGTGTATTGCTAGCTGCAGGGCGCACCATGCAGCATCACTCAACCTCCAGGACTCCCGTCTCCCAGCATTACGGGACGCCACGCACGGCAAACACGTGGGGAGGCAACAGTCCCGCCCTAGATGGCAAATGGGCAGGGACTGACATCACCAGTAGGCCTCCTTTACCAGTGATGTAGGGGGTGCTTGGTCCACAAGGCCGACAAATGCCAAACCCTACAAAGGTAGGCTTGCCTCCCAAGTAGGTGGCACTGCCAACCATGCTTCAAGCCCCACCACCACGTCAAGGTGACCCCCTACAGTGGGGTATTGGAGTTTAAAATGCCTAACTCCTCATCTTCCACTAAAGAGGCCAGCATAACACCCCGAGGGTTGGCCTCACTGTTTCCTCATAGTGGATGGTGACCATTCATATCGCCTAGTAACAGAAAGGGAGAAGGAAGGCAATGAATAAGGCGTTCCAGATCCGCCCTTTCAACAGTTTCACTAGGAGGTAGATAAAGACTGCAAACTGTATACTGCCGACGTAAAAACATCCGGACAGCAACTGCCTGCAAGGGACTGGAAATATCCAGATGACTATATGGAATATCCTGGCGAAGGAAGATAGCAGCACCTCCATGACGACCTTGACCCAGCACAGGATCAGAATAAAAAGCATTGTAGCCAGAAGGACCAGCAGGAGCAGTATCACCAACCATGGTCTCCTGGATACACATGCATAGCAGAGGAAATAGAGAAACTAGATGACAGTTCCTCATAGTTAGCACGTAAACCCCGACAATTCCACTGGATGATAGAATCCATAGTGGAGGGGAAAATGATTAAGTGCGGGACTGTACACCTCCTGACATGCGAGCGGGTTTGGAATGATGCTTAGGAAGGCCCTTGGTATGAGACTGTCCAGCACCAGGAACCCGCGCTTTATGTCGAACATCCGTGGGCAAACGTGAGGACATGGAAGAGGAAAGTTTTACAACACTCTTCCTTTGAGGTAGAATAACATTCGGTTTGGATAGATGCTTGGAGGCCGCCTTGGGTAGTGTGGGACGACCAGTGCTACCATTAGAAGCTCCAGAAGTGGAAACAGAGTCGACAGGATTAGAACCCTGCAAGGTTGACATTGAGCTTTTCAGAACGGACGCATCAGCGGTCTGTCCAACACCATCCCCAGGTGGGGACCTGACTACAGGTGAACCACCAGCAGCAGCTTCCATTTGGCTAGACCTCTCAGCCTCTGAGGCAGAGGGAACAGTAGAGAGGTTGATACAAGGTTCGACAACAGAAACCTTAGGTGGCCGGCTTTCAGGCTCTGAGGACTCTGACGAATTACGATGACGTTTGCCGGATACAGAAGGAGCCTCATTCATACTGGACAAGGGGGAATGAGTCTTGTCAGTGTGTACATCTGCCACCACCACAGAAGTAAGCGAACCGTCAGCCACTGAAGTGGAGGCAGAGACAGTTGGAGCAGTGGGTGGATGAGCATCAGTCACACACTTATCAGTAATTCCAGGGTTAACAACATCCGTCAAATCAGTAGTTGGGGAAGTGGTCACTGTAAAGGGTCGTGGCAACTTCTGGGACACAGAACGACGTACAGGTGCCCCAGAAAGGACAGAAGCATAAGTAACTCCAGGCCGAAAGAAAAGAGTCTGGGCCCTCCTCTTTGCTTCTGGAAAGGGAACCTTCTCACGTGCACGAATGGATAAGATCTCCTTTTCAAGGCAGTATCTTGGACAGCTTTTTGAAAAGACAGCATGAGGACCTCCACAGTGATAGCATTTAATGGGTCCTGTACAGTCGCTGGTATGGCTTGATCCACCACAAGAGACACAAACACCAGGAAGTCCAGCTTGTGTATGACGACAAAATTTGCCGACATGGCCATATCCCTGACAGTGGAAACACCGCCTTGGGGTGGGCACATATGGCTTCACAGGAAGTGACAGCCAAGCCAGCTTCACAGATTTAGGTAGCATTAACCTATCAAATGTCAGGAACAATGTCGGTGTTGGGGTCAAAATTCCTTCGATTTTCTTCTGTACACGTTCGACCTTCACCACGCCTGACGACTGCATTTCCTCCAACAACCTGGCCTCTGAGTATCGAAGAAGGTCACGAGAAAAGATCACTCCTTTACACTGGTTGAAAGTACTGTGTGGAGTGCATGAAACATCTAATCCAGAAAGAGGTCAAATTCAACAATTGCATGCTCTCTTCAGGCGACGATACTTCAATGAGGATGCTTCCATCGCCCTGGGATGATATTCGGGGTTCTCTGCCACAAACTGAAATAATCGAACGGTGCAATTCAAATATGTCAGTATCCAACACAGCTCCACCTCTGGAGGATCTGAGCACTAGATACTTGACAAATGATTTAGGCTCTGTGTCATCTGAGCTGAACCCAAGAGCTGAACCAACCCGACGTGGCCTCCTCCCAGTCCCAGTTGAACGCTGGGGCATAGGAGGAAAGCCACCACGGGCCTGAAAAGGCTCCAGAGTGGCTATGAGGGTGGTGCCATCTGAAGTATGTCCTGGGACAGAGGCCGTGTCATCAACATTTTTATCAATACTCACCATATGGTCTGCTATAATCTTCATTCCCCCACCCCCCCACCCACCATGGAGTCCAACAAGGGGAGGCCATATGTCAGGGACAGAGCCACTGACAACCCCAGGGGTAGCAGAGGAGTGTATGCAGGTAACCACTGGGGGACCCGGACAAGGGTGACTCCAGGACGATAGGAACCACCAGGCCCCCCAGTGCCCACTTGACCCTAGCCAACGCATGACCAGCCGATTGACCTGGTCGGGCCCAACCAGGCCACCCGTCTAGCCAGAATAAGGGACCAAAGAGGTGTATTGCTAGCTGCAGGGCGCATCGTGCAGCATCGCTCAACCTCCAGGACTCCCGTCTCCCAGCATTACGGGACGTCACGCACGGCAAACACGTGGGGAGGCAACGGTCCTGCCCTAGATGGCAAAAGAGCAGGGACTAACATCACAAGCGGGCCTCCTCCACCAGTGATATAGGGGGTGCTTGGTCCACGAGACCGACAAATGCCAAACCCTACAAAGGTAGGCATGCCTCCAAAGTAGGTGGCACTGCCAGCCACGCTTCAAGCCCCGCCACCACGTCAAGGTGACCCCCCTCAGCGGGGAGTTCTCCAAGATCATTAATTCTTTAAGTTTACAGAAATCATCAACTTTCTTAGAATGACACCCTGATCAAATAAGTCTGTGGGTACTCTAGCATATTCCACATGAGTCTGATCTTTCTGTTTAAAGGTGGATCTAAATTTAAGCGTATATGCCTCTGGCACGAGATCATATGCTTTGAGAATGGCATCCTATAAACAATCATAGTTGGCACTATGATCAACAGATTAAGAATTTAAACCTCTTGAGCCTTTCCTTTCAAAACATTTTGCAGCTGTACTATCCAAGTGTCTTTTGGCCACGAGAGACGACCTGCCACCTTTTCAAACATATAGAAATCCTTAGTGACATGTTGCTCATTAAAGGGAGGTACTAGCTGAATGTTCCTCGCAACATCAAAAGATTCCTTGGCAGATGAACTACTAGCTCTAGGTAAACTATCACGTTGCTTCAGTCTGAATTCGTGATCCATTTGCCTTTGTCTCATTTGAGCCGGTAATTCTATTTCCTTCATTTTGGCTTGCACATCAAGTTCCTTCAGATTAATTCTGGCTAACCCAAGTTGCACTTTGTCACCATTATCATGAGCAGAAAAATCACTAGGGCCAGGTATCTCCGATGCCACAGGCTCAGGGCCAACACCTTGTGCAGTAACAAATGGCTCAGAACTAGGTATAGAGGACTCACTGTGCTCAGACATGGTGACCAATATTAAATCAATTAATTTTGTGATTGAGGCAGGAAATCTCAACTGTAAGGCCTGAACAAGCAATATGAGCTCGTGTTTTGTGAGTGTTTTCACTCTGGTTGGGGAAGGATTAGAATCCAAAAATGCTTTCACATCATTATCATTCATTAGAGCCATGATTACTGATTATAGATAAGTAGGTAAGAGTAAGCACTGTGTATGTGGCCAAGGTTGCCAATATTATGGCATAGAGGTATCCTGGCAAGGAGGTTCCCAAATTGTTATGGGGGTGTATATTACGGTGTACACTTAGCCCTTAGTTAATCACTAAAAGGGATAAGGTAAAGCGTGCAAGAAAACTAACTGAACTTTACTGTACACTATAACATACACAACCAAGGAAGAAACCAGGGTTCGTTTTAAAAAGGGAGGATTCATATAGGCGTCAGAGTACAAATATAAAATAAGTTATTTCTTACCTAATCATAATACACTCAGTGGAAGCTAAGTACTCACAAAGCTCGAGGAAACGTGGACTTCGATGGTTAAATCCAGATATAATTCACACACCAATGTAAATGGAGGAGTGAACCAAAACTGGGAAATGGTGCACAAAAAGTGTGTTTTGTAATTAAAGTCACGTACTGGGTAGTGTTGAGGAAAAGTGCAAGACAATGTGGCAAAAGTGTAACGTGACAGAAAATGGGACAAAATGTGTACAAATGACAAAATGTGCACAGGGATGTGTGTACAAAATGAGACAAAAATGTGTCTCTACACATTTTCCTCGACCTTATAAAGCAGACTTACTCCGCCTTTCTCAGGTAATTAACCGCTAGGCTGTCTTAAAAATAATCTCCATCCACACAGAAACAATACAGGCACCTACTACCAAGGGGAGCCAATGGAGACGTTACACAAATTACACAAAACCAGTGACGTGCCATTAAGAAGGCAGAGCAAATGTTATTTTGGCTTCTATTGGCAAATACGCTCGTTTAGCTCCTCCCACGCTATAAGCTACACCCACAGTTCAAGGACAAGAGGGATTTTCTGTGTAATTTGTGAGAAAAACATCTGGTGTGCTATCAGTCCAGTTGACCGTTAAGTAAACGCAGCTGGGGAAGAGGGTTACCCTTTACAGGCAGCAAAACTGATAAAAGATTTAATATTCTTAATGACTCGTTTCTCTCTCCTTTTACTATCATCTTATCTTCTATTTCACCCATTCGCTACTGGGGTAACTACGGTAGTGACACCTCCCTTCCTGAGAGAAGAAATTTCCCATAGGAAAATTTCTGGATATTGTACAAGTTCTGGACAGGTAATCTGCTAAAACATTACTAACACCTTTTACATGTCTTACATCAAGGGAGTATGCTTGCAAAAATAGGGCCCAGCTGGTCAGTGTAAGATTTTTGTCCTTAATCGGGACAAAAATTTCAGAGGGTGGTGATCAGTGTACACTACATCACCTGACCCTGGACCAACATATACAGAGAAGGGTTGAAGGCCAAGTATGAGTGCAAGGAGTTCTTTCTCAATAGTTGAATAATTTCTCTGGTCCTTATTGAACTTTTTGCTAAAATAGCACACAGGCATCTCAAAGGCTTCATCATTATCCTGAAGCAAAACTACGCCGGCCCCTAAGCGACTGGCATCAACAGCTAATTTAAAGGGTTTATCAAAATTGGGAGCTTGAAGCACTGGGTGACTTGACAGGATGGCTTTGACTTTAGAATAGGCTTCCTCACACTCTGGCTTCCACTCACTTGACTCCATTTCTTAACAAATCAGTGAGGGGAGCTAAAAGATCAGAGAAGTTCAGGACAAAACGTCTGTAGTACCCTACCATACCCAAGAATCATTGCAACTCTCTCTTATTTTTGGGTTGGGGGGAATTGACTATGGCCTGAACTTTAACATCAGGTGGACTCACTTGGCCTAAACCGACCACATAACCTAGGTACTGCACTCGAACCCTCACAAATTCACATTTAGCTAAATTAAGCACTAAATTAGCAGAGGACAGTCTCTGAAGCAAGGCATCTAGTTGCCTCAGGTGTTCTTCCCAGTTGTTGCTAAAAATGACAACAACATCATCAGTGTAAGTAACACAATTCTCAACATCCTTGGTGAGATCATTCATCATCCTTTGGAAGTGGCAGGAGCATTCTTCATACCATAGGGCATGACCTTACATTTATAAGTCCTGCCACCGACCACAAAACAGGAAATTTCTTGGGCCTTTTCTGAGTGGGACTTGCCAATATCCCTTCATTAAATCTAATTTTGTGAGAAACTTAGCACTGCCTATTGTGTCCACACAATCATGTACTCTAGGAAATGGGTAAGTATCAGTCTTGGTAAAGGAGTTGACTTCACGATAATCAGTACAAAAGCGATGTGACGCATCGGGTTTTGGAACCACTATGACCGGGGAGCACCACTCACTTTAACAGGACTCGAATAACCCCTGCTGCAACATGTAGTTCAGTTCCTCTCGAATGATGGTCTGCTTCTGAGGACTAGCCCGGTAGGAGGACTGCTTTACAGGGCTGGAATCTCCAACGCCCACGTCGTGCTGTGCCACTTCCGTCCGTCCTGGGGTGTCCGGGAAGACATCAGGGAACTTACTGCTCGCGGTCAAGTGGGAGAGTTTATCAGTCAGTGTACTCTAAGCTTCCTGGTTTTCTCTCCAACTGGTCATCAGGTCCAAAGTCAAAGGGTAGCCCTCGTCCTCTGCCAACTCGGCAGCCAACACCACTCATGCAGAACTAAGGGGTTCCTCAGACTCGACAGCCGACACCACGCATGCAGCACTAGAGGGGTCCACGTCTCACCTGTGGTTCTACTTCAACATAATTACATGGCACAATCTTTTCTTCCTCCGGTTTGACGTTAAAATGACATCATTTACTTCACCTACCCTCTTTTCCGCTAGATAAGGGCTGCAAAACTTGCCTGCAGTGGCTGACCATGAATAGGAAGGAAGACAAGAACTTAATCACCTGGATGAAACACTCTGTGCCTTTCTTAGAGTGGTCATACCACCTCTTCATCTTCTCCTGAGAGGACTCCAAGTGTGCCCTGGTTACTTCCATACTATAGGTCAGTCTTTCCTTTAATTTTGACACATAGTCTAGCAAGTTAATTTGGTCATCATTGTTGACCCATTGTTCGTTGAGGAGTTTAAGAGGACCTCTTACTTCATGGCCAAAGATTAACTGAAATGGGGAGTAGCCCAAGGACTCACTCGGTGCCTCTCTGGTTGCAAAACGTAGGAAAGGCAAACACTTGACCCATTTCTTTTCATCAACACATAGTTTTCTGAGCATACTCTTCAAAGTTTGGTGATACCTCTCTAATGCACCTTGACTCTGAGGATGATATGCTGAGGAAGTGATCCGGGAGATTCCTAACTCCTTAAGGGTTTGTCTGAACAGTTTGGAATTAAAATCACTGCCTTGATCCGACTGCTCTTCCTTAGGGAGACGAAAATGGATAAAGAAGGTTAGCATCTCCTTTACAACCAATTTACCTGAAATATTTCTCAAGGGAATGGCTTCAGGATACCTAGTGGCCATGTCTAACATTGTGAGGATGTACTGGTGGCCTGAAGAGGTCTTAGGCAAAGGGTCAACAATGTCCACAAGGACTCTAGTGAATGGGGCCTCAAACACAGGTAGAGGAATCAAAGGAGCCACAGGGATGGGCTTATTGCTCTTACCGACTAGCTGTCAGGTGTGACATGACCTACAGAACCGGGAGACATCTCGACGGATTCCAGGCCAGTGAAACTGCTGGCAGATGCATGAGAGAGTCTTCCTCACCCCTAAGTGACCTGCTAAAGAAGAGTCCTGAGCAATGGACATAAATTTTTGCCTATAGGGTCTTGGAACCACCACCTGATGTACAGTCTTCCACTCGTTATCATGAGGAACTCTAGGAGGTCTCCATCTTCTCATTAACACGTTATTTGGCCTTAAATTATAACACTCTGTTAGTTCAAACTCATATTCATTTTCCCAGACTGCTGAGTCAATTAATGTTGCAATCTCTGGATCAGATCTTTGCATATCAGCTAACTTTGCACTTGCATCAATCTGGGGAGAATCATCAACCTCTGAATCATTTAACTGGGCAAAAAAGGTGTCACCAAGCCCAATATCATCATCGGCATTGCCAGTGCCATTTCTGTCAACATTCTCATGGCTGGCTTTTTCCGTCATAGCTCTATTTACAGCATATGCGGGAAATAATTTAGGACATGTATCCTCCAACTCTTTAGTCCTATCCTCACTTAGGGGAGCTTTTAACACGTAGGGAACAGCACTCACGTGTCCTTCCACCAGGTCATTACCCTAAAGGAAAGTGACCCCTTGTACAGGAAGCTGATCGACAACATCCACACACACTGAACCAGTAACTAACTCTGACTGGAGCTTCACATCAACTAGGGGAACAGATACGAACTCAGCTATACCCTGGAGCAAGACACATTCATTAGGGTCAGCTACATCAACAATCCCCTTCAACATTAGTGACTGTGAAGCCCCTGTGTCTCTAAGTATAGTGGCTTCCTTACCACCTTTTCCATCAACTGAAACTAACCACGTAGAAATGAAGTTAGCAAATAAATGACCTGGGGAGGAGTCACTTGGAGTACTGCTTGGGCGAGGACACTCTAATGAAGTCTTATTACCACACTCATCTGAACCTGATAGCTGCACTGCCCGAAGTCTTACTAGTGTGTAACAATGGCTCTACAGAAGTTTGTCTATCCACAACTGACGGCTCCACTCTGGCCTTATCAACAATATGCACCTGGTGGGGTTGTGTCTGACCTACCGCTAACAATGTCTGTGGGTGGCTGCTCTCTGTTGGTGTCAAAATACCCCAAAAGTTTACCAAGGAAACAGGTTTTACAGAGAAACTTTTCCCTTGTATTTTCGAACACCAGTCCTCCAAGTGCTCCGTTTTCTGGCAATACTGGCAAAACCTGACACTTTTTCTTGCCCCTCTGGCAACACTGTCTTCACTTACTTTCGTAGGACTAACATGCTCGTGGGTTGCAGTGTTCCCACTAGTGTCACTTGACATTAACTTGCCTTTACCAGAAGAAGGGTTCACAAAAACTGGTTGGTTCGGTGCACTCTCCTACCCTTAACAAATAACTGAGGCTTAGGTTCATGCTAATGAATTATACTATAGGTATCTGCTACAACAGCAGCCCCAACTAGGGTATCTAAATCTTTTTACACTAGGTATGTAGCCACATCCCTATCTATCTTACCAGTGAAGTTCTCCAAGATCATTAATTCTTTAAGTTTACAGAAATCATCAACTTTCTTAGAATGCAACCATTGATCAAATAAGTCTGTGAGTACTCTAGCATATTCCACATGAGTCTGATCTTTCCGTTTAAAGGTGGATCTAAATTTAAGCGTATATGCCTCTGGCACGAGATCATATGCTTTGAGAATGGCATCCTATAAACAATCATAGTTGGCACTATGATCAACAGATTAAGAAATATAAGCCTCTTGAGCCTTTCTTTTCATAACACTCTGCAGCTGTACTGTCCAAGTGTCTTTTGACCACGAGAGACGACCTGCCACCTTTTCAAACATATGGAAATCCTTAGTGACATCTTGCTCATTAAAGGGAGGTACTAGCTCAATGTTCCTCGCAACATCAAAAGATTCCTTGGCAGATGAACTTCTACCTCTCGGTAAACTATCACGGTGCTTCAGTCTGAATTCGTGATCCATTTGCTTTTGTCTCATTTGAGGCTGTAATTCTATTTCCTTCATTTTGGCTTGCACATCAAGTTCCTTCAGATTAATTCTGGCTAACTCAAGTTGCACTTTGTCCCCAGTATCATGAGCAGAAAAATCACTAGGGCCAGGTATCTCCGATGCCACAGGCTCAGGGTCAACACCTTGTGCAGTAACAAATGGCTCAGAACTAGGTATAGAGGACTCACTTTGCTCAAACATGGTGTCCAATATAAAATGAATTAACTTAGTGATTGAGGCAGGAAATCTCAACTGTAAAGCCTGAACAAGCAATATGAGCTCGTGTTTTGTGAGTGTTTTCACTCTGGTTGGGGAAGGATTAGAATCCAAAAATGCTTTCACATCATTATCATTCATTAGGGCCATAATTACTGATTATAGTTAAGTAGGTAAGAGTAGACTGTAGCACCAGTCGAGCAGGGCAGTACTCCCGAGGAAGATGGAAAGCTGATGACAGGGAGTGCTGGAGCTCCCGTTTCATCAGCCCTCAGGACTAGTTCCTGACCATCCCCCTTTGCTGAACTTTTTCAGTGTCTCAGTAACACAGAGAGTAGGCCAGCATGGTCTCCAGTACAAATTTCTCTAACTATCTTCACCAAACTACATGCACAGTACACACTACACTTCCTTTTCAAAATTCACCAAAAATGGCGTCAATTCACCCAGCCTCGGAGTCCCCAGGGGGGGAGACCATAAATGCCCCCGCCATCTGCCCCTCTCCCGGTGACGACTCGAGGTGCCTGGAACCACTGTCTGACTCTCTTCTTCTACATTTCTGCAACATTCGCGGCCTTTCATCTAACTTTCGCTCTGTTGAGCATCACCTCTCCTCCTCTAAGCCTCACCTTCTTTTTCTAACGGAGACTCAGCTGTCTGAGGTAACTGACAGGAAACCCTTTTCTGTATCCTCCTACTTTCTCTATACTCATTTCAAAGCCAAAGGTGGCTGTTGTGTATACATACGCAACGACTTATCTTGCTCTCGTGTTCCTGAACTTGATTCTTCTGAATTCTCCACACTCTGGCTTCGGCTTTCCTGTCATTCTCTGACTAAATATATCTGTGCTGTTTACTTATCCCCTAATTCTACTGACTATCAAAAATTCTTCGACTATCTTACTTCTACGATGGAACACATTCTGTCCATTTCTCCTTTCTCTGAAATCTCCATTCTTAGAGATTTCAATGTTCACCACCACCTTTGGCTCTCCTCTCCTTTCACGGATCCACCTGGTGAACAAGCCTACATCTTTTCTATCCTTAATGACCTAGAGCAGCTTGTACAGCACCCTACCCGTATCCCTGACCCCCTTGGAGAGAGCTCCAACATACTTGACCTCTTCCTCACAACTAATCCTTCTGCTTACTCTGTTAATCTTTTCTCTCCGTTGGGCTCCTCCGATCACAACTTTATTACCTTAACCTGTCCTATCACTCCGGTACGGCCTGTGGACCCTCCAGGGAAACGTCGTCTGTGGCATTTTGGAGCCGCGGACTGGGAGGCCCTCACGCAGTACTTCTTTGATTTTCCCTGGAATGATTATTGCTTCCATGGCCGGGAGCCATCTGAGTGTGCCTTGCGCATTATGGAGGTTATTCTCTCGGGCATGGAAGCATACATTCCTTTCTCATATCCTTTGACTAATGCAAGAAAGCCTTGGTTTAATCACGCTTGTTCTAAAGCTGTCCGCAACAAGGAGAAAGCCTACAAAAGGTACCGGAGCCAACCCACCCCTAAATCACATAATCTTTATGTTTCTGCCTGGAATCGTGCTAAGTCTGTCCTTCGCTCTACTAAAAATAATTTCATCCATACTAAATGCTCTCAACTCTCCAACTCGAATTCTTCCCGCTCCTTCTGGCACCTTGCCAAAAATCTTTCTAACAACTTTACCTCATCATCCTTCCCCCCTCTTTTCTACTCTGATGGTTCTGTAGCTATTTCTTCTACTGATAAAGCAGATCTCTTCGCACAGACTTTCTCCTCCAATTCCACCTTAGACGATTCCGGTGCTGTTTCTCCATGACTTCCCCCCTCTGACTTCCTCATGGCTGACATTAAAATTTCTTCAGTTGATGTATTTTCTGCCATCACTGGCCTCAGTACTAACAAGGGATATGGGCCTGATGGGGTCCCTCCTGTTGTTCTCAAGAACTGTGCTTCTGTGCCTACACCCTGCCTAGGCAAACTATTTCGCCTTTGTCTGTCAACTTGTACCTTTCCTTCTTGCTGGAAGTTTGCTCTCATTCAGCCAGTCCCAAAGAAGGGTGACCACTTCCAACCCTCCAACTATCGTCCAATTGCTTTAACGTCCTGTATTTCAAAAGTTTTCGAGTCAATTCTTAATAGAAAAATTTTAAGGCATCTTTCCTATCACAACCTTCTTTCCGATCGTCAGTATGGGTTCCGTCAGGGACGCTCCACTGGCGATCTTCTCACCTACCTTTCAGACTCCTGGTCATCCTCCTTTCGGGACTTTGGCGAAAGCTTTGCCATTGCACTTGACATCTCAAAGGCTTTCGATCGATTCTGGCATAAATCTTTAATTTCCAAACTGCCCTCCTACGGTTTCTATCCTTCTATCTGTGTCTTCATCGCTAGCTTCCTTTCTGGTCGTTCTATAGCCGCTGTTGTAGACGGCCATCGTTCTTCTCCTAGATCTATCAACAGTGGTGTTCCTCAGGGCTCTGTCCTATCACCAACTCTCTTCCTTTCATTCATCAATGATCTTCTAAGCTGTACATCTAACCCTATCCACTCATACGCTGATGACTCCACCCTTCACCTTTCCATTCGGTTCCCGCAACGCCCATCTCAACAGTTACTTCAACAAACAAGGGATGAGGCTATGGCACACCTAATGTCTGACTTGGCTCGTATCTCTGACTGGGGTAAAAATAAAATGGTTGTCTTTAATGCATCTAAGACTCAGTTCTTACACCTATCAACCCGACAAAATCTTCTACAGGTATACCCACTAATGTTTAATAATATTCAGCTTAATCCTGCATCATCCTTGAACATGCTTGGGGTTTCATTTACTCGGGACTTATCTTGGAAAGATCATATTGCATCTCTTGTAAAATCTGCTTCCAAGAGATTGGGTGTGCTAAGCCGACTCCGCTCTTTCTTTACCCCTGCACAATTGTTGACTCTATACAGGGGTTTTATCCGCCCCTGTGTGGAGTACAACTCTCATGTGTGGAGTCAAAGGCTTTTCGTCTCATTAACTCTCGTCCTCTTACTGACTCCCTTCAACCTCTGTCTCTTCGCCGCACTGTTGCATCTTTATCTCTTTTCTATCGCTACTTTAATGGTCACTGCTCATCTGAACTGTCTGCTTGCATTCCTCCAACTCTTCGACGGGCGCGTAGCACCCGTCTGGCAGCAAACTCTCATCCCTTTTCTGTCCAACTCTCTAATGCAAGAGTTAACCGTTACTCCCAGTCTTTCATTTATGCAACAGGTCAGCTCTGGAACTGTCTCCCTCTGTCTGTATTTCCTGCTGCCTATAATCTCCAGTCTTTCAAACGTAGTGTGTCCAGGCATCTCAAAAGGATCGGATATTGAATTTGGCTCTCTGTTGTATTTTGTTTTTCTCTTGGAGGGAACTGTTACTGCGGGCTCATGTCCTTTGGTTCCTTCTTCCTCGCATAAAAAAAAAAGAAAAAAAAAAAAAGCACTGTGTATGTGGCCAAGGTTGCCAATATTATGTCATAGAGCTATCCTGGCAAGGAGGCTGGCAAACTGTTATGGGGGTGTATATTACGGTGTACACTTAGCCCTTAATTAATCACTAAAAGGGATAAGGTAAAGCTTGAGAGAAAACTAACTGAACTTTACTGTACACTATAACATACACAACCAAAGAAGAAACCAGGGTTCGTTTTAAAAAGGGAGGATTCATATAGGGGGCCAGAGTACAAATATAAAACAAGTTATTTCTTACCTAATCAAAATACACTCAGTGGAAGCTAAGTACTCACAAAGCTCGAGGAAACGTGGACTTCGACGGTTAAATCCAGATATAATTCACACACCAATGTAAATAGAGGAGTGAACCAAAACTGGGAAATGGTGCACAAAAAGTGTGTTTTGTAATCAAAGTCACATTGAGGAAAAGTGCAAGACAATGTGGCAAAAGTGTAATGTGACAGAAAATGGGACAAAATGTGTACAAATCACAAAATGTGCACAGGGATGTGTGTACAAAATGAGACAAAAATGTGTCTCTACACATTTTCCTCGACCTTATAAAGCAGACTTACTCCGCCTTTCTCAGCTAATTAACCACTAGGCTGTCTTAAAAATAATCTCTGTCCATACAGAAACAATAGAGGCACCTGCTACCAAGGGGAGGTAATGGCTAAGTTACACAAATTACACAAAACCAGTGACGTGCCATTAAGAAGGCAGAGCAAATGTTATTATTATTATTATTATTATTATTATTATTATTTTTTATGTGTCCGACTCTGGGCAAAGGCTTCAGAGCCTATTGCTTGGGGGTTCTGACCCATCCCAAGTCCCAGTAGTCCTCCTACACCTGCACATGTCACCACTTCGGCGCTAACACCCACCATCCATATTGAATACATGCTAGGGCTGTCTCATACAGGATTGGTGTATTGGTATTAGCGGGGGTATTTTTACGACATGTCGGCGGGTGCTCTGGTAGATCAGGAAAGTCTGCTTTTTTTTTTTTTTTTTTATAGAAAATTCAAATCCTCAAACTGTTCCCTGACCCAGCCTGGATTCGATCCTGGGTCCATTAGGACCGCAGGCCGCCTCTCTACCGATTCAGATACACCTCCCCTTCTATTGGCAAATACTCTCTTTTAGCTCCTCCCACGATATAAGCTACGCCCACAGTTCAAGGACAAGAGGGATTTTCTGTGTAATTTGTGAGAAAAACATCTGGTGTGTTATCAGTCCAGTTGACCGCTAAGTAAACGCAGCTGGGGACGAGGGTTACCCTTTACAGGCAGCAAAACTGATAAAAGATTTAATATTCTTAATGGCTCGTTTCTCTCTCCTTTTACTATCATCTTATCTTCTATTTCACCCATTCGCTACTGGGGTAACTAGGGCAGTGACACTTCCCTTCCTGAGAGAAGAAATTTCCCAGAGGAAAATTTCTGGATATTGTACAATCAACTTCTGGACAGGTAATCTGATAAAACATTACTAACACCTTTTACATGTCTTACACCAAGGGAGTATGCTTGCAAAAATAGGTCCCAGCAGGTCAATCTTAATTTTTGTCCTTAAATCGGGACAAAAATTTCAGAGGGTGGTGATCAGTGTACACTACATCACCTGACCCTGGACCAACATATACAGAGAAGTGTTGAAGGCCAAGTATGAGTGCAAGGAGTTCTTTCTCAATAGTTGAATAATTTCTCTGGTCCTTATTGAACTTTTTGCTAAAATAGCACACAGGCATCTCAAAGGCTTCATCATTATCCTGAAGCAAAACTACGCCGGCCCCTAAGCGACTGGCATCAACAGCTAATTTAAAGGGTTAACAAAATTGGGAGCTTGAAGCACTGGGTGACTTGACAGGATGGCTTTGCCTTTAGAATAGGCTTCCTCACACTCTGGTTTCCACTCATACTTGACTCCATTTCTTAACAAATCAGTGAGGGGAGCTACAAGATCAGAGAAGTTCAGGACAAAACGTCTGTAGTACCCTACCATACCCAAGAATCGTTGCAACTCTCTCTTATTTTTGGGTTGGGGGGAATTGACTATGGCCTGAACTTTAACATCAGGTGGACTCACTTGGCCTAAACCGACCACATAACCTAGGTACTGCACTCGAACCCTCACAAATTCACATTTAGCTAAATTAAGCACTCAATTAGCAGAGGACAGTCTCTGAAGCAAGGCATCTAGTTGCCTCAAGTGTTGTTCCCAAATGTTGCTAAAAATAACAACAACATCATCAGTGTAAATAACACAATTCTCAACATCCTTGGTGAGATGAATCATCAGCCTTTGGAAGGTGGCAGTAGCATTCTTCATACCATAGGGCATGACCTTACATTTATAAGTCCTGCCACCGACCACAAAACAGGATACTTCTTGGGCCATTTCTGAGTGGGACTTGCCAATATCCCTTCATTAAATCTAATTTTGTGATAAACTTAGCACTGCCTATTGCGTCCACACAATCATGTACTCTATGAAGTGGTTAAGTATCAGTCTTGGTAAGGGAGTTGACTTTACGATAATCAGTACAAAAGCGATGTGACCCATAGGGTTTTGGAACCACTATGACCGGGGAGAACCACTCACATTGACAGGACTCGATTAACCCCTGCTGCAACATGTAGTTCAATTCCTCTCGAATGATGGTCTGCTCCTGAGGACTAGCCCGGTAGGAGGACTGCTTTACAGGGCTGGAGTCTCCAACGCTCACGTCGTGCTGTGCCACTTCCGTCCGTCCTGGGGTGTCTAGGAAGACATCTGGGAACTTACTGCTCGCGGTCAAGTGGGAGAGTTTATCAGTCAGTGTACTCCAAGCTTCCTGGTTTTCTCTCCAACTGGTCATCAGGTCCAAAGTCAAAGGGTAGCCCTCGTCCTCTGCCAACTGGACAGCCAACACCACTCATGCAGCACTAAGTGGGTTCTCAGACTCGACATCCGACACCACTCATGCAGCACTAGGCAGGTCCACGTTTCGCCTGTGGTTCTCCTTCAACATATTTAAAAGGCACAATCTTTTCCTCCTCCGGTCTGACGTTAAAATGACATCATTTACTTCACCTACCCTCTTTTCCACTAGATAAGGGCCTGCAAAACTTGCCTGCAGTGGCTGACCATGAATGGGAAGGAAGACAAGAACTTGATCACCTGGGTGAAACACTCTGTGCCTAACTTTCTTAGAGTGGTCATACATCCTCTTCATCTTCTCCTGAGAGGACTCCAAGTGTGCCCTGGTTACTTCCATACTATAGGTCAGTCTTTCTTTTAATTTTGACACATAGTCTAGCAAGTTAATTTGGTCATCATTGTTGACCCATTGTTCTTTGAGGAGTTTAAGAGGACCTCTTACTTCATGGCCAAAGATTAAGTGAAATGGGGAGTAGCCCAAGGACTCACTCGGTGCCTCTTTGGTTGCAAAACGTAGGAAAGGCAAACACTTGACCAATTCCTTTTCATCAACACATACTTTTCTGAGCATACTCTTCAAAGTTTGGTGATACCTCTCTAATGCACCTTGACTCTGAGAATGATATGCTGAGGAAGTGATCTGGTAGCTTCCTAACTCTTTAAGGGCTTGTCTGAACAATTTGGAATTAAAATTACTGCCTTGATCCGACTGCACTTCCTTAGGGAGACCAAAACGGATAAAGAAGGTTAGCATCTCCTTTACAACCAATTTACCTGAAATATTTCTTCAGGGAATGGCTTCAGGATACCTAGTGGCTATGTATAACATTGTGAGGATGTACTGGTGGCCTGAAGAGGTCTTAATCAAAGGGTCAACAATGTCCACAAGGACTCTAGTGAATGGGGCCTCAAACACAGGTAGAGGAATCAAAGGAGCCATAGGGATGGGCTTATTGCTCTTACCGACTAGCTGACAGGTGTGACATGACCTACAGAACCGGGAGACATCTCGACGGATTCCAGGCCAGTAGAAATGCTGGCAGATGCGTGAGAGAGTCTTCCTCACCCCTAAGTGACCTGCTAAAGAAGAGTCCTGAGCAATGGACATAATTTTTTGCCTATAGGGTCTTGGAACCACCACCTGATGTACAGTCTTCCACTCGTTATCATGAGCAACTCTAGGAGGTCTCCATCTTCTCATTAACACGTTATTTGGCCTTAAATATTAACACTCTGTTACTTCAGACTCACATTCATTTTCCTAAACTGCTGAGTCAATTAAAGTTGCAATCTCTGGATCAGATCTTTGCATATCAGCTAACTTTGCACTTGCATCAGTCTGGAGAGAATCATCAACCTCTGGGTCATTTAACTGGGCAAAAAAGGTATCACCAAGCCCAATATCATCATCGGCATTGCCAGTGCCATTACTGTCAACATTCTCATGGCAGGCTTTTGCCGTCATAGCTCTAGTTACACCATATGCGGGAAACAATTTAGGACATGTATCCTCCAACTCTTTAGTCCTATCCTCACTCAGGGGAGCTATTGACATAGAGAGAACAGCACTCACCTGTCCTCCCACCAGGTCATTACCCTAAAGGAAAGTGACCCTTTGTACAGGAAGCTGATCGACAACATCCACACACACTGAACCAGTAACTAACTCTGACTGGAGCTTCACATCAACTAGGGGAACAGATACAAACCCAGCTATACCCTGCAGCAAGACACATTCATTAGGGTCAGCTACATCAACAATCCCCTTCAACATTAGTGACTGTGAAGCTCCTGTGTCTCTAACTATGGTGACTTCCTTACCACCTTTTCCATCAACTGAAACTAATCCCTTAGAATTGAAGTTAGGAAATAAATGACCTGGGGAGGTGTCACTTTGAGTACTGCTTGGGCGAGGACACTCTAATGGAGTCTTATAGCCACACTCACCTGAACCTGATAGCTGCACTGCCCGAAGTCTTACTAGTGTCTAACAATGGCTCTACAGAAGTCTGTCTATCCACAACTGACGGCTCCACTCTGGCCTTATCAACAATATGCACCTGGTGGGGTTGTGTCTGACCTACCGCTAACAATGTCTGTGGGTGGCTGCTCTCTGTTGGTGTCAAAATACCCCAAAAGTTTACCAAGGAAACAGGTTTTACAGAGAAACTTTTCCCTTGTATTTTCGAGCACCAGTCCTCCAAGTGCTCCGTTTTCTGGCAATACTGGCAAAACCTGACACTTTTTCTTGCCCCTTTGGCAACACTGTCTTCACTTACTTTCGTAGGACTAACATGCTCGTGGGTTGCAGTGTTCCCACTAGTGTCACTTGACATTAACTTGCCTTTACCAGAAGAAGGGTGCACAAAAACTGGTTGGTTCACTCTCCTACCCTTAACAAATAACTGAGGCTTAGGTTCATGCTTATGAATTATACTATAGTTATCTGCTACAACAGCAGCCCCAACTAGGGTATCTAAATCTTTTTCCACTAGGTATGTAGCCACATCCCTATCTATCTTACCAGTGAAGTTCTCCAAGATCATTAATTCTTTAAGTTTACAGAAATCATCAACTTTCTTAGAATGCAACCATTGATCAAATAAGTCTGTGAGTACTCTAGCATATTCCACATGAGTCTGATCTTTCTGTTTAAAGGTGGATCTAAATTTAAGCGTATATGCCTCTGGCACGAGTTCATATGCTTTGAGAATGGCATCTTTTAAACAATCATAGTTGGCACTTTGATCAACAGATTAAGAAATATAAACCTCTTGAGCCTTTCCTTTCAAAACACTCTGCAGCTGTAATGTCCAAGTGTCTTTTGGCCACGAGAGACGACCTGCCACCTTTTCAAACATATGGAAATCCTTAGTGACATTTTGCTCATTAAAGGGAGGTACTAGCTCAATGTTCCTCGCAACATCAAAAGATTCCTTGGCAGATGAACTACTAGCTCTAGGTAAACTATCACGGTGCTTCAGTCTGAATTCGTGATCCATTTGCTTTTGTCTCATTTGAGGCGGTAATTCTATTTCCTTTATTTTGGCTTGCACATCAAGTTCCTTCAGATTAATTCTGGCTAACTCAAGTTGCACTTTGTCACCAGTATCATGAGCAGAAAAATCACTAGGGCCAGGTATCTCCGATGCCACAGGCTCAGGGTCAACACCTTGTGCAGTAACAAATGGCTCAGAACTAGCTATAGAGGACTCACTTTGTTCAAACATGGTGTCCAATATTAAATCAATTAACTTAGTGATTAAGTCAGGAAATTTCAACTGTAAGGCCTGAACAAGCAATATGAGCTCGTGTTTTGTGAGTGTTTTCACTCTGGTTGGGGAAGGATTAGAATCCAAAAATGCTTTCACATCATTATCATTCATTAGGGCCATAATTACTGATTATAGTTAAGTAGGTAAGAGTAAGAGCTGTGTATGTGGCCAAGGTTGCCAATATTATGTCATAGAGCTATCCTGGCGAGGAGGTTGCCATATTGTTATGGGGGTGTATATTACGGTGTACACTTAGGCCTTTTCACTAAAAGGGATAAGGTAAAGCTTGCAAGAAAACTAACTGAACTTTACTGTACACTATAACATACACAACCAAAGAAGAAACCAGGGTTCGTTTTAAAAAGGGATGATTCATATAGGGGTCAGAGTACAAATATAAAACAAGTTATTTCTTACCTAATCATAATACACTCAGTGGAAGCAAAGTACTCACAAAGCTCGAGGAAACGTGAACTTCGATGGTTAAATCCAGATATAATTCACACAACAATGTAAATGGAGGAGTGAACCAAAACTGGGAAATGGTGCACAAAAAGTGTGTTTTGTAATCAAAGTCACGTACTGAGTAGTGTTGAGGAAAAGTGCAAGACAAGGGGGCAAAAGTGTAATGTGACAGAAAATGGGACAAAATGTCTGCAAATCACAAAATGTGCACAGGGATGTGTGTACAAAATGAGACAAAAATGTGTCTCTACACATTTTCCTCGACCTTATAAAGCAGACTTACTCCGCCTTTCTCAGCTAATTAACCACTAGGCTGTCTTAAAAATAATCTCTGTCCATACAGAAACAATAGAGGCACCTACTACCAAGGGGAGCCAATGGCGATATTACACAAATTACACAAGACCAGTGACGTGCCATTAAGAAGGCAGAGCAAATGTTATTATTATTATTATTATTTTTTTTTTTATGTGTCCGACTCTGGGCAAAGGCTTCAGAGCCTATTGCTTGGGGGTACTGACCCATCCCAAGTCCCAGTAGTCCTCCTACACCTGCACATGTCACCACTTCGGCGCTAACACCCACCATCCATATTGAATACATGCTAGGGCTGTCTCATACAGGATTGGTGTATTGGTATTAGCGGAGGTATTTTTACGACATGTCGGCGGGTCATCTGGTAGATCAGGAAAGTCTGCTTTTTTTTTTTTTTTTTTTTAATAGTAAATTCAAATCCTCAAACTGTTCCCTGCCCCAGCCTGGATTCGATCCTGGGTCCATTAGGACCGCAGGCCGCCTCTCTACCGATTCAGATACGCCTCCCCTTCTATTGGCAAATACTCTCTTTTAGCTCCTCCCACGCTATAAGCTACACCCACAGTTCATGGACAAGAGGGATTTTCTGCGTAATTTGTGAGAAAAACATCTGGTGTGTTATCAGTTTAGTTGACCGCTAAGTAAACGCAGCTGGGGACGAGGGTTAATCTTTACAGGCAGGAAAACTGATAAAAGATTTAATGTTTTTAATAGCTCGTTTCTCTCTCCTTTTACTATCATCTTATCTTCTATTTCACCCATTCGCTACTGGGGTAACTACGCTAGTGACACCTTGCTTCCCGAGAGAAGAAATTTCCCGGAGGAAAATTTCTGGATATTGTACATTCAAATTCTGGACAGGTAATCTGCCAAAACATTACTAACACCTTTTACATGTCTTACATCAAGGGAGTATGCTTCCAAAAATAGGGCCCAGCAGGTCAATCTAAGATTTTTGTACTTAAATCGGGACAAAAATTTCAGAGGGTGGTGATCAGTGTACACTACATCACCTGACCCTGGACCAACATATCCAGAGAAGTGCTGAAGGCAAAGTATGAGTGCAAGTAGTTCTTTCTCAATAGTTGAATAATTTCTCTGGTCCTTATTGAACTTTTTGCCAAAATAGCACAGGCATCTCAAAGGCTTCATCATTATCCTGAAGCAAAACTACGCTGGCCCATAAGCGACTGGCATCAACAGCTAAATTAAAGGGGTTATCAAAATTGGGAGCTTGAAACACTGGGTGACTTGACAGGATGGCTTTGACTTTAGAATAGGCTTCCTCACACTCTGGCTTCCGCTCATACTTGACTCCTTTTCTTAACAAATCAGTGAGGGGAGCTACAAGATCAGAGAAGTTCAGGACAAATCGTCTGTAGTACCCTACCATACCCAAGAATCGTTGCAACTCTCTCTTATTTTTGGGTTGGGGGGAATTGACTATGGCCTGAACTTTAACATCAGGTGGACTCACTTGGCCTTAACCGACCACATACCCTAGGTACTGCACTCGAACCCTCACAAATTCACATTTAGCTAAATCAAGCACTAAATTAGCAGAGGACAGTCTCTGAAGCAAGTCATCTAGTTGCCTCAAGTGTTGTTCCCAGTTGTTGCTAAAAAAAACAAAAACATCATCAGTGTAAGTAACACAATTTTCAACATCCTTGGTGAGATCATTCATCAGCCTTTGGAAGGTGGCAGGAGCATTCGTCATACCATAGGGCATGACCTTAAATTTATAAGTCCTGCCACCGACCACAAAACAGGAAATTTCTTGGGCCTTTTCTGTGAGTGGGACTTGCCAATATCCCTTCATTAAATCTAATTTTGTGATAAACTTAGCACTGCCTATTGCGTCCACACAATCATGTACTCTATGAAGTGGTTAAGTATCAGTCTTGGTAAGGGAGTTGACTTTACGATAATCAGTACAAAAGCGATGTGACCCATCGGGTTTTGGAACCACTATGACCGGGGAGCACCACTCACTTTGACAGGACTCGATTAACCCCTGCTGCAACATGTAGATTAGTTCCTCTCGAATGATGCTCTGCTTCTGAGGACTAGCCCGGTAGTAGGACTCCATTACATGGCTGGAATCTCCAACGCCCACGTCGCGCTGTACCACTTCCGTCCGTCCTGGGGTTTCCTGGAAGATATCAGGGAACTTACTGCTCGCGGTCAAGTGGGAGAGTTTATCAGTGAGTGTACTCCAAGCTTCCTGGTTTTCTCTCCAACTGGTCATCAGGTCCAAAGTCAATGGGTAGCCCTCGTCCTCTGGCAACTGGACAGCCAACACCACTCATGCAGCACTAAGGGGGTCCTCAGACTCGACATCCGACACCACGCGTGCAGCACTAGGGAGGTCAATGTTTCTCCTGTGGTTGTCCTTCAACATATTTACATGGCACAGTCTTTTCTTCCTCCGGTCTGACGTTAAAATGACATCATTTACTTCACCTACCCTCTTTTCCACTACATAAGGGCCTGCAAAACTTGCCTGCAGTGGCTGATCATGAATGGGAAGCAAGACAAGAACTTGATCGCCTGGGTGAAACACTCTGTGCCTAACTTTCTTAGAGTGGTCATACATCCTCTTCATCTTCTCCTGAGAGGACTCCAAGTGTGCCCTGGTTACTTCCATACTATAGGCCAGTCATTCTTTAAATTTTGACACATAGTCTAGCAAGTTAATTTGGTCATCATCCTTGACCCATTGTTCTTTGAGGAGTTTAAGAGGACCTCTTACTTCATGGCCAAAGATTAACTGAAATGGGGAGTAGCCCAAGGACTCACTCGGTGCCTCTCTGGTTGCAAAACGTAGGAAAGGCCAACACTTGACCAATTCCTTTTCATCAACACATAGTTTTCTGAGCATACTCTTTAAAGTTTGGTGATACCTCTCTAATGCACCTTGACTCTGATTATGATATGCTGAGTAAGTGATGTGGGAGATTCCTAACTCCTTAAGGGTTTGTCTGAACAATTTGGAATTAAAATTACTGCCCTGATCCGACTGCACTTCCTTAGGGAGACCAAAACGAAAAACGAAGGTTAGCATCTCCTTTACAACCAATTTACCTGAAATATTTCTCAAGGGAATGGCTTCAGGATACCTAGTGACCATGTCTAACATTGTGAGGATGTACTGGTGGCCTGAAGAGGTCTTAGGCAAAGGGTCAACAATGTCCACAAGGACTCTAGTGAATGAGGCTTCAAACACAGGTAGAGGAATCAAAGGAGCCACAGGGATGGGCTTATTGCTCTTACCGACTAGCTGACAGGTGTGACATGACCTGCAGAACCGGGAGACATCTCGATGGATTCCAGGCCAGTAAAACTGCTGGCAGATGCGTGAGAGAGTCTTCCTCACCCCTAAGTGACCTGCTAAGGAAGAGTCCTGAGCAATGGACATAATTTTTTACCTATAAGGTCTTGCAACCACCACCTGATGTACAGTCTTCCACTCGTTATCATGAGCAACTATAGGAGGTCTCCATCTTCTCATTAACATGTTACTTGGCCTTAAATAATAACACTCTGTCAGTGCAGACTCACATTCATTTTCCCAAACTGCTGAGTCAGTTAAAGTTGCAATCTCTGGATCAGATCTTTGCATATCAGCTGACTTTGCACTTTCATCAGTCTGGGGAGAATCATCAACCTCTGAGTCATTTAACTGGGCAAAAAAGGTATCAACAAGCCCAACATCATCGGCATTGCCAGTGCCATTATTGTCAACATTCTCATGGCTGGCTTTTGCCGTCATAGCTCTAGTTACACCATATGCGGGAAAGTATTTAGGACATGTATCCTCCAACTCTTTAGTCCTATCCTTACTCAGGGGAGCTTTTGACATAGAGAGAACAGCACTCACCTGTCCTCCCGCCAGGTCATTACCCTAAAGGAAAGTGACCCCTTGTACAGGAAGCTGATCGACAACATCCACACGCACTGAACCAGTAACTAACTCTGACTGGAGCTTCACATCAACTAGGGGAACAAATACAAACTCAGCTATACCCTGCAGCAAGACACATTCATTAGGGTCAGCTACATCAACAATCCCCTTCAACATTAGTGACTGTGAAGCTCCTGTGTCTCTAAGTATAGTGAGTTCCTTACCACCTTTTCCATCAACTGAAACTAACCCCTTAGAAATGAAGTTAGCAAATAAATGACCTGGGGAGGAGAAACTTTGAGTACTGCTTGGAGGAGGACACTCTAATGGAGTCTTATTAAGAGTCTCACCTGAACCTGATAGCTGCACTGCCCCAGTCTTACTAGTGTCTAACAATGGCTCTACAGAAGTCTGTCTATCCACAACTGACGGCTCCACTCTGGCCTTATCAACAATATGCACCTGGTGGGGTTGTGTCTGACTTACCGCTAACAATATCTATGGGTGGCTGCTCTCTGTTGGTTCAAAATACCCCAAAAGTTTACTAAAGAAACAGGTTTTACAGAGGAACTTTTCCCTCTTTTTTTCCAGCACCAATCCTCCAAGTGCCCCGTTCTCTGGCAATGCTGGCAAAACCTGTTACTTTTTCTTGACCCCCTGGCAACACTGTCCTCACTTACTTTCGTAGAAGTAACATGCTCGGGGGTTGCAGTGTTCCCACTAGTGTCACTTGACATTAACTTGCCTTTACCAGAAGAAGGGTTCACAAAAACTGGTTGGTTCACTCTCCTGCCCTTAACAAATAACTGAGGCTTAGGTTCATGCTTATGAATTATACTATACTTATCTGCTACAGCAGGAGCCCCAGCTAAGGTATCTAAATTTTTTTACACTAGGTATGAAGCCACATCCCTATCTATCTTTCCAGTGAAGTTCTCCAAGATCATTAATTCATTAAGTTTACAGAAATCAACTTTCTTAGAATGCAACCATTGATCAAATAAGTCTGTGAGTACTCTAGCATATTCCACATGAGTCTGAACTTTCTGTTTAAAGGTGGATCTAAATTTAAGCGTATATGTCTCTGGCACGAGTTCATATGCTTTGAGAATGGCATCCTATAAACAATCATAGTTGGCACTTTGATCAACAGATAAAGAAATATAAGCCTCTTGAGCCTTTCCTTTCAAAACACTCTGCAGCAGTACTGTCCAAGAGTCTTTTGGCCACGAGAGACGACCTGCCACCTTTTCAAACATTTGGATATCATTAGTGACATCTTGCTCATTAGAGGGAGGTACTAGCTCAATGTTCCTCGCAACATCAAAAGATTCCTTGGCAGATGAACTACTAGCTCTAGGTAAACTATCACGGTGCTTCAGTCTGAATTCGTGATCCATTTCCTTTTGTCTCATTTGAGCCTGTAATTCTATTTCCTTCATTTTGGCTTGCACATCAAGTTCCTTCAGATTAATTCTGGCTAACTCAAGTTGCACTTTGTCACCAGTATCATGAGCAGAAAAATCTCTAGGGCCAGGTATCTCCGATACCAAAGGCTCAGGGTCAACACCTTGCGCAGTAACAAATGGCTCAGAACTAGCTATAGAGGACTCACTTTGCTCAAACATGGTGTCCAATATTAAATCAATTAACTTAGTGATTGAGGCAGGAAATTACAACTGTAAGGCCCGAACAAGCAATATGAGCTCGTGTTTTGTGAGTGTTTTCACTCTGATTGGGGAAGGATTAGAATCCAAAAATGCTTTCTCATCATTATCATTCAGTAGAGCCATGATTACTGATTATAGTTAAGTAGGTAAGAGTAAGGACTGTGTACGTGGCCAAGGTTGCCAATATTATGTCATAGAGCTATCCTGGCAAGGAGGTTGCCAAATTGTTATGGGGGAAATAATTACGGTGTACACTTGGCCCTTAATTAATCACTAAAAGGGATAAGGTAAAGTCTGCAAGGAAACTAACTTAACTTTACTGTATACTATACCATACACAACCAAAGAAGAAATCAGGGTTCGTTTTACAAAAGGGAGGATTCATATAGGCGTCAGAGTACAAATATAAAACAAGTTATTTCTTACCTAATCAGAATACACTCAGTGGAAGCTAAGTACTCACAAAGCTCGAGGAAACGTGGAGACTTCGACGGTTAAATCCAGATATAATTCACACACCAATGTAAATGGAGGAGTGAACCAAAACTGGGAAATGGTGCACAAAAAGTGTGTTTTGTAATCAAAGTCACGTACTGAGTAGTGATGGGGAAAAGTGCAACACAATGTGACAAAAGTGTAATGTGACAGAGAACTGGACAAAATGTGTATAAATGACAAAATGTGTAAAGGGATGTGTGTACAAAATGAGACAAAAATGTGTCTCTACACATTTTCCTCGACCTTATAAAGCAGACTTACTCCGCCTTTCTCAGCTAATTAACCACTAGGCTGTCTTAAAAATAATCTCCGTCCATACAGAAACAATAGAGGCACCTGCTACCAAGGGGAGGTAATGGCTAAGTTACACAAATTACACAAAACCAGTGACGTGCCATTAAGAAGGCAGAGCAAATGTTATTTAGGCTTCTATTGGCAAATACTCTCTTTTAGCTCCTTCCACGCTATAAGCTACACCCACAGTTCAAGGACAAGAGGGATTTTCTGTGTAATTTGTGAGAAAAACATCTGGTGTGTTATCAGTCCAGTTGACTGCTATGTAAACACAACTGGGGACGAGGGTTACCTGTTGCAGGCAGCAAAATTGATAAGAGAAACGATATAATGTTCTTAACTGCTCGCTTCTCTCTCCTTTCATTATCATCTTATCTTCTATTTCACCCATTCGCTATTGGGGTAACTACGTCAGTGACAATATATATATATATATATATATATATGTATATATATATATATATATATATATATATATATATCAGCCGTGTCTCAGTGGATTAGAGCGCTCCGCTCTGACCGAAGGAGGATTGAATCCACCCAAGGGTCATTGATAGACTTCAGGAAGGGCATCCGGTCATAAAATGCTACATGCTCCAGTCCAAAAGTCCTCTACCCAGGGGCAACGCCTTAGCCTTTAGGGGATACCTGACGTAAAACCAAATTATATATATATATATATATATATATATATATATATATATATATATATATATATATATATATATATATATATATATACAGAGAGAGGGAATGTTTTCCGCTTCTTAGCTGGTAGATTATTTTCATCCCTTCGTCTTTCCTACTCTCCTTCTCCTTCTGCCTCCACTTTCCTCCCTCCGTTATAACTCAGTCTTCCCTGCTATCAGAGCCTTATCGCCTCTCTTCCCTCCCATCCTTCGCCATCCATCCTGTGTAAAGCTGAGGGGTGTGCAGTCATCATGAGGAATGGTCTCTAGGTCTATAGGCGGTCTCAATGCATCACCCGAACAACTTTGATCCTCAGTAGTAGCAGTGGTTCTACGCATTGTTTTATTTGAATATATCCATAGGTTCCTGCGTCGTGACATGGAAACATAGGGTGGATCGGGAAAAGTTGGAAGATTTAATAGCATGGGTCAAGAGATATCTTGTGCAAGAAAAAAGTATTATATGACAAATATTCCGTTCTTAGTCACAAATACTATTTGTACTATCCTTTGCTGCATTTTAAGCATTGCGAGAAAAAAGCTACAAATACCGTGAGTCGGTATGGTTTACTTCAGTTTCAGGAAACAAGGACATAAGCTCTTGAATTAGAAATAGGGGAGACTGTTCCCCGCGTTGAGTTAGATTAAGTTATCATTAACACTGAACTCTGAAGTAATTCCGTAGTTTATTATCGTAACACGAAATTACTTAAGCTGCTGTACAGTACACCTCAGGTACTAAAGTTCTTAGAATCTCAAATAAAATATGCAGTGCGTTTGAAGTTCGCCCTGCTTTATTTTCGTTAATCAATCGATTAAATTTAGGTTCGCATTTTTTTTGCAGCATATTAAGAGGTCATTGTTCTGAAGGTAGCCTATATATATATATATATATATATATATATATATATATATATATATATATATATATATAGAGAGAGAGAGATATATATATATATATATATATATATATATATATAGATATTGTTACGGAACAGAGAGAGATAATGTACACATTAAGTGAGAATACTAAAAATCACTACTGTCCCGTAAAGTTCCAGGTTCAAAACAAAAGAGTTAGGTAAAATTACAAGTTAAAGTTTAATGCTCAAACTAACAACAAAATATTCAGGACTCATAAGGATAATGTAATGGCAAAAACAGGTTAAATATATGGTTAACTGCAATAGCCTCTATTAACACGAAATTAGCATGAGTAAATTTATCTAAGTCAGCCCTGATAAAATGAGAAGACACTGGATAATGCTCAGTTAACGCAAGATATATTATTACAGATACAAAATATTATTGCCACTGGCTGACAATATGAATTACAAAAACCTTACTAGGCCCACGAATCAGCACCTTATGCTATACAGTACAAGAACAAAATGTGATAACACTTAGACTCAAATTACACAACTGCTAGATGGCTGAAGACTTCCTGAGCACTCACAATAATAACAACTGTACAGGGGAGGACAGAGATGTGAGCAAAATGAGGAGTAGATCTAAGTGGCAATTAATGTAGAGACTGAGATCATTATATAGGGGCCGGCAGAGCTTGATACAACTTGTAAGAAACACGTGCAAATTAAGCCATAGGGGACAAAGAGTTGACAATCCTGCTCTGAACAATAGAAAGAACGACTTACTCTACTATAAGGGAGGAGGGGGGGAGTGAGGTAGAACACGCTCGTGATCAAACATGCAGCATACTGTACGTTAGAATTATACAAAGGATGATGAAATCATAGGCTATGTAACACCTCCCCACAAAGAAAAAGAAATTTACAAAGGAAATTTCTTATTACTCTAAAACAATCTGTCTAAAGTCTAGATAAGCAATCTGCAATAACATTTTCTTTCCCCTTGACATGTTGTATGTCTAATGAATACTCCTGAAGAAGTAGACTCCATCTTGTCAATCTCTGATTTTTATATTTAAACTTACTAAGGAATTTCAGTGGGTAATGATCGGTATAAATGACTATGGGGTCAAAACCAGAACACAAATAAAATGAAATATGCTGTAAACCCAAAATCAAGGCCAAAAGCTCTTTCTCAATAGTTGAGTAGTTCTTTTGAGGTGGAGTGAACTTCTTACTGTAATAAGATACAGGGTGTTCAATACCCTGATCATCCTCTTGCAGCAAAACAGCCCCAGCTCCTGTATCACTTGCATCAACAGCCATCTTAAAAGGCTTAGCAAAATTTGGAGTAGCGAGCACTGCCTGACTTAATAGGATAGCTTTAAGTTTGCTGAAAGAGGATTCACAGTCATCGGTCCAGACAAATTTAACTTCCTTTTTCAGTAGGTCTGTAAGTGGTGATACAAGAATTGAAAAGTTAAGAACAAATCTCCGGTAATAACCTACCATTCCCAAAAATCTTTGTAGCTCTTTCCTACTTTTAGGTCTGGGAAGATCACTTATAACCTGAACCTTAGCTGCTGGTGGTGCAACATGTCCATCACCAATTACATACCCAAGGTACTGAACTTTAGCTTGACCAAACTCACACTTTGATAAATTAGCTACAAGATTAGCCTGAACCAAACGCTCAAGAAATTTACTGACATGGCATAGGTGATCTTTCCAGTTGTCACTGAAGATTATTACATCATCAATATAAACAACACACCCTGCCAAACCCTCTGTTACAACATTCATGAGCTTCTGAAATGTGGCTGGTGCATTCTTCATACCATATGGCATTACAGAACATGCAAAAGTCTTTCCTAGTGTTACAAAACATGAGATCTCCCTAGCACGTTCAGTCATAGGTACTTGCCAGTATCCCTTTAACAAATCAAACTTACTTATGTACCTAGCCTTTCCGATCTTGTCTATGCAATCTTCCACACGAGGGAGAGGGTAAGTGTCTGTTTTGGTTATCTGATTAACACGTCTGTAGTCGATGCAAAGCCGCTGTGACTCACCTGGCTTAGGGACTAGAGTGACAGGAGAACTCCACTCGCTCTGACAGGGCTCAATCATCTTGTGGTCCAACAGGTAGCCAAGCTCCTTCTGGATGAGAGGAACTTTCACTGAGTTCACACGGTAAGGAGGCAGTTTAATTGGCTTTGCGTCTCCAACATCGACATCATGCATCAACACAGTGGTTCTTCCTGGAGTAGCACGGAACACTTGCGGGTACTCCTGCAGTAATGCCGAAAACTCCTGCCTTTCCTCGGGAGCTAGATGAGAAAGCTTAGTCTGGAGATCATTCATGATATCAGGATTCTTCCTCAAACTATCACTCAGGCTCATGCTGCATGGGAGAACTTCACTTGCAGACTCGGGTGGAACAGCTACAGTGCAGACTGGGTTATTTTCGTCCCGCCTCTGATATAACTTTAACATGTTGATGTGACAAAGTTGCTTGTTCTTTCTACGATCTGGTGTGGCGATGACATAGTTGACATCACTGAGTTTCTTCTCCACGGAATTAGGACCACTAAACTTGGCTTGAAGAGGTTGCCCATGCACCGGTAGCAGAATCAAAACCTGATCTCCTGGCTGAAAGTGGCGTAACCTGGACTTCTTATCATACCAAGTCTTCATCTTCTCCTGAGCAGCTCCTAAATTCTCTCTCGCCAGCTGTAAAGCAGTGGACAGCCGTTCTTTGAACTTCATCACATACTCCAGCAAGTTGACGTCATCTTCCTCCGACAGCCAGCATTCCTTCAGTAGCTTAAGGGGTCCTCTTACTTCATGGCCAAACAGTAGTTCAAAAGGTGAGAAGCCCAGTGATTCATTTGGAGATTCTCTTGCAGCAAAGACAACAAATGGAAGACCTTTATCCCAGTCTTTCTGATGTTCCAAACAGTATTTCTTGAGCATCGATTTGAGTGTTTGATGATATCTCTCCAACGCTCCTTGGGTCTGGGGATGGTAAGCTGAAGACGTGATCTGGGTGATGCCCAACTCTTTCAAAGATTGCTTGAAAACATTTGACATGAAATTACTTCCCCGGTCTGACTGTACCTCCTTGGGCAGACCAAACTTTGTGAAGAACCCTAGCATTTCCTTAACCACGTTCTTTGCTGAGATATTTCTAAGTGGAATGGCTTCAGGATAACGAGTAGCCATATCAATCAGGGTCAACACATAAGAAAATCCTGAAGAAGTCTTAGGAAGAGGGCCCACAATATCCACCAACACACGGGTGAAAGGCGCCTCAAAAGGAGGAATGGGAACTAGAGGTGCAACGTTTTCGGTCTGATTACACTTCCCCACAACTTGACAGGTGTGACAAGACTTACAATACCAGGAAACATCCCTGAAGATACCTGGCCAGTAGAAGTGTTTCAAAATGCGTGTCACAGTCTTCCTCACTCCAAGGTGTCCTGCCAAACTGGAATCATGAGCCACTCTAATGATATCCTGCCTACAAACACGAGGGATGACAACTTGATGTACAACCTCCCACTCACAGTCAGATGATGCTGTTGGGGGTCTCCACTTCCTCATAAGTACCCCTTACTTTATATAATAACAAATAGAAGCACCAGCTGACTCTTCCTCACTGCAAGCAGAGTTAGCTAGACCTTTCAACTCAGGGTCAGCAACCAGCAACTCAACCAACTCTTGACGAGACAAATTATCAACACTACGGGGTACTGCCTCATCTGGTGAGTGGTCCAAATTAGTAAGAAAAGTGTCAGCTAGGATAACATCATCATCATCATTATCCTCTAAGTCACCAGTAACTTTAGACTTAGCCCTAGTGACAGCACATGGAGGGAACACATCAGGGACATCACAATCCTGGGCCGCAGCCACTGGCTCACTAGACAACTGAGGAGCTAGACACGCTTGACTTCCACCAATATCATTTCCAAGTAAGAAAGTTACACCTGACATTGGGAGTGTCTCAACCAACCCAACCATAAAGGAACTATTAACAAAATCAGACTCTAAATTCACTCTGCACAGAGGGACAGAGAAGTAATTATTTCCTACACCTTGTAAGATTACAGTTTCATCAGAGGAATTAACATTAGAGCCTAGAACACTGGTCAGCATAAGGGATTGGCAAGCACCTGTATCACGATATATTTTAACTGATTTCCTGTCATTACTGTCCAGAGGACTGACAAAACCTTCAGACAGGAAATTAGCACATGAACTCTTGAGAGTGTCACCCACGTTACTGCTCAAAAGAGGAGCTCCATCATGAGAATTTAGTTTGCCCCTCAAAGCAGGTTCAGTTAACTCAGTTAAAGAATTCTGGGAACTCTCAAGGGTGGACACTAGACCAATTGACTGAATATTTAAAGACTCCTTTTTGTTCACATCACGCTGTCTCCTGAAACATTTCTCCGTAGTATGACCAAGCTTACTACAATAAGTACATTTACGTTTCTGAAATCTAGAGGTGAAGCTGGTATTTACTTCCTGAGAAACATCATCTTTATTCTCTCTCCTCTTACCTGTACTCTGAGTAGAGGCAACGTACTTACTCTCAGCTTTCCCTTTTTCTTTAGAATATCTCTTGTGAGTGAGAACATATTCATCAGCTAAAACTGCAGCATCAGACAAATTATCTATTCTTTTCTCATCAAGATATAGGCTTACATCATTATTAATACACCTTTTGAAGTCCTCCAGCAAAATCATCTACTTAAATCTGTCAAAATCAGAATCCAGATTCTTAGAATTTAACCACTGCTCTAACAGATCTTCTTTGATTTTTGCATACTCAACATGGGATTGCTTATCTTGCTTATAAGTTGTCCTAAATTTTACTCTATAGGCTTCAGGAACAAGTTCATAGGCCTTAAGAATCAAGCTCTTAACTACATCATAATTATCACATTGATCCTGAGGCAAAGATGCATAAGTTACTTGAGCTTTACCGGTGAGAACAGTTTGCAGGAGTACTGGCCAATACTTTTTGGGCCAATTAAAACCTGTAGCTACCCTCTCAAACAACTGAAAATACTTTGTTAAATCAGATTCATTAAAAGGAGGAACAAGTTTAACATTTTTAACCACATCAAAATCATCAGAGCTAGATGATCCAGTTCCATCTTGTTTCATGCGATACTCATGGTCTGCCTGAATCCTAGCTAGTTCAATTTGTGCCTGAGCCTGTGCCTGTGCCTCCTGAATACGAGCATTTGCCTGAAATTCAGCCTTCTGAATGCGAGCCTGAGACTCTGCCTCCTTAGCCTGAGACTCAGCCTCCTTAGCACGAGCCTGAAACTCAGCTTCCTTAACACGAGCCTCCTGCAGAGCTAGCTGTAACTTAGCTATTTCATTCTGCGTTTGCTCATTTGGAGGAGTTACATTAAACAAGCTTTTATTAATCATGCCAACAATTTGATCTTTAGAATGATGAGAGTGAACAGCAATTCCCAGTTGTTGAGCAACAAGCTTAAGTTTATTCTTTGTTCTGTTTTCTATATCACACACTGTTTGCACATTTGACAAAAAATCTTTGGTTTCATCAAGTGTAGTAATAGTAGACATCATGAATAAATCACAGTCACAAAATATCAAGCAATATCCTTATGATAATATCCTTAATATCCTGATAAGAGGTCGCCAAATTTATGTTACGGAACAGAGAGAGATAATGTACACATTAAGTGAGAATACTAAAAATCACTACTGTCCCGTAAAGTTCCAGGTTCAAAACAAAAGAGTTAGGTAAAATTACAAGTTAAAGTTTAATGCTCAAACTAACAACAAAACATTCAGGACTTATAAGGATAATGTAATGGCAAAAACAGGTTAAATATATGGTTAACTGCAATAGCCTCTATTAACACGAAATTAGCATGAGTAAATTTATCTAAGTCAGCCCTGATAAAATGAGAAGACACTGGACAATGCTCAGTTAACGCAAGATATATTATTACAGATTCAAAATATTATTGCCACTGGCTGACAATATGAATCACAAAAACCTTACTAGGCCCACGAATCAACACCTTATGCTATACAGTACAAGAACAAAATGTAATAACACTTATACTCAAATTACACAGCTGCTAGATGGCTGGAGACTTCCTGAGCACTCACAATAATAACAACTGTACAGGGGAGGACAGAGATGTGAGCAAAATGAGGAGTAGATCTAAGTGGCAATTAATGTAGAGACTGAGCTCATTATATAGGGGCCGGCAGAGCTTGATACAACTTGTAAGAAGGACGCGCAAATGAAGCCATAGGGGACAAAGAGTTGACAATCCTGCTCTGAACAATAGAAAGAACGACTTACTCTACTATAAGGGAAGAGGGGGGGGAGTGAGGTAGAACACGCTCGTGATCAAACATGCAGCATACTGTACGTTAGAATTACACAAAGGATGATGAAATCATAGGCTATGTAACAATATATATATATATATATATATATATATATATATATATATATATATATATATATATATATATATATATATATATAGATAGATAGATAGATAGATATAGATAGATAGATATAGATAGATATGTAGAGAGAGAGAGAGAGAGAGAGAGAGAAATGTTAATATTTAAAAAATATCACCATTTTTCATGGATTCATCTGTTCACAAATCAAAATGCTATCATACAAGACATCGTAGTGAAGATGTTAAATTTGGGGTGAGTGGGACTGAGAATGAGGGGGAGTGGAAGACGGGATGTTTTAAGCATAATAGCTTCGTAATTGTGTAGCTTTCCTTAAGTTCCCAATACTGCCTTTTCTTTCCTGTTGGCACTCTTGCTCTCGTACGAAACAAGTTTGATACAATCACACGTGCTCCTCCCCCACCCCTCTCTGGTCCTGTCACATTCTCATTCATTCTCTTCTCTTCTCTCCCTATCGCTTTCTTTTCCTATGTTTCCTTTTCAATAACTATCATTTTCCATGTGTCTCACTCCCCTTTCTTTCTCACCTTTCCCTCTCACCCTTGTACTCCCTTTTCTTCTCTTTCTCGACCCACCTTTGTTTTCCTATACCTAATTCCTTCCAATTCTATTATTCCCAACTTTCTCTTTCCATCCTGTCTTCTCGAACTCTGCTTCCTCTTTCTCCTCCCTCTCTCGTTTCCTCTTTCATTGTTTTTTTTTCATTCATGGGCTTAACTGCCTGTGCATCATGCTATGTTTTCCTCGCTCCTCCCTTCCCCCTGTCCTTTTCTGTATCTCACGCTTGCTATCGTTCTTTTGGACTCAGTTTTTATTCCTTAATCAGTCTTACCTATTGCTCCTCCTCCATTATCGCCTCTCCGATCTCCTACCCCCTCCCTATTTCCCCTTTTCTCTCCTCCATTCTCTTCTTATTCCCTCCCTTCCTCTCTTGTCCCTTCGCTCCTCCCACCTCGACTTTGTAAGGTTTAGCTTTACATGCGGAGGTCAAACATAAATATTAGGTCTGCGAGTGGCATCTTAAGGAGAGAGAGAGAGAGAGAGAGAGAGAGAGAGAGAGAGAGAGAGAGAGAGAGAGAGAGAGAGAGAGAGAGAGAGAGAGAGAGAGAGAGAGAGAGAGACTGTAAATATGTACGAGTAGAGGAAAAAGAAAGGCACAAGTGTACTAGTCAAAGATGGAGGAAAAGTTGGAAGGATGGACGAAAGCGAGAGGAAAGAAGGAAGGAAAATAGGAGTTAAGGAGGGAGAGATGTACACTGGGAACAAGTGATGGGAAGTGCATAATAACAGAGAGACGAGGATATGAAAGAGGATGGAAGGAGAAGAAAAGCGAGAAAGAATGATGTACCGCTGAGGAAAGAGGGAATGATGGTAAGGGAGGAATGGGGGAGGATGAATATAGGGAGCGAAAGAGGATGGAAGTTGTTTGGGAGGGTGAAAGGAGAGAATAGGATGGAGGTAGTAAAGGAAGAATGATAATGAGAAAAGGCAAGTAGAATGTGAAGTTGAGGAAGAAATGTATAGGTATGGATAAAGGAGAAGGTATATAGGGAAGGAGGAAAACGTGACTGGAGTGAGAGAAGGGAGGGATGATTATGGTTATAGAAAGGAGGAAGGAAAAGAGGAAGGTATATGGGTAGAATATAAGTTGACGAAGAGATGAGGAAGATAAACAGAGGAAGGGAAAGAAAGAGGAAGAAGATAGAAAAAAGACTGAAAGTGTACAGAAATACACTAAAGGTAAAGGAAACGCAATTAGAAGGAACTTCAAGAAATAGTACATGGAAACGGACCAGGAAGGAGAATTCAAAGTGCAAGACCTGCGTCCACCAACTGGTCTAATTGACCTGTGACCTTGACTTTTGACTGGTGACTCGTATAATCTAATTACATTTGTCTTTACCTAATCCTTAGCTTTTTCCCCAGGTTTCACTAAAATCAGATCAAAGCTGAGTACAACATTGGCCAGTGCTGTTGATCTTTGTACTTTTTCTCTGACCTCAATTATCGACTGAGTGTTCTTGAAACCCAATCTCTTTACCCCACTCTTAACTTGATCTCCTATAAAAAGTTTATTCTAAATTCGAAAAAAAGATTATCTTGCCATGTGACCTTGTCTTTTGACCTATTGTTCTCACAAACAATTGATCAATCCTTTGGGTGAGGGTCAGTTTATCCATCAAGATTGAGCTGAATCAGATTTTTTTTTTTTCCACACACACAGAAGTCGAAGTTTAACTATGTCCTGTGAACTTGACCTTTGACTGTTATCAAAACTGAATCCCTTTGCTCTTGCTTGCTCCTTAACACTGTTGCAGTGTTTGGTTCAAAGCAGATCGAAACTGTTGGAGTTGGCCTTGTCCAGTGACGGAATTTCATTCCCAGTAACCTGGACCTTTGACCTATTGTTTTCAACATCGATTTTCCCTTAAATTATTGCCTTATCTTGAACACGTCCGCAAATTTTGGTCTAAATCGGATAAAATCTTTCGTTGACCTTGCCATGTGATCTTGACCTTTGACCAATTGTTCTAAAAAGTATGTCAACCCCTTTGGGGATCCTCAGCCCATCCCTCAGTTTTGATCCAAATAAAACAAAAAATGTATGTTATTCATACATTGATACAAGTCTCACTTTGAAAACCGTGAGGCCTTGATCTATGATTGATTTTTCTCAAAACTGAATATCATGATTGATTTTTCTCAAAACTGAATATCTTCTTTCTTGCCTTGCCATCAGTCGTGAATGAAAACTGTGCAAAATGAGTTTGCTGTCAGTTTTTGACCAAATTCTATAACCTTGACTTATTATCTGTTGTTGTTAAACAAGAGTAGAATTGCTCTGTGACCTGCGGCAAGGATCTTGTTTCAAACAATTTGCTGTAAAAAGTAACTAGCCTTAACAGAGAGATCGACTGTTGTGTCAGCTGACAGCAAATTTGGATTATCCATGTCAAATAACCTTATATGTCTCCATAGGCTTAAATTAAGCACTTTCACTAGAGTTGTCGCTAGATGGCGCCACCTCAGGTATCAGCTGATGGCAGATTCGGATTCTCCATGTCAAATACTTTATATGGTAGCACCTTTATGTCTCCAAAGGCCTCCTTTAACAAATCCGCCAGCGGCAGAAATTGAGAAGAAAAAGTAGAAGAAGAACGCTGGCCATTCATTGACCTGCTGGCTATCGCCACAGTTAAAAATAATAACACTAACTTTACTCACTGCTTGACTTTCAACTGTTCCATTACACACACACACACACACACACACACACACACACACACACACACACACACACACACACACACACACACACACACACACACACACACACACACACACACACACACACACACACAGATAATACGTTCTCACTTCGCTAGTACCGATGTGATTAAGAACCTGTGTGACTCAAAATAAGGTGAGATAACTAGTGTGAGTAAATGTAGGAGATCGCAACTGATACTGACAGACATTGACCCTGTCCTGTTTTCGTAATCCAGTACTTTCGTTTCCCTTCCGCTAAGTTTGGGATGAACAGAATCAAAACTCCTTGAATTTGCCCTTACTACTACCTCTATCAACACTATAACCTGTGTGACAATTCACTGCCATTATCATCACTACTACTGTTTTCACTACCACTGTTATCACTACCACTGTTGTCATTAACACTGTCATCTCTACAAGTACCTCCAGTGCACTAACCACTACCACTACCACACTCGTATGAACTATGCTTTACTCTCAACCTTCAGCAAATCCGGTCAAGTCGGGTGAGAACTGAGGAGACTAATACACTACAGTTCGATCCTTGATTTACCACTTACGTTGCTACTTACAAAGACAATGGCAGAGCAACACGTTGAGAACGTTTTCAGCCCTTAAAAATAATCCTTCCTATCTCATTATGTAAGAGCAGGGTTAAGATGATGGTAATGATGGCTACTGGAACAAGAAATCTTCTAATGAACTGTAGTGTAGAAACAATATTTGGATAAATGCCGAACGACATTATTGAACAGACAGAAACCTTCTTAGTAAATGGATTCGTGTAGCGTTGAGCCATGTGTGTGACGGGGTTTGTACACACTGCGGTACGGGATCATTAACACCTTTTCATATTATTGACGGCTTAAATATGACGAACTGTTCTGGTGGTCAAAATATTGACGCAAATGTCACTGCACTGGAACAGTTATTGGTCAAAGGTCAAGGTCACATGGCCAGGTTAACTAAACATTTTATTCGGTTTAGACTAATATTTGTGAAAGTCTTAGAGGCCAAGGCAACATTTAATTATATCTAGTTCGGTTAATGCCAAACTATTTCATTTACCCAAGAGAAACTTTCTTCATAAGATGGGTTTGAAACTGTCTAGAGTCAGACTCAATTATGAAGTCCGTTTGGGTGGGGCCCGAGAGGGGATTTCCCTCTCTACAGCTCTGCCGCATCAACCTCAGTACCTATATCTCTCTCTCTGTCATATGTTAGCTATTTACTATTTGAAATTGTCTATTAAATATTCTGTACTTATTAAATATATTAAATAAGGCTATATAGTGCTATGAATGTGTCGCTTTATAGGATAATAGCAATGATTTGTATAAATTCCACACCACGTGACAACGTCGCTTTCCGACGTTGCCAGAGGTCAAGGACACCCACCTCAGACTACAGGTGACCGGTCACTTTCTCCCTGATCCCCACTCACGATGGCACCTACTCCGACTCGCTCTCGTGTGCTCCACAGTCGGGAGAAATAACTTATTTACAATGTGAACAAGTATTTTTTAGAAGAAAAGGCTATTGGAGACTTTATAATTCCACCTTCAAGAGCGGTTGCTCGCACTGCCAAAGCTACCAACGTTAGCGAAAAAACAGTCCAAAGAATCTGCTCTAAATTTAATAAAGCTTGTGTGACACAAATGTCACCAGAACAGCCTGTATTCTCGTCACCAACAAAGAAGCGCAGTGCAACTGTAACGAATCTCGACGATTTCGACAAGCGTGTGGTCAGAAGAACTGTCCTGGGATTCTATGAAAGGCATGAAATTCCTACATTGCACAAGATTTACGAAGAACTCAAGGAAAACATATCTTTCAACAGAAGCAACGAGTCTCTTCGCAGGATTCTCTTGCAGATGGGCTTCAAATTTGCAAAAGTTGATGGCCGAAAGTTCCTTATGGAAAGGAGCGATGTAGCAGCAGCTCCTTTCCATTGTCAGTACAACCCTATTGAGCTCATTTGGGCTCAGGTGAAGACCTATATAGCCAAGGCAAACACCTTCAAATTGGTTGATCTTAAACGTCTTGCCAAAGAAGCTTTGAATCATGTAACACCGAATAACTGGATGAAAGCAGTGCAGCATGCTGAACAACAGCAAGAAGAAGATTCACAGCAAGACGTAGCAGTCGACCATTTCGTGGATTCATTCTTAATCAACATATCAGAAAGCTCAGATGATGAATTGTCTGATTAAAGATCAGAGAGAGGACTTATGCCTACTGGGGAAACCTCTAAAAAAAAAAAAAACTCGCCAAGACTTTTACCTCAGTGGTGGTGTGGAAAAAAGGTCGAAACAATATAGAAGAAAACAAAACTTATAAATATATAAAAACTTTCTCAGTCAACTGAGAGAGAGAGAGAGAGAGAGAGAGAGAGAGAGAGAGAGAGAGAGAGAGAGAGAGAGAGAGAGGAGGTTTGGCAGAGCTGTAGAGAGGGAAACCCCCGCGCGGGCCCCACCCAAACGGACTTCATATTTGAGTCTGACCATAGATGGAAATGCCTTAAATACATGTTCTCTTCTAGATCCCTTCAGACCATTCTGTTCAGCTAAGGGAATTTTCTGCCCTCTAAAGGCATAACACCTTAATGCACGGAGATATCAGTCTTGTTTTATAATAGCTACCACCTGACGAGTTAGTGCACGTTTTAGGAGAGCAATCATAATACGGAAACAAAACAAAGCATATTTAATTTCTTCATTGCGAGAGGTTTTTCAGTCAGATAAAATTGTCTGGTTGTAAAAAAAACATATGTCTTGACAGTGAAGGAACACAGTGAACGTAAGTGACTGATAATTTAGAAGGTTATGTACAGTTTAAAAAATGAAAGACGCCTCGCTCAAATGCACAACCGTATTGCAGCTCCTACTCTCTATCCGAATAGAGACTATATATTGGACAACTTCTGCTACCATGACGCGTCTCTCACCTACGCTTCCATTATGGCGCGTGTGTGTGTGTGTGTGTGTGTGTGTGTGTGTGTGTGTGTCGCTTACATAACCATTGTGGTGTCACCCACATAGCCATTGTTAACTCATGTGATACAACCTATGCCTAGTGGACGTAAACACAGACGCGGCATCCATGTACAGTATTTCAAATTCGTCATGGTGATGGAGAAGGATGCCTTCATGCGGTCGCACTAACATAACCGCACGGATATGCTGTCTGGTTATACAAATGTCCTTGAACTTTCCTCATAGCTTCCGGAAAGAGCTTGGAGCTACGACTACGAAAACAACAAACCAACCCTGCAAACTACGAGATCATCCCAGAAATTATCAGGACATCCATGTGCTTTAACCCAACCCTACAAATTCCAGTAATTAAGTGTGCAAAGTGGCTTTGCGAGATGTCCTATTTGTGTTTACTATAGGGTCTGTATTTTGAAACATATTAAGTGACGATTTTGCTTCTACTAGGAATTCCTTCTTCACTGTCCAGTGATTATGAATATATCATTTTCATTAAAATGTCACTGTGAATGCCGTTGTGCTGATTTTTACCTCTGCCAACGAAGTTGGAGGAGGTTATGTATTGACCTATGTTTGTCTGTCTGTCTGTTTGTCCAGACGATAGCTCCAAAAGTTCTCAATGAATTTCAAGGAAATTTTGTGGAAGAGTGGGTCATGGGCCAAGGAAGAAGTGATAAAATTTTGGAGGAGATCAGGATCCGAATCTAGAGTAGCCCGCACAATATCTCCAAAAGTCCTCAATGAATTTCAGTGAAATTTTGTGGAAGGGTGGGCCAAGGGCCAAGAAAGAAGTTATTATTTTGGGGGGCGAATCCGTTTCCGAATTCTATCCCCACAGATCCGGATCTGGATCCTTTTAAATGGCAATGGCATTAGCGGAAGCATGCGCTGTCTGAGTGTTTTCTAGTTTAAAATGCTTTAATGCTCTAATTCATATTCCTAGTGCAGTTACTGCAACATTTTAGCTATTTTAACTAATGATACATACCCTGAAGAAATCAATTTTAATAAAATACATATCTCTTGACGTACGGGCCATCGGCTATAAAGAGTGCAAGTAAAACCTATACAAGGAAGCCACATGAAATGTTATCCCGCTAATGTGCCACGGATACTACTTTTTCTGTAAAGAGGACATTGGATCTATGGTACTTTTATTGTTTTTTAAGATAATATCACGATGCACTTCGCTTACATCACCCATGGTGGGAGTCTACATAGCAATAGTTTATGCACTCCTTTACTTCATATTACATTCACGCTGAACTTCAGATCTTACATGCATTAAGCAAAAGCATAAGGAAATGACATGGAATAATACATGTAAACTAGTACCAATCGTGATGCCACTGGGGAAAAATTCTAGAGTTGCTGCCTACAAAACCTGCAGTGATATTTGTCGCAACTGGTGATAAAGTTGTACCTCTACATTAATGTGAAAATCATTAGCAATTCCTCACTCTTTAAAGTAGCTTTGAAAACAAACCTGGAAAGTAATAATTATTGCTTAACCTATAAACTATTGGGATTTTGTAATTGTCACTGCTCCAGAAAGAGGTTAGTTTTGACCGAAAATCACTTGTCTCAGAAATCGCTTCTGCTATTACAAAATGGCCAGATACATGACCTGGAATAAGGGATTGCAGTGTCGTATCATGCATGGGCGTTTTCAAGGGTATGAGGATAGTTTTAGCATTTCCATCTAAGTTAGCTGAAAGTACCGAGGAGAGTATAATACCCTTTAGTTTAACATAATCACTAAGATTACACTCATTTTATATAATAATCACCTAGGCACCATAAACATTAGATATCTTCAAGGTTATGTGAAACATCTAAAATAACTCACCTGTTGCTTCATGTTTCCTCTCATTTCAGCACACAGCTTTATTAAAGGTTCAAAATATACTGATCTTGCACAAATGCCTACAGAGATATCACTCCACTCAGTACTTTGTGCTGATGCCAACATCTTCTGTTTAATGACATAGGATCTCAGTGTTGCTATAAGTTAAGCTTTGCCATAATGGGAAATTTCAAGAACACAACCAACAGTTCTTTCAATCCCTACAATCCTGGGACCGGTCTGGCAGTTACATTTTACCACCCCAAAGTGAAATCTAACCCCACAAAGAGAATAACTTCGTGAAAAAATGTGGGAAAAGTACATTAATTTTGTAGTTACATATTTTGGGTCATGACAGTGAACCTGATAATTTGTAAGCACTGCTGGGGTTTACAGATTAATTCCGTGTTAGTCTCTCTCCCTCCTTCCCCCCCCCTTTCTCTCTCTCTCTCTCTCTCTCTCTCTCAGATATGAAAGTAGGTTTTGTGTCAAAATATTAATAAGACAAATATTTACAATATACAGTAGTTTATTTCCTAGTAGAAGATCCACTTCTTCATTCTTTTGAAATTACTACCTCTGGCCACAACATGTAATTATGATAATCTTAAACAGTCTTCACCTGAAGATATATTTTAAACCTTAATATCTAAAACTATTTTGTCTCATTTACTTGAACTGGGTCCCAGTGGGGTTGGTTATGATGACCGTGTACTGCATATGGTGTGGATATAGAAGTCTTGGAAAGATTCACTTATTTTGGTAGTGTGGTCCACAACAACGGTAGATGAGACAGCCATATCTCTCGTCGTACCGATCTGGCCTACGGGGTTATTTCACTAAGTTCGGGTATTTGGTGCTGTTGTTATTTGTGTAGAAGGACGAAAGTTCTCATCTTCAAGGGGCTGGTGCTCCTTGTCTTACTTTATGGCTGTGAGACATGGACACTTAATAAACAGTGACGAAGCGGCGAATTGATTCCTTTGGTACTGTCTTCGAGGGATCATGGAATAGCGTTGGTACAACCGGGTGCGTAACGAGCAAGTACTCAGTGAGACTGAATCGAGGCCTTTTACCCACATAACACATCAGCGCCAACTCCAGCTGTATGAGCACGTGGCCTGGTTTCCTGAGGCTGATCTTGCTCACAAGGTAATCTCTGAGCTAGTTAACCCAGAGTGAAGGAGGCCAATGGGAAGGCCACGTAACTCATGCCTGGAGCAGATCGATCACTTCTGTCGGGAGATACTAAGAAGGGGAAGAATCGCTGACTGGAGGGCTGCACAAAGAGACCGGCAAGGGTGGAGTCGGAGGATGAATGAGGCTACGCTTCCCGTGGAGTTTGCCCCTTCTTGAATGATTGTCTCATTTCTTAACATTTTCTACTACTTTTCTTTCTTTTCATTTTCAGTGTACTTAGGATGCCATGGATTTGGTTAGGTATAGTTAGGGTAGGATGCATTCTTTGGGCCAGGATAGTTAGGTTAGAAAGTTATTTTCACCTGACTCAGTGTTCCAGTTTTATAAAGGCAATGCCTTTCCGCTCACTACAGGCTAATTAAATAAGTTACCATTGCTGCCGGTGATGATACACTGTGCAAGAAATATAACAAAGAATAGAAAAAAGGTGCCTGGGTGCCAGCTTGTCTTGCAGTAACTGTAGTCTCTGGGAGTTTGTGGGAGAAGTTATTAAACTTTTCACCAAGGAAGCAGTGATGGTTTAATTCCTTGACTGTGATTGACTTTGATCTGACAGTAAGTGAAAATGAGTGATAAAAAGTTGGGGGAGTGAGATTTGAAAGGAATTGAGATAAACGGAAAGGAAGTTGGAAATGAGGTCGGCAATGCACAAAAAGGAGAAGGATAAAGGAAGAAGCAGAGGAGAAAAACAAAGGTAAAGAAAAGGAAGAGATGAAGGCAGAGAGAGGGAGGGTTGAATGAGAAGAGTACAAGAGGGAGAACTGAATACGTATGAGGAAGAAGAAGGGAAATAGGAAAAGAATCAGAGACTGAATATGGAAAACTAGGAGGGGAGAGGGAGGAGGGAAAGTGAACCTAAGAGAATGAAAAAGAAGATGGAATAACAAAATTAGGATGCGAAAACAAGTATAAAAGGAGGAAGAAGAGGACTGCAACGAGAATAAAGTAATGCAAACCAGCAGACACAGTATGGTAGACAAGGAGAATATAGGAATATTTGGGAAACAGGAAGAGAGCATAAGAGATAAAGGAGAACCTACGTAAAGACAGGAGGTAAGAGATAAAGAAAAATGTGGAACGAAAGATGACAATTATGAAAAAATTTGAAACCGAAGGAGGAGGGACATAAAAAAAATCAAACAATAGGGTGTTTTAATAAGTGCAACACACACACACACACACACACACACACACACACACTAAACACTAATTGGTCTAAGGGCCCTGTGACCTTGATCTTCGACCGATTGCTCTCAAAATCGAACTAATTCATCTTCATCTTAACACTCACCAGTACAACAAGTTTGGTACAACTCAGATAAATCTGCCAGAGTTCAACCTATGCTATGACCTTGACCTTTAGCCTCTCCCTGTGACTCTGGTCTTTGACTGACTGGTCTCAAAATTGAATCCCTTTGTCATTCTCTTACTCTGAAGCCTTATAAAAAAATTAAACTAAATCAGATGAAAACTGTTTCAGTTGACCTACCCATATGACCTGTATTTTTGACCCATTATTCTCAAGAGAATAGATCATTCCTTGGGAGATCCGTAATTATTCCAGTAAGACTCGTTCGTCAGATCACAACTGCTTTCGTTCTTTTGCACACACCTAAAAACAAGATTCGAACTTTGACCTTGTTCTTTATGCTTGACATTTGAATGATTGTTCTCCAAACCGAATGCGCTACCTTCGCTCGTGCCTTACCCTGTTTCCCAAGTTTGGTTTAAATTGGATTAAAACTGTTCAAGTTGACCTTCCTAAATCAAGCTTTGACATCGACCTGAAACCTTAGCCCTTGAGCTGTTGTTCCCAAATCAATGCATCAACCCCTCGGCAACCTCTTCGCTATCCTACCAAGTCTGGTTAAATACTGTTTCCCTTATTTTGCTGACACACACACACACACACACACACACACACACACACACACACACACACACACACACACACACACACACACACACACAACAAGACAGACACATACGATGATAAAACGTATTATCCACTCTCGTTTGGCGAGTTTGATTGTAAACTAAGAGAAAGGTAGAATTTATGAGAACATGGAGGAAGGAAGAAACAATGGAGAAACATCAAACGAAGAAATAAGCTACAGTATAAGAAAGAGGAAGGCAAGAAAAATATGCAGAGAAGAAGAAGAATGAAAAGAAAGGAGAAGGGAGGGTGAACTAATGTAAGAGGGAAAACAATTTAGACAAGGAAGGGAGTAGGGAATGATAGAGAGCCAAGTAAATGAGAGTAATATTAAATGTGTGTGTGTGTGTGTGTGTGTGTGTGTGTGTGTGTGTGTGTGTGTGTGTGTGTGTGTGTGTGTGTGAGAGAGAGAGAGAGAGAGAGAGAGAGAGAGAGAGAGAGAGAGAGAGAGAGAGAGAGAGAGAGAGAGAGAGAGAGAGAGAGAGAGGGGTGGGGGGGGTAAAAAAAAAAGTCAAGCAGGTTATCAGAGGAAATGAAACTGTCAGAAAAGGTTTTCCCAGTCCACATTTATGAAGGATATTATTATTATTATTATTATTATTATTATTTTTGTACAGTGGACATTATAAAGTATCTGGATATCTGGCAGTGATTCAGAACTGTGTCAGTCGCTGCAACAAACAGTGACAGATAATATTGAACCCTCATAAGACTTCAAAATGTTTAGTAGTCAATTATTGACTCTGGCCGCTTTAATTGAACATAAGTGCTTAGTTATGACTACCGTTTGATAATTCTGTTGACCTTTTTGTTGCTGTTTTCAGGTCACCAGCGATCAAAGGATTGAAGTGTATGGCAGGTAAAATATTTGGATAATGGTAACGTCGTGTTTTTTCGGTTTGGGTAGAGCAACTGTAAAACAGCAAAGGGAAAGTATAGGAGTAGCAGGAATTCTGCATAATGTGAAGAGCTGTTTATGCTTCCATTCAATCGCTCGAAACCCTCTTAGATGTGTGACTCTCTCCTTCAAGGTGATGAATTCGGGGTTTTGTTTCTGCTGCAACAGGCGATTATATTTAGCTCAGAGAAACGCCCTGCAGTGAAGGAGTCATCAGGCAGGGCAATATAATTATGCACAAAAGTTTCCGGTGCCAAATGCAAATCGCCTACCAGAATATGCTGTAGGCCAAGTTGCAAACGCGCCCTTACCCCCCCCCCCGGAGAGGGGGCCGGTGGATGGGACCCCGCCCGGGGGGCCCGGGGTCGGAACCATCCCATGGGGGGTCTGGGGCGGCGCCCCCCTCCAGGCCTCCCCCCGGGGAGCTGGATGCTGAAGCCCCTTCCTGGAGAGCCGGAAGATTTTGGCAAAATCTTGATACCCTGAAGGCTTCATGTTGATAGTTGAAGCTGTTCACTAGATATAATGGTGCAAATTGCAGGCGATAAAAACTACTTGTCATTTGGCAGACATTTTGGTGACCTTGACCTTGACTTCGAGTCCCCATTTTCGAATTCGTCCAAGATTTTGGCCATATCTTCATACCCTGAAGGTTTCATGTTGGCAGCTCAAGCCGTTCATGAGATATAATTGTGTTAAAAGGGGGCGATAAAAACTAGTTGACCTTTGGGAGCCATTTTGGTGACCTGGACATTGACCCCGAGTCCCCATTTTCTAACGCGTCCAAGATTTTGGCCATATCTTGATACATTGAATGTTTTATGTTGATAGCTCAAGCCGTTCATGAGATATAATGTACACACACACACACACACACACACACACACACACACACACACACACACACACACACACACACACACACACACACACACACACACACACAGGCGGGCAAAGACATTATTGCTCCGCCTTGGTAACGGTGGGCGATAATAAGTTCATTTTGATTATACTAGTGATATCTAGCATGACATTATTGTAGGCCAGCCTCATTTTGAGGACGTAAATTCCATAGTGTGCATGTTACATTATTTATCAAGTAGATTATTTTGTATTCTACTTTGTTATTATCACCCACCGTTAGAAGGCCAAGCGATTATGATTTTGCCTGCCTGTGTGTGTGTGTGTGTGTGTGTGTGTGTGTGTGTGTGTGTGTGTGTGTGTGTGTGTGTGTGTGTGCATTTGTTCCCATTGTATTTCATGAACGGCTTGAGCTATCAACATGAGACCTTCAGGGTATTAAGATATGGCCAAAATCTTGGCCGAGTAAGAAAATGGGCACTCGTGGTCAAGGTCAAGGTGGCCAATATGGCCGCCAAAGGTCAAATAGCTTTTATCGCCCGCCTTTAGCATCATTATATCTCAGGAAGTGAAGGAAATGAAGGAGCGCTGTGGTGTGGATGTGGATGTGATAGAAAGTGTTAGGAGAAATACACGAGGTGATTTGGCCACCTCAGTGTATTTCTCCTAAGTGTTTGGTTTGTGGTAGATGGGGGTGCCCATCAACAACCCACTTAGTGTAGGGGAACCCTGTTTTTAGGGTATCTCTACATCGAGTGGCAAGCCAAATGATTTCCTGTAAACCAGGAAATCATTTATAACGCTGGGTGGTAACCTTATAACCAACCGACACGTGTTCCCTACGTGACAGCAAATGGGTTGGCGGAGGGTTAGTGCCCCTCCCCAGAAAACAACTAACTAAAAATACGAACAAGAAGCCTCGTACCAGGACTGACCAAAAGATGACGACTAAGGATCGAACAAAGGACATGATACGGATGGCGACGTGGAATGTATGGGATGCAAATGATGAGATGAAAAAGAGAGAGTTTGTCCAGGTGCTTGAGGGTGCGAGAGTGGATGCATGTGGATTAGCTGAAACTAAATGGAGAGGTGAGAGTGTGAGAGAATAGGAGTATGGATGGGGTATATGTGTAGGAGTAGGTGAGAATGAGAGGGCAAAAGAAGGAATGTGTATTGTTGTGAGTAACAGATGGAAGGAGAATAAAAGAGAGTATGGATCAGTTGGCTCAAGGATTGTGTGTATAAGACTAAAAGTTGGACTACAAATGTGGGCGATTGTGTGCGTGAATGTCCCAACGCAAGATCATGCAAGCAGAGTGAGAGAAGAGTTCTGGACAAATGTGGAAGTGTGCATGGAAAAGTTTGAAAGGAATGAGAGTGTTTTTGATAGGTGATATGAATGGTAAAGTAGGGAATGTGAAAGTGGATGGAGTAGTTGGTGAATGGGGTGTGCCTGCTGAGATAGATGCGAATGGCAGTGCGTTAGTGGACATTTGTGCTGAGAGGGGGTTGGTGATAGCCAATAACCTCTTCAGGCACGAAATCATCCACAGGTATACATGGTGAGTGATGAGAAGGGTGGATGGTGTGCTGAATTAAAGGAAGGCAATGGTTGATTGTGTGTGTGTGGATGAAAGGATGCGAAGATGTGTAATGGATGCAAGAGCATATAGAGGTTGGGGGAGTGGACTTTCTGACAACCACTTGATGATGGTCAGAATCAAAGTCCAAGTAAAATGGGGAAATAGAAGAAAGGAAGGACGGGAAGAAGGTGTAGATGCAAGGAGGGTGGAAAGGTTACAAGAAGATGAGAAAAAGGCAGAATATAAGAAAGAAGTGGAGGAACGATTGGGTAAATATGAATTGGAGCAGATGGGGGACGTGAAAGGTGTGTGCAAAATATTCACAGAAGAAATCTGTGCAGCATGTGAGGTGGTGTGTGGGGTGAAAAGAAGACGAAAAGGGGTGCAAGAAACAGCATGGTGGAATGAAGTGGTGGGACAGGCGGTGGCATAAATGAAAAAAGCATATAATGAATGGTTGAGGAATAGGGGCGTGGAAGAAGTTGAGAGAAGGAAAAGAGAATTGTATGTAAAAAGGAAGAGAGAGGTGAAATGATTAGTAAAAGAGTAAGAAGAGAGTGGATGAGGAATTTGGAAGGAATTTGAGTGTCAAGTGGAGGGAGTGTAAGAAAATGTTCTGGAAAGAGGTAAAGAAAGTCAGACAGGGTGGCAATGAAGGTAGTAGGGGAGTGAAAGATAAAAATGGTAGATTACTAGTTGAGAAGGGAGAAAAAGTGAGCAGATGGAGAGAACACTTTAATGAATTGTTGAACAGAGAAAATGAAAGTAATTCGGGTATAAGTGGCTGGGGCATGGCTGGGAGAAGTAGGGAGATGAGAGGACAGGAAGAAATCAGTAGGATGGAAATTGTGGAAGCAATGAAGAAAGTCAATATGGGGAAAGCCCCAGGAACTGATGGAGTGTCTGGTGAAATGCTGAAGCATAGGGGAGAAATAGTAGTTGAATGGATGTGGAAGATGTGCAGATTGGCCTGGGAGGAAGGTAGAGTCCCAGAGGATTGGAAGTCAGGTATAATTTTTCTTTTGTACAAAGGGAAAGGGGAAAAAGAAGTGTATGGTAATCATAGGGGCATTTGTCTTCTTAGTGTAATAGGAAAAGTATACGGTAGGATACTTATTGACAGAGTTAGGGAAATAACAGAGGAATTAGTTGGAGAAGAATAGGGAGGTTTTAGCAAGGGAAGAGGTTGTGTAGATCAGATATTCATTTTTAGATCTTTAGTGGAAAAGTTTCTAGAGAAGGGAAAGAAGTTGGATGCGGCTTTCATGGATTTGGAGAAAGCATATGACAGGGTGGATAGACAAGGATTGTGGAAAGTATTAAGAATATATGGAGTAGATGGGAAGTTGTTGAATGCTGTGAAGAGTATGTATGTGGGTGTTAAGGCTGCAGTGCATGTGGATAGTGAACTGAGTGAGTTTTTCTATTTGAAGGTTGGGTTGAAACGGAGATGTGTCATGTCTCCATGGTTGTTCAATCTGTATATAGATGGGGTTATAAAAGAGATACAAGGAAGGGCAGTGGATGTGGGAGTAACCCTAATGAGAGAGGGCAGTGTTTGGAAACTCCCTGTACTGTTGTTTGCGGATGATACTGTGTTGTTAAGTGAAGACGAAGGGGAGCTGCAAGGCTTGGTGGATGAGTATGGAAGAGTGTGTAAGAAACGGAATCTAAAGGTGAATGTAGGGAGGAGTAAAGTTATGGTCTTTGAGAGAGATGAATTCAGTGAATGTACAGTGAGGCTGGATGATGAGGAAATGAAAAATGTGAGTACGTTTAAGTACTTCGGTAGTGTGATGAGTAAGGACAGAAGTTTGGAGGGTGAAGTTCTTGAAAGGGTACAACAAGGAAGAAAGGTTGCTGGTTCCTTGAATGCAGTGATAAGAAACAGGGAAGTGAGCATGGAAGTGAAAAAGTTATTACATGACAGTATTGTGATATCAACTCTGACTTATGGAAATGAAGCTTGGACGTTGTTGGAAGGACACAAGTCAAGAGTGAGAGCAGTGGAAATGAGTTATTTGAGAGGAGCCTGTTGTGTCACATGGAGAGACAGACTGACAGATGAGGATGTGAAGAAGCGTTGTGGTTTGCATGTGGATGTGATAGGAAGCATTATGAGAAACACACTGAGGTGGTTTGGCCATTTGGAGAGGATGGAGAGTAAGAGACTGACGAGGAGAGTGTATGTGAATGAGGTGGAGGGGAAGAGAGGGAGGGGAAGGCCAAGGATGAGATGGAGGGATGGAGTGGAGAGGTATATGAGAGACGGGGGTGTGAATTGGGAGCAGGGCAGTGAAATGACGGGGGACAGGGTGACATGGAGGCGATTTGTTTGTGGCCACCCCGTATTAAGACGTCTGGTAATAGATAGATAGACTTTTTGTGAAACGCAGTAACTGAATTCCGTAGAGTTTTGCGAATTGTCATCACCTTTGGTTTGTAAGTAGCTTGTAACTCAGCCAACGGAATATTCTGGCAGGCGATTAGCATTTTGTTCCCGAATGCTTTTCTTTCATTATTTAGTGGTTTCGTTGGCAGCTTTTGGTTAATGCCATTAAGGTTTGGGGAGTAACAGTAAAAGCCAACGAAACGAAACGCCACAACACAGAACTAGTTGACCCAGGTAGACGAAGTTGATGGTCAGTATTTTTGTACGAAACGTATCCGTGTGTTTCTGTCTGTGTTGAAAACTCAACTCTCAGAAAGTATTGATTGTAGAAGTAAAAGTTATTAATAAAAGTTGTTTAGAGTCACAACCTGAGTTCACAAGTCACTTAACCAGCGCTGGGAGTCATCCACGATGGATATATAAGTCAAGTTTTCATCTAACAGCATTATAGCAGTCTACCTGGCTCACAGAAGACGGGTAGTCGTAATTATAATAGTAATAATGATGATGACGATAATAATAATAATAATAATAATAATAATAATAATAATAATAATAATAATAATAATAATAATGACTTCATTAAAAAGATGATATTAAAATGAAAACTTAGCATACTTTTTTTTACAGAAAATGTTGATATCATTAATGCATATGATGACCGTTAACAAGGGCCCTATAATTGGTTGGAGATTGGCGAATTTTAGTCGTAAGTCACCGCGCTCTTCCAGGTCCAATCGGTTCCTCTGACTGATTTGTCAGAGGTGCATTTACATGGCAAAAATCAGCTTCAGCCATGTAAGAACTTGGAAATGCAAGTAAAAATAGCTCGACCTCTGCACAAAGCCGGGGATATTTAGCAACAGTATTTACTTTGCTCCAGTAGTCACTGATGCTTTTACTTCTGAGCAAATGCTTTTTCGTCAAGGTCCATAGCCACTGTCACTGAGGCTTTTACTTCTGAGCAATGCTTTTTCGTCAAGGTCCATAGCAACTGTCACTGAGGTTTTTACTTCTGGACAATGCTTTCTCGTCAAGATCCATAGCCATTTCAATATGTTTTTCCTGTAACTGCGAGTCAGTAACTGCATTTTCTATTTCCAAGTCAAAGCTTTATGAACTCAGTCAGGCACATCCATTTTCTCCAGATCCTCAAAGGTATTTTTTTTTTTTTAATAACAGAACAGAGGAAGGAAAAACAAATGAATAAAAAAAATAATCCATACACCAGATTACTGGTGTCCTCTGTTCATAAAATATCTGTAACAGTTAGACTTGACCAGCTGTAGGTTGAAGTTTGGAGGGAAACAACTCTGGGGAAGCAAGTTCCAGAGAGATGCAGTTCGGGGAATGAAAGAATTCTGATAGGCAGAAGTTCTGCAATATGGCTGAGTGACATAGTCGGGCAGCTTAGCAGATGGATGTGGACGTTCCGGACAAAAGCGCCAAATTTTTTCTACATGCAACCCATTGTCTTAGCTTTCCATTTTTGATAGGCACCACTTCCTCCTGATACATTATGGCAGCCATCTTGGATTTTTATGATCGCCATCACATAAAAACCTATATCTACCAATATCTCAGCTGCTAAGCCACTTAGGATCCTGATCTTGGTGTCTAAACACACATTTTCAGGGTCAAGGAATACAACCATACCATTTAGAAAAGGACCAGTTTGATGTTGTTAACACGAAAACCTGAATTCATGACAAGATATTGTCATCAGACCAGTGCTTTATGCTTGCGTTACATCTGACAATGACAACTGCAGAGTTCAGTGCACTTCCAGTTGGCCTTTCTGCATGCACACCTTGCAGTACATCCTTTTGGACTCTTGAAGCCACATTTGACTAGTTCACTGCAGGCCTCACAGGCCACAGGTAACGTGGTCCACACAGGAACCCATGACTGGCTGTCCTCACCGAGAGTCCAGCCCCAGCCTTCTGGACTCGGTGCATGTTGTTCACTGTGCTCACTGGTGCACCATATTCCACTCTGATAAGCAACTCGCTTACAATGCTGCAACAGTGCATCCTGGGTTGGGGGGGAGTGCCTCCATTGTCTTACCCTTCTGGCAAAACAGCTCCTTTCTGGCTTCATCCACATGTTCTAGGTCACTGGCCTTATCATACAGAATGACAGTGAAGCGTTCCAGCAGCTGGAAATGTTGAGCACCAACTGCTACTTCTGTGTAAGGATTGAGTGCCATGTGTGTGAAGGCATCTGTCACATTTTGATAGCAAAGCCATGCCTCCCATGCCGACTTCTGCCTCTCCCAAAGAATGCAGACGTGGTATCACATCCCGTGAAACTGTGGAAGACAGGGAGGGCAAGAGATTTCTCTTTACCCAAGACTTCGCAGATAGCATTGATGTGATGAAACGTAAAGTGCCTGCCTGTACCAAAGGCAACCCAAATGTTCACATCTCGGCATAAGGTGATCAAGTGATGAAACTTGCCAATGAGGATCACCACTACGTCGGTGTCAACAGTGCGCACCAGACAGTTGGTACAGCCATTCAGAAGGGCATCCTGTAAGTGAATCAGCAGCCTAGTGTCCGCTTCCTCATGGTCACACTGTGCCATGGATCGATCAGTTCCTCGGAGAAGAGTTGTGGCACCAGATGTGATGATGATTTCCTTGTCTTTAGGGCAGTCAACAGTGGCAAGCTTGTTGGAAAGGAATGCAAACAGTTCCTGTTTGTTGGCTGGGTCACGCAAAAAGTCAGCCCAGTGTCCTGGAAGTTTGTTTTTACCCGCAACTTTTCTCCGAATACCCTTTCCTCGCTTTTCTCTAGTGGACTCTTTGATGCTGCCAGGGATGTATTCGTCCCATACCTCATCAACTCGTTTTGAGTTTTCTAGTTGTTTTATGATGTGTGGAACAAAGACTTGATCAGCAAACTCATCGAATGTTACAATGTTGTTAGTGGGGAGCAATTGCACCACAGCAGCTCCATCAAGAAGCCTCACATCAATGGAATCGGGAGGATCATTCTGGGCGTCATTGGCCAGAATGTTTAGCAGATCAGATTTCTTTCCGAAGCGCAATTTTCCACCATCAGATAGTGAAGGGGGAAAGGGGTGGTTCTCATGGCTGAAGAATTTACTCATGTCACTCATTCTGTGCTGCATTACGATGTACAGGTGAGAAAACAGAGCCACATCATTCTTGAGTAAAGAGATCTTTCCTGCTTGTTTTGTCTTGGCTCTTGGCTGTGGACAACTGAAGAGAGGAAGGGCATTCTTCTTAATCGGCTCATGAATGGAGCATGTGCGATCAGTTATCACTTCTTTGCAGTACTTGTCATACTGATCCTTTCCTAGAGTATGAATTGTTTGCACCGTGTTCACCACAGACTCATCCAGAATATTCCGTGTGTCTAGAGCCAGTAACTCATCACTGTCGTCAAGGAAAGGGTTTCCCAGCTCTTTGATGACCTGAGTCAGACTCACAGCCTGCTCCTTAAAACTCATCTGTGTGGACAATCCCTCTTCATGATGATAACCACACTCTGAATCTTTTTCTGGGAAGTATTCCTGTTCGAACTTCTTCAACAACCTTGCTTGTTCAGGCCCTGAGACCATCCATTTCCTGAAGGCTGAAGGATTTTCAGTCAAACCGACTGCACCCCCAGAATCCTTAACCACTTCATTATTTTGTTCATGGGCTTGATCGATTGGGATGGCCGAGAATCTGTTGGTGGTTTTGTGGATAACCCAGTGACTGTGCTCCTCAAACTCTTTGAGAATGAGTGCTGGTAGACTCTCCATGTCTCGGATGTGTATTGGGAGCCACCGGGCATAACTGAGGTGGTCTAGAGCAAAAAACCATGGAGCCAAAGCCTTCAAGCTTTCAACATACAGAGAAAAATTCCCCTCTCGGTGTGATCTAATGAAGATGAGGCCCAGGAGTTCCATGTTGAGAACAGTGTCCCAGTACTGAAATGTTGGACTCTTCTGTATCATTTCCTGCCTCCATGCCTCCTTGGCTTCATCACTGTGTGCTCCTTCGGTGTGCATGAAAGCATCCTCCTGGAGTTTTGCAAGAGCCAACACAGTCACCTGGTGCGCATGCCTTGTTCTGGTGAGGTGTGTGGCCTTCAGAAAAGAGTCGGCAGTTCCTGATGACGCAATGGCTGCTTGTGTCAGTGCATTGGTCCATCCAGATCCCTTCAAGTAGTCGCCATATGTTTTCCACATCGCTGTCTCTATGTGGAGTCCACCCAACATTGCTATGATCTTTTCTTCTCCATGCGTGTCAGGCCAGTTCCACTGTGTGAATTTGGCAAGTGCATAGAGTGGTGCATCAAAGGCGATAACTGGTATCTGTCCAGCATTGAGGAATTTTGTTGCCCAATGCAGCACATTCATTCCATGCTTGATCATTGCTGCTGTAGCTGCTTTCTCGTAGAAAAGGGGCAAGAGCTGTGTAAGGGTGGTGTGAACATCTGCTGATGCATCTTGCATGGAGGCATGGAACGCTGACCAGGCAACAGTGTCACCCTTTTCAACTGCAGCTTTCTCCAGTAGTAGACAAGCATGCTCCAGCCAGCTCTTCTCCTTCAATTGTGCACCTACCAGTCGCCCCTTTTTTGGTGCTGTTGGATTTGACAGTTCTGGGACTGACACGTTTGCTGTCTTCAGAGCCACAGCTGGTACAGTGGTGAAGCTGTCTGGCAACTGGTGATTCTTCTTGGTATCAGCCAAAGGCAGTTTGATATCATTCTGCCTCTCCCCCAAGTTAGACGAAGTTGGAAACTGAAACAGGCTGATGCCCGTGCCATGAAATGAACCCTTAGCAGTTGTACTTGAAGGATTATGGTCCAAGTTGTCAAGCGCACCAACAGTAAAAAGTCCATGTCGCAGCTGTGCAGGAACGACAGCTCCTTTGTCCTTAAAGTCCCCGCAGACAGCAGTCCCAAGCTGGTTCTCAAGCTGAAGAACTCTGTCATAACTTACACTTAGACCCAAGTCATGTGATTGTGTGATGAGCTTTTTAGACCTGGTGTCTGTGTGAATCTTCATGCCGATGTACAGTGCCAATGGTGGTTCCCTATCCAAGGAATGCCGAGATTTTGCAAAACAAGAAGTAGGTGCACGTTTCTTGAAGTTGAAGAGAATGGTCTGAGAGACTGTGATGTTTGCCTGGGAATCTGTGGAATCTTGGTCTTTAAGGTCAGCACCATTCAATAGCAGAGACACAAGGGTCTTGAGAATAGATGGCACTGACTCTTCCTGGCAACCAGAAGGAAATTTGCCATCGAAGTGGAAACCTTTGTTGCTGACAATCTCCTTGCGCATTAGCTTGGCTGCCCTAGCCAGCAGTAGTGCATCACCTTCATAATCGCATGCCATGGCCTGTTTCAGCATGTCCTGCATACCTTGTTCAAAAACCAGAATCTTATTTTTGCCATCACTTTGCTCTTGTGCTTGTGGGAAGTATGCTAGCACTTTCTCCTTGAAGTGGGTTCGGTTAGTCTCCTTTTCAACACCAAGGTTCCGCAGACGCTTTTCATACAGCTGATACAAGTCCGAAAATTTGAAGTAGAAGGTCCCATCTTCCACACAGTTTTCTACATAGGTAAAGAGCTCCACAAGTGCTCCTGCTTTCATCCTCTTTTCCTCAGAAGGGACTCCCGATTCCTGCCCTTGTTGCCGCATCAGTGATCGATGGCGATTCCGTAGTGCTGTTAAGCACTCCAGATGATATTTACCTTCAAGTGCTATGAGATCGCCACCTTCCATTCTAGCCATTAATTTTGTTTCTTGTGTCCCCCCTTGTGGCAGGGAGGACACAATCTGGCCGCACTATGGGGTGGTACTACTACTCTGCGGCCAGGTTGTGTTAGGAAGAATACTGCCACCGTATTCCCTGCGTGTCGTAAAAGGCGACTAAAAGGGGCGGGGTGAGGGGCCTAGGGACCCCCTCCTCTGTTTTTTAGTTCCTAAAAAGAGACAGGCCAGAGAAAGGGATGGGGGATGGAGTTATCCCCGTACCCTGAAGATTGGGTCTATGAATGTGCGTGGATGTAGTACAATTGAGGCTAAAAGGGAGGAGATTGGAAGAATGTTTGTGAGAAGAAAGTTGGATGTGTTAGCTTTGAGTGAAACGAAGATGAAAGGGAGGGGTGAGTCTATGTTTGGAAGTGTGAATGGAAGATTGTCAGGTGTTGATAGAGGAAGGGCAAGAGAAGGTGTGGCCTTGTTAGTGAGTCTGGAAGTACAGCAGTGTGTGATTGAATGGAAGGAGGTGTCATCGAGACTGATGTGGGTGAAAGCGAAATTTGAACGTGAGTTGTGGGTGTTTGTGAGTGCATATGGGCCTGGTAGTGAAAGGGATGAAGAAGAGAGGGAGTCTTTCTGGAATATTGTTGATGAGTGACTGCAGAGTTTTGGAGGGAATGTGAATGTGGTACTGATGGGAGATCTGAATGCTAGAGTGGGAAATGTAGCAGTTGAAGATGTAGTTGGTATGCATGGTGTGCCTGGAAGAAATGAAAATGGGGAACGAATGATAGCGATGTGTGTTGAGCGAGAGATGGTGATTGGAAATACGCTGTTTGAGAAGAAAGATATTTATAAGTATACATGGGTGAGACAGGAGGGTGGAAGGGTTGTTGATAGAGCTTTGATGGACTATGTGGTTGTGTCTAGGAATGTAATAGGAAGATTGTTGGATGTGAGAGTTCTGAGAGAGGAGGGTGGAGGTATGTCTGACCACTACCTGGTGGAGGGAAAGTTAAGAGTAGGTAAGAGATGGGTGAGAGCTAGGAGGGTTAGGTGTGGCAGGGAGGTTTTGAAAGTGAGTGAGTTGGATAAAAGAGAGAAAAAGATAGAGTATCAGGAGAAATTGAAAGATGAGTGGAACACTCTGAAAGATCAGGAAAATGGCAATATGGAGGAGGAATGGCAGTTGTTTAAGAGTGCTGTGGTGGGGCATGCAGAAGAGGTGTGTGGTGTGAGACGTGTGGGTGGTGGTGTAAGAAAAGGAAGTGAATGGTGGTGCGAGGAAGTAAGTATGGCTGTGGCTGAGAAGAGACGTGCATATGAAGTGTGGCTGCAGAGGAAGGATGAGATGTCATATGAAAGGTATAAGGAAAAGAGGAATAGGGCGAGAAGGGCTGTGCGTGATGCTAAAGTGGCAGCAGATGAGAGGTGGGGTAGGCGGCTTACAGAGAATTTTCAACAGAATAGGAAATTGTTTGGAAGGAGGTGAAAAGGGTACGAAAGGGAGAGTCTGGGAAGGAAGAACGAGTAAAAGCAGAGGATGGAAGGATGTTAATTGAGATGGATGCAGTAAGGAAGAGATGGGCAGAGTATTTTGAAAGACTGTTAAATGTAGAGGAGGCAAGGGTGGCTGAGATTGTGACAGATGGAAGGGTGCAAGGAATAAATGTGTTGGGAGAGTTGAATGATACTTTGATCACAAAGGAGGAAGTGGAGAAGGCAGTAAAGGAGATGAAAACAGGGAAAGCTGCGGGTATGGATGGATGTGCTGTGGAATGCCTGAAAGGTGGTGGAGTGACTATTGTTGACTGGTTAGTAAGATTGTTGAATGTGTGCTTTGTGAAAGGTATGGTGCCAATTGACTGGGCAAGTGCTTGTGTGATCCCGTTGTATAAAGGCAAGGGTGATAAGTATAAATGTACTAGCTTTAGGGGTATAAGTTTGTTGAGTGTTGTAGGTAAGGTGTATGGTAGAGTGTTAATTATGAGAGTTAGAGAGGGTACAGAGGGAGTGATTGGGAAGAGCAGTGTGGCTTTAGGAGAGGGAGGGGATGCGTGGATCAGGTGTTTGCTGTGAGACAAGTGTGTGAAAAGTATTTACCGAAAGGCAAGGATGTGTTTTGGGCATTCATGGATTTAGAGAAAGCGTATGATAGAATTGATAGGGAGGCTTTGTGGACTGTTTTAATATTTTATGGACTTGATGGTAGGTTACTAAAAGGGGTGAAAAGTTTTTATGTAAATAGTAGAGCGTGTGTAAGAGTGGGAAATGCTGTGAGTGACTGGTTTCCTGTGAGAGTGGGGCTGCGACAGGGATGTGTGATGTCGCCTTGGTTGTTTAATATTTACATGGATGATGTTGTAAGGGAGGTGAATGCAAGAGTTTTAGGTGGAGGTCTGAGTCTGGTGAATGTTGATGGTGGAGAGTGGAATCTAAAGCAGCTGCTGTTTGCAGATGATACTGCACTGGTGGCTGATTCAGAGGAGAGATTGAGACAGTTGGTAGAGGAGTTTGGAAGGGTGTGTGAAAGGAGGAAATTGAAAGTAAATGAGAATAAGAGTAAAGTGATGAAGTTTACGAGATTGGTAGATGATAGGGGGATGAATATAGCTTTGAATGGCGAGTTGCTTGAGGAGGTAGTGTTTTAAATATCTAGGGTCACATGTTGCTGTGGATGGAAGAATAGATGCAGAAGTGAAGTTTAGAATAAATGAAGTAGGAAAGGTGCTGGGAAGAATGAAAAAAGTGTTTAGATGTCGTTCGCTTAGAATGGATGTAAAGAGAGGGTTGTATGAGGGTGGTGTTGTGGTACCGACTGCGTTATATGGGGCTGAAACATGGAATATGGGTGTAGCAGAGAGGAAAAGTTTGAATGTAATGGAGATGAGGTGTCTGAGGAGTATGTGTGGGGTGACGCGTATGGATCGAGTGCGAAATGATGAAGTGCGAAGGAGAACTGAAGTTGTTCGGGAGATGGCTGGTAGAGTTGAGCAGAGGGTGTTGCGATGGTTTGGGCATATGGAGAGAATGGATAATGAGCAATTGGTGAAAAAGATAACTAGGTCTGATGTGAGAGGTGTAAGGCTGAGAGGAAGACCACGAATAAGATGGATGGACAGTGTGAAGAGAGCACTGGATGCGAGAGGGATGTCTGTTGAGCAAGGAAGAGTGGCTGTGCGTGACAAATAAATGGAGAGAAATTGTGAGTGAATAAGTGATGACGCAGCCCCGAGGGGATAGTCTCCCGCATTTGGTCTGATCAGCTAGTCAGGTCAGGTGCAGGTAAGGGGATGGGTCTGTTATGATGTGGCAGGGGTAAACCAGCTCTGCTGTCGGGCCCTGCTGCGGATGTCACTATTGCATTGCGCAGTTTACCCTTGTGCGGTGTGGTGCGGTGAGGATCTGTCCTTTCTCCTCTTGGGGCTAAGATGCGAATGAATGTGTTTGAATGGATGAGTAATTGGGGAGTGTGTCGTCCTGTCTCGGCTACCTCCCTTTCCTTGGGGGAAGCAGCCTAGTAATGATTAGAGATAGAGAGAGCAGCTGTGTAGCCATCTGTCTTGTGTTCTCATCAGCTCCAAGTGTTCTAAACTCATGGAGGTGTCCATCCTGTCCACAACAAAATATACAGGCTATTTTGTCCATCGACTGACGCCGTGGTCGTTTCTCTCCTTAGGTGTTGCTCCCAGTAGTCTCCTCTCTGTCTTGCTTTTTGGTAGCTCTTTCCAGTTTGTCTTTACTGAACTTTACATTACAGGATTTGTGCCATGCACCCCGGTTTTGGACCAGTTCATCTGTAATCTCTTTTCCAAAATTCAGTACCACTGGCAATGCACCTAGGCCCCTGAAAGCATTAACGTTATTCAGGAAGTGGCTTTTTTTTTTTTTTTTTTTTTTTTTTTTTAATAATGATCATGGCGGCGCAACTGCCAGGGTCATATGCCACCGTATAACAAAGAAGTAAAAAACAAAAAACAAAAAACAGAGGATAAGCCACACAATCAAAAAGGAGAAATTCTAAATATCCTTAAGAAGTCCAGCCTCCTTCACAAAGGAGAGGGTTGCCCCTCCCAAGACACAGGCATCCTCCCCAAGCACGGAGGAAAGATGATACACACCACCATCCGATTGGTGGTCAGAAAGGAACTGACGCCGCAAATCTTCAAGACTAGGACACTCCACCAACAGGTGCCGAACAGTCAAGGGAACCAGACAGTCATCACAGAATGGAGGAGGAGCCCTCTCCATTAAAAAACCGTGAGAGAAACGGGTGTGGCCAATGCGGAGGTGGCACAAAGCAGTCTCCCATTGACGAGGGAAGCCCTGGTAACTGAATGAGCCCACCTTCTGGCAAATCGAGCGCAACTTATTGGCACCCACAGCATCCCAATGCTCCTGCCAACAGCACCAAACCCTGAAGGCAATAAAGGAGTGCATATCTGCAGCAGGCAGACGATACAGAGGGGACTGTGCAAGAGGGGGACGAGCCGCTGCCGCCTTGGCCAGCTGATCAGCTCATTCATTCCCTGCCACTCCTACATGAGCTGGAACCCAACAGAAATCTACACGACGTCCACGACGCCCTAAAAGGAAAAGCCACTCTAAAATGGATAAAACCAAAGGATGAGAGGGATTAAAAGACTCTATTGCAGAAAGGGCACTTCGTGAGTCACTAAAAACAGTAAAAGCAGTGTGGGGGAGAGTGAAGAGAATCTGAAGGGCAAATAAAATAGCAGTCAGCTCAGCCGTAAAAACAGAAGCAGTCACAGGGAGGCTCCCACCTCGACAGAAGGTGGGAAACACCACACCAAAGCCCACACCCACATCAGACTTAGATCCATCAGTATAAACTGGTATGGAGTCCCCATGAGAAGAGGCATGCTCTAAAAACAGAGAAAATAAAACCTGAGAAGGAAGGGAGGCCTTACTGGATGAGAAGAAACGACAAAATGTCACCCTGGGGAGAAGCCAGTAGCCCACCCTCGGGACACGATGGGGAGTGATCGGCACAGAAGGAACAGAGAAGCTAGACATAACTGACTGCACCCTGAAACCAAAGGGCTTTGGAAAGGATGGCCGAGTGGCAAAAATAGGTGACCGAGAATCTTGAGAGACCTTGACAAAGGGCACAGAGTCTGGGAGATGAGATAAGCGATACCAACATCTCATCAAAAGGGAAGAGCGGAGCAAGTCTAGAGGAAGGACACCAGCATCAGCCAACAAACTCGAAATCGGGGAAGATCGGAATGCCCCAGTGGCGAGACAAACACCAGCATGATGTATGGAATCTAAAATACGAAGCCGGGCTTCTGAGGCAGAGGAATAAACTTCACATCCATAATGAAGTTTGGATAAAATCAGAGACCGATGCAAGAGGAGGAGGGTCTTGCGATCAGCTCCCCAGTATGTGTGAGCTAAAACTTTCAAGAGACCCAATGCTCTGAGACACTCAGCTTTTATGTACCTCAAGTGAGGGACCCAAGTCAACCAGCTGTAAAAAATCAGCCCTAAAAAACGGGTTTCCTTTAAACACGAAATACGACGCCCATCTAAAAAAAGGTTTGGGTCAGGGTGGACTCCACGAACGCAGCAAAAATGCATGGCAACGGTCTTCTTGAAGGAAAATCGAAAACCTCGTTCATCAGCCCATCTAGAGACACGGTTGAGAGCCATCTGCATCCTCCTTTCTGCCATTGACATCCGTGAGGCAGTGACAGAGATTGATAAATCGTCAACATAGAGAGAGCCACGAACACCATCAGGGAGCACAGAAATAACGCTGTTAATTGCCACTGCGAAAAGGGTAACACTTAGTATGCTCCCTTGTGGCACACCATCCTCAAGGGGACGTGCAGTAGACAGTCACTCCCGACTCGGACCCAAATAAAACGATTAGATAAAAACTCCCGGATAAAAGTGGGGAGTTGCCCACGGAGACCAAACTCATAAAGAGATTGCAATATACCATGATGCCAGGAAGTGTCGTACGCCTTCTTCAAATCAAAGAACACTGTGATATGATGCTGGTTAGTTGCAAAAACCTGGCAGATGGAAGATTCTAAAGAAAGGAGAGCATCTGTGGTCGACCGCATCTTCCGAAACCCACACTGAACTGGAGACAAGTAACCACCCTTCTCTAAGTACCACATGAGCCGACTATTCACCATCTTTTCGAGGACCTTACAAAGGCAAGACGTCAGCGAGATAGGGTGATAATTAGTGGCCTGCAAGTGATCCTTACCCGGCTTAGGGATGGGGAGAACCACAGCAACACCCCATGAGGTCGGAAACCCACCATTGCACCAAATTCTGTTATACAGTGACAACAGAAAATGAAGGGCTGCATCAGGCAAGTGGTGTAAGAAGGCATATGGGACATCATCCAAGCCTGGAGACGAGTCGCAACACTGCGACAATGCCATCTGAAGTTCAGAAGCAGAAAAAGCAACATTATATGACTCCTCCGCAGTAGATGGAAAACTAATGCCCAAAGATTCCAGGTGCCGTCGGCGGCGTGCCGACGGGGATGAGGTGTCCTTCCTAGAGACATTAGCAAATTGAGCTGCAAATATCTCGGCAACAGACGAAGAATGAGCCACCACCACACCTGCATGAGATAAAACAGGAGGAGAGGGAATGGGAAATTTCCCTGAAATCTTCCTCACCCGTTTCCACACTTTTGTGAGAGGAGTCTGTGAAGAAATTGAAACAAATGATGCCCAAGACTTCCTCCTAGCCTCCTTCATAACCCGCCGGGCATGAGCTCGGGCCCTCCTATATGCCGCTAAGTAACCAGGGTCACCTCGGTGACGACGAAGTCGGGAGAAAGCAGCACGTTTAGCCCGAACAGCAGAAGCACACTCATCAGTCCACCAGGGAACTGGACGGCAAGGAAAGTGGCCAGCTGTTCTCGGAATACTCTGCAGTGCCGTCGAGTGTAGTAAGTCTGTGAAATACTCAACAGCAGCATCAGTGCTGACAAAATCCTCCACACATCGGTTCGGGGAACACAGCTCCTCAAAAACCGGCCAGACCTCCCTATCCAAGCGCCAGCGGGGAAGACGACGCCGAGGCTCACTCTGTGTCGATCTTAATAAAATAGGGAAGTGGTCACTGCCATGTAAGTCTGGTAACACAGCCCATGTAAAATTCAGGGCTACCCCTGCAGAGCACAGAGACAAATCAATAGAAGTAAAAATACCCGTTTGACTATGGAAGTATTTAAAATGTACAGGTCCACATCCTCCACAATGGAGGCTAACATAGTTCCTCTAGCATCAGCTGTGGAGCCACCCCACAAGGGATGATGACTGTTCATGTCAGCCAGCAAGAAATAGGGTGAGGGAAGTGCACGAATAAGATTTTCAAGATCAACCCTCTCAATAGTGGCACTAGGAGGGAGGTACAAATAGCACACAGTATAACGACGGGGAAGGAAAATCTGGAGAGCAACAGCCTGCAGTGGAGTGTTAAGATTCACGGCAGTGAAAGGTATGTCACTGCGTACTAGAATAGCCACACCCCCACCATGACCCTGTCCAGGAAGAGGATCTGAATAAAAAACCTGGTAACCAGGTGGACTGGGAGGCGCAGCATCACCAACCATTGTCTCTTGTAGGCAAACACACACAGGTGAATACTCAGCCAGAAGCCAACGGAGTTCCTCCCAGTTGGCTCGTAAACCACGGCAGTTCCATTGAATAATATTAGCCATTAAAACTATTGAAAAAAAAAAAAAGGGGCAGGGGAGAGGGACAAACAGAAAACCATTAAAAAAAATACTAAATATATTAAAATGGAGGAACTATATACACAAAAGAAAGGGTCACTTAGTGGAAACCACTGAGAGACCCTGGGAGACAATCTTCTTGGGAATGCGGATACGCCCACTAAGGGGCTTGCCACGGGCAGCAGCATGGCTAGAATGAGGGCCTGGGGACTGCGAAGTGTTGGGAGACTTCACAGACACCCGTCGCTGCCCAGCAGGAGAGGAAGAGCTACTCCGAACCCTGCCCGGGGCCCCCAGTGAACCAAGAGGTCGAGCAGGAGGGATTGGGGTCCTGGCCTCCAAACATGGAGGGGGCAGGACAGGATCCTCAGAGGTAACCGGAGGAGGAACATCCGATTCCCCGGAGGAAGAGGTGCCAGACTGACCTGACACCCCAAAAGCCCCTGAAGACCCAGAAGCAGGGTCCGAGGGCTGTTGCACAGATGGACTGATTACAGAGGATGTGGACTTCACGACCGACACCTTGCTTGGAGGATCTTCAAGACTCAAAGACTCTGAGGAACCACGATGACGTTTAGCAAATGAAGAATGTGCACCATGACTACTAGGGGATACCATAGATGTAGAGGTCGAGTCTTAAACTGTAGCGGCAACCGTCGCAAGTGCGGGAGATTGTTGCACTGGCATGGGATCGACAGATGAAGGCATAGGAGCTGACACAACAGGAGGAACTCGAGTCTGCTGCTGGACAGGACGATGAGGACGGCTATGACCGGACAAAACTGACACATAAGACACTCCGTTACGGAAAACAGATGACATGGCTCTTCTCCTGGCCTCAGGAAAGCTTATTTTATCCCGATTACGGATGAGGAGGATCTCTTTCTCCAAGCAAAACCGGGCACAGTCTTTAGATGAAGCAGGATGTGCCTTGCCACAGCGCAAACAACAAACAGGTCCAGGACAGTCCTGTCCTGCATGAGTGGATGCTCCACAACTGACACACACCACTGGGAGGCCCTGTTGCAAACGACGACAGGCTCGCCCAACATGCCCGTATATCTGACAGTGGTAGCAGCGTCGTGGATTTGGGACAAAGGGTTTGACCCTAAGGGACAACCAAGCCACCTTGATGGATGAAGGCAGAACAGTACAGTCGAACGTCAGCAACAAGGATGGAGTTGGGGTAAGAACACCATCAACCTTCTTCTGAAACCTTTCCACTTTAACCACCCTGTGGACCTGGAGTTCTTCAAGCAGCTTCTCTTCACTGTATCGGAGTAAATCTTTTGAGAAAACAACACCTCGACTATGATTAAAAAAGGCATGGGGAACACAAGTGAACAGTGCATCCGGGTCCTTACACTGGGCAGCCAGCCGGGAACCCTCCTCAGGGGATGTAACCTCCACTAGGAGGCTACCATCCCCCTGAGGTGAGATCTTCGACTCCCTCCCACAGATTGACACAATGCGCCGATGAATAGTAAATATGTCCAGAATACCAATAGGCTGACCATCCAAAGTACGAACGGTGTAGTACCTTGCGAAATCAACCCTCTCAAAGACACCTGGCAGGACCTCACGGGCATGTCCACAATATGTTGTCTGTTGCCGGCTCTTCTTTGTAGTGGCCACTGACCGTAAACCACTGGAACCAGGAAGGTATGGTTCCAGGGTGGCAATATGGGCCTCACCAGCCAGAGGCACAGGAGGCACACAGGAGGGAGACTGTAATGGATGGTCAGGGACGGAACCAGGGTCGTCAGCTGTAAAAGATTTATACGAGGCCATATTCAAAATAAACCACCTTCATTCCCCCACCCCTCCACCCACCATGGAGCCCAACAAGGGGAGGCCATATGCCTGGGAAAGCACTACTGGCGACCCCAGAGGTAGTGGGAAAGTATACGCAGGTAACCACCAAGGGACCCTGACAAGGGTGACTCCAGGACGATAGGAGCCACCAGGTCCCCCAGTGCCCACTTGACCCTAAAGCCACTAGGTGACTAGCCTGGATGGCTAGCCAGTGACCAGCCGATTGACCTGGTCGGGCCCAACCAGGCCACCCGTCTAGCCAGAATAAGGGACCAAAGAGGTGTATTGCTAGCTGCAGGGCGCACCATGCAGCATCACTCAACCTCCAGGACTCCCGTCTCCCAGCATTACGGGATGCCACGCACGGCAAACGCGTGGGGAGGCAACAGTCCCGCCCTAGATGGCAAATGGGCAGGGACTGACATCACCGGTAGGCCTCCTCTACCAGTGATGTAGGGGGTGCTTGGTCCACAAGGCCGACAAATGCCAAACCCTACAAAGGAAGGCTTGCCTCCCAAGTAGGTGGCACTGCCAACCATGCTTCAAGCCCCACCACCACGTCAAGGTGACCCCCTACAGTGGGGCAGGAAGTGGCTGTATGCTCCTGACTTGTCCCCGCTCCCTCGTACACTGAGGGGCATTTCAGAGGTTCTGTAGTCTTTTCTTGACAGATCAAGCACAGGCTCCAATCCATCTTGTTAGTTCAACCTGAAAATAGAATGAAATGCCATTGAATACCTGTGGACCCTGCTGTATGACTAAGTACATATTAGGAATATGTTATACCGCAATTATTTTTTGTTAATTTCTGACCAAATAACCATTCAACTTTATCCTAAATGGTATGGTTGTATTCCTTGACCCTGATAATGTGTGTTTGGACACCAAGATCAGGATCCTAAGTGGCTTAGCAGCTGAGATATTGGTAGATATAGGTTTTTATATGATGGCGATCATAAAAATCCAAGATGGTTGCCACAATGTATCAGGAGGAAGTGGTGCCTATCAAAAATGGAAAGCTAAGGCAATGGGTAGCATGTGGAAAAAATTTGGCGTTTTTGTCCGGAACGTCCACATCCATCTCAAATCTTGCGCTAAGCTGCCTGACTAACATGCCAGTCATGAGCGCTACCAGATGCCCGTGTAGCACGAGGGAAGGGATGGGGAGGTGACACCATGGACGTAACTTCATCTGAGCATTTGCCATAAAAATATCTGTAAAATAATGCAAGGGAGGCAACATTCCTTCTTACTTGGAGGGAAGGTAGTTTATTTGTAATGGCAGGGTTGTTAATAATTCTAACAGCTTTGTTCTGAATTTTGTATGGTTGTTTTAATGCAACCTCTCCACATCCATTCCACAAAGGTGAGCAATATTCAGGGTGAGAGCGCACATGACTTATAAATTATAGCTAACTGCTCGTCAGTGAAGAAATTACGGACTCGTACAATAATCCAAGTTCCTTTGAGGCGGTTTTAGCAAGTGATCTAACATGAGAGGTCCAGCTGAGGGCATTGTTAAGTGAGACGTCGAGAATTTCAATACTTTGGAGATGGGAATATTAGTACCACTGAATTTATCAAGGTGCGTTGTGGATATCTCCAGATCACAGCCTGAAATGTTTTTATTTTCTTGCATTTGCCGTAAATTTGAAAAAACGTGCCAATGAAGCTTTGAATATACTTATTTTGGCTTGGAAGCCTAAATAATCGTAACATCATTACCATGCAGATGTTTCTGTACTTCATTAAATTTTGAATATAGGTTTGCCAACTAGAACAGGAAGTTCTTTCACTTTTTTTAACTCTTCACACAGTGATGGGTTTACATCTGTCTGTTAGAAACTGCATAACTGAGTTGTATAAGTTTACCAGGCTTTTCAAGCAATCACCCCTAGACAGCCAACTTCCCTCAGTGTGCAAAAAGAATTGGTTTAGAGTTTCATTACTCTTTTCACATAGCATTGCAGGGCAGTAATTTCGGGGGGAGGGGGGGGAGCAGATGGATATAGCCCCCAATTTTATCTGTATGTTAATTTGTCAAAACTTCAACCAAGATTGAGGGTTGAATAACAAATGAAATCGACCAAGTTTGTAAGTAAAATATGATACTATATGTCAAATATTACTGTAAATCTTGTTATCACAACTATTTGAGACGCAACTTGGTAGTGTTATGATGTTTTTCAACGTTTACGTTGTGTAGCAATGCTGTTCTTGTCATTCGCCAAGCTTGTCGATAGCTCTCTGTTGCTCTCTGGCCTGTGAGTTTATGTTCTCTTTATTGTGTTGATAATTATGTTTCTGTGTTTTGTTATTGTAACTCTATCTACGGATTGAGAGACTTACCTCAGGAGCACAATGACCCTATCATCTATCTGTCTATTGCCAGACACCTTAATCCCGTAAGGGGTGGCCACAAACAAATCGCCTCCATGTCGCCCTATCCCTCGCCACAACCAGTTAAACCACACAACGTGTCTGAGTGCTCATTCTGGGAGACTTGACAGACTTGATCTGAACGCGGTTCTGAAAGAGTTTATTGGCACGACGGAAAGAAGAAAAGTCATGTTTGATTGTTTGACATGTTGAATAAATGATTATATTTTGTGCATATCGTTTGTTGTAATCTGTGAATTTTAAGATCAAGGTTTTTATGATGGTATGCAAATGTGTGTGTGTGTGTGTGTGTGTGTGTGTGTGTGTGTGTGTGTGAGTGACAAATACATGTTATGTTATGGAAGATGAATGACCATTAATATGAAAGAAAACAACGTTGGTCTTATAAGGCTGAACTTGAAAATAAAAAGGAAGAATAACTTGTAGTAGTTTTGTTAAAAAAAAAAAAAAAAAAAACACTTCTACGCGTATTTGATCGCGTACAGTATTTCTAAGTATGATCCAAACTGATCATAAACTAAATCATAGTTGTCCTTAGATTTTGATTATTTTATAATTACCAAAAGAACAAAGGCAGACCGGTATAGTTCTACCTGAATCCTACTGCAGGCGTGTAGGAACAATATTGATAAGGGTGCAGCATACTGCAACAAAAATGTAAAATGACCAAATTATTGAACTTAGTCACAGCTTGAGTTGAAAGCTCAGATTGGCAGACAGTGAAGCCATTTATTTAGACACCAGCTCCATCACATGCCTCATTATGCATCAACTTTTTGGTAGAATCAAACTGAAAAATATCAGATGGTCTGCAGACTGAAACATTTCTGTTTAATTTTAAGCTTATAGTAAGGAGGTGTGTACATTTTGTCTACCCCGCCCCCCAACCTATTGAAAATTACGGACCTGCATTGTATACAATTGCGAGTTGAGTTGATGTATTTTGAATTTATTATTTGCTCTGATACACACTTTCAAGGCATCATTCAGTTCACCTCTGAGTTTCTTGGCTACAAGATGGTGTCTGTGTAATACACAGTCAACAGTACGTACAGCACATGCACTCCAAAAAGTATCGTTAAACCTTCTGCGCGATAAAAACTGACACCACAAATGAAACGTTTGATAACAGCCTTCCTCCAACCCTACCGAAGCAGCTCGAATATTCAGTATGAAAGTCATCGGTCCCGCTGTAACGATACTTTTTTGAGTGTGTGCACATCAGGCACCTTTTCCTCAAACAAACTTGCAAATCCTCTGTGGCTGCCGACCATTGCTGGTGCACCATCAATAGCCACTGATGTAATGTTATTGATGGGTATACTGTGCTTCTCCAAATATTCCTCCAAACACCAAAAAATTGTCTCACTCTTTGCATCAGCTTTAAGCTACTTGGCAAACAAAAAATCGTCAACAATGCACTTTTGACTTGGACTGTCATACCTCACATAGACCATGAGATTATTTGAATTACCGAAAGTTGACTCATCGATTTGGAGAGAAAACGTGGAGTGTTGCGGCTCAAATGTCAAAGTTTTTTTTCCACATCATCGACCATCTCATCAATTTGTTGTTGTACTGCATTGTCACTCATTGCCAGACATTTTAAGACGGACCGAGAATCTTTCTTCATAAAAGTTTCAATTGTCTCTTAAACTGCTGGAACTATCTCACAAACTGTATGCGGTTTTCCTTTCTTTGCTATGATGAGGGAGATACTGTATGATGCCTTCAACCGTCCTTCATGATCAGTAATGACGGGCTTAGAACAATGTCGTTAAATTTATTAGTTTTATTTTTTCTTTCAGCGCCTTAAAAAAAATCAAGATCTTTGTTTTCCTTATCACGGTGAACTCTTTCAAGGTGGTCTTTCATCTTTGCAGGTTTCATGTCATCATTACTGAAAGTCTTTTCACATAATAGGCACATTGGCATTGTTTCGTTGGTAAACCCAAATTTCAGTATGCTTGTGAATATTGTCGGCACTTCATCTTGGTATTAGCAGCTGTCATTATGTTTTAGTAAAGGCACAGCAATCACTTCACTGACACCACACCTATCGCTTTGGTAGTTGAAAATGTACTGGGTCCCCAGAGTCCAGAGTCTGGGTTCGTATGTGGTGGGGGTAGTACGCTCAGTAAGAGAAGTGAACAAGAATACTACACGTACGTATATCCCTCCAGGAACAGGGGAAATGAGAAAAACAAAGGGGAGAGTGAGAGGTATGAGGGGCAGGGTACAGATATACAGGAAGTGGACAGGACAAAAGTTATGTGTACAGTAAAGGCTTAATGTGTTTATCCAGTATTTACAAAATATAGCTCAAATGACTAAAAAATCTAAGTAATTAATCAATGTGGAAGAGATCACGTTATGTGATTCTGGCTAATCATTGATAAATTAAAATGTCATTTTGTTTGAATAAAACTAACCTAAAATATATGACAACAACTAATCATACATATATCATGTAGCCTTAATTCGTAATTAATTACACGACATTGTATATATGGTACTAAATTTAAATGTCATACTCATTCCAGCTTTCGATCCCAGTAGTGATTAATCTTAGTCGATCTTCCATCATTCATCGACCCCCTTTTGACCTCCAGCCAATTATCGACTCCATTTGGCCCTCCAGCATTTTACCGGCTCCTTGGATAGTCCCATCGACCCCCTGGGGGGTCGATATTGACTTCTGAGGTCATTGATGAGTAGAAAGTAGAGAGTTCGTAATAGGACAAAGCCCTAAGAAGCACCACTATTCATAGAACTAAGAGAACAACGGTGGCCATCTACAACAGCAGCTATAGAACAACCAGAAAGGAAGCTAGAGGTGAAGGCACAGTTAGAACGATAGAAACCGTAAGAGGGCAGTTTGGAAATTAAAGATTTATGCTAGACTCCATCGAAAGCCTTTCAGATTCAAGTGCAGTGGCAAAGCTTTCGCAAAAGTCCAGAAAAGAAGATGAAGTTTGAAAGGTGGGAGAGACGATTGCCTTGCCCCATGGCCCACCCTATCACAAAATTTCATAAATATCTGAACATAACTTTTTGAGTACTCCGAGATCCGGATCCGTAGACATAGGATCCGGATCCGGATTCGAATCCCCTCCAAAATTTAACCAATTCTTTCTTTGCCCATGGCCCACATTTTCACAAGATTTCATTGAAATTCATCGATAACCTTTGGAGATATTGTACGGAATACTCCGGATTCGGATCCTCCCCAAAATTTAATAATTTCTTACTTGGCCCATGCCCCACCCTTCCACAAAATTTCATTAAAATCCATTCATAACTTTTTGAGTAATCCTGCTAACAAACTGTCAAAAAAAAAAAAAAAAACTAAAACATAACCTACTTGGTGGAGTAACAAAATCATTGCCAGTAATAGCTTCTGTGTACACCCTTACAGCCGTCTATATATCCAACTCCATCACCCCCTCTCCTTTCCAGGTCCCAGCATCCCTCTTTCCATATTTGATTCTCTGTCTGTCTGTCCGTCTGTCTGTCTGTCTGTCTGTCTGTCTGTCTCTCTCTCTCTCTCTCTCTCTCTCTCTCTCTCTCTCATACGATTTTGGCTAGGATCACGGTTCTCGGTAAAATCACTTCTGAAATATAAAGAACAATAGGCAATCAGATCTTCTCAAACACCGTATTGTTTTCTGTTATCGCAACCACTTGAACTGGATAAACCCTACAGGATTATATGTCATGTTCTTCACCTGTCCGGCTATGCACCATCTACCCATTTGTCCATTCCCTCTAATCTACTCGCCTATTCATTCATTATCCACACATCTTCGCTCATCACTCACCTACCAACCACCTCGCCAATTATTATTATCACAGCTACCCATTCACCTATGCACTCTCCAGTAACTCATTTATCTCTCACCTACTCGTGTCTTTTTACTTACGCGTCTTTTATCAAACTGTCCTTCTGTTCAGTTATTCACACTCAGTCCACCTCCTCTGCATCGTTCATTCACAGATTATTTTAAGACAACCATCACGCCTATCAATCCACATCATTCACTCACCTCTCTACTCATATATTCTTCAACTATCCACTCTCCTGCCCACCCATCTGTCCACTACTAACCTCCAACTACTAACCACATTTTCATCATTTATCCGTTACTTTTCCACAGGCTATCCATCCACATACCCACCACGTATCCATCTTAGCGGATAAGTGGCTGTAGGGCTCGGCCGGAAATAAATTTCTTCCCAACTGTTCTTCAGTGTTCTTCCCCACGCTTTGTCTTCATAGTCTCAATATTCTCCACGTAAACCTCCACTTTAGCACGACCCACTGATTGTATAAAACACGATTTTCGTCGTACACCAACGAAGTTCTGTAACACCTCAGATTTCCGTCTCCATTAAGAAAGTTGTGAGTTAAAAAAATCTGGAGAAACAAACATGAATTATGAGTGGTAACATCGAACGCTATCAATCATTTTATTGAGTGTAGCTTTTAATAAAAGATATTGCTGATCATCTTAATACAAGACTTCTCCTAAGCTGATGAAAATCGTGTGACGTGGGAAGAATAACCTAAATCAACATCATCCTGTTAAACCTGAGCTGAATAAAATAGCGACTCTCCAAGCCTACATAAAATATATAGTAAGTATCAATTAAAATTAATGACATATCATGCTTCCTTCCCCGTTCAGTATTAGAAGTTTGCTTTGTTGAATGAAATATATGGTTTGCGCGCCAAACCAAAACTTCATTCTCCATCTGATGGAAGATGATGTAGGAAAGCTTCTTTCTCTGTCTGTCTGTCAGGCCCTCTCTCTCTCTCTCTCTCTCTCTCTCTCTCTCTCTCTCCCTCTCTCTCTGTAATCCGCGGGAGAGGCGAGAGTCGTACGTACATGGATCACTAGGTAAGTTAGGGAACACCTGAGTGGGTTAATTTCATTAGGAGTAAACCAGGTAATACACACCACCCTTACCCCAGACAATTACTCTACACCAACCCCTCCCACCCAACTCTCTCTCATTCTTTGCTTCTCATTATTTTCTCTATCCAACTCTGTCTCAACATTTTCCCCGTCGTCTTACCATTCTCTTCCTTCTCTTCATTACTTTTCTTTTCTCTCCTCCCGTTCCTTTTCTTTTTCTTTTCATCCTTCCCTGTTCCCCTATCCCTCCTAAACTCCATGTCTTTTCCTCCCCTTTTCAGTATCTATATCTCCTTCCACAACTTACTTCGCGTTTTCTTTATCTCCAAGTTTATACTTGCGTCATTAGTATAATTTTAAGTGATGGAATTTGTTTATCCTTTTTATTTATTTTACGTCTTTCTCCTTTACAGATTGCTTAATTGTCTAGACATCCAACAATATGCTTTAGTGCTTCTCAGTATATGTGTTTATTTATTTCTAATTTGTCCTATTAATCTGCTAATCTCCTACTAAGTTCAGTTGTTCTGTCTTTATATCTGTCTGTCTGTATTAACTGTTCTCTGACTGGTTTTTGGTTTTGTTACCTCGCCCGGACGGAGTCCGACGAGGTATTGTTTTTGATCGCGTTTGTTTATTTGTTTGTTTTTGTTTGTTAGCAACATTACTGGTAAACGGCTAAATGAAATTGGGTGAAACTTTCAGAATATGTGGGCACAGGTCCCCAAAGAGATTAAATTTTGGAGGTAATCAAGTTACCCTGAAGGGTCAAAATCAAGGTCACGGACTTTCAGATGGCTATAACTTGAAAACGGTTGAAGATATAGATATTTACTATTTGGAACATACAGGAACCCGTAATATGGGCTTTCATTTTGCACCGAGATCTTTGACCCTGAATGATTTTGAAAGGTCAGACTCATGTAACTTGCAATACTTTGGTGATAGAAACTCCGTGTACAAACAACTAGATAAGGAGTTTATTACAAGCTCACAGTAAAACAGTCTGCCCTTCTCGGCTGTCTGCTAAGAACTGATGCAATAACGCCGTCTTCAGGCGTGGGAAAGGGTGCTGACCTAGCAAGATTAGTGGGGGCATGTATGCATTGGGGGGGGACATATATACATCGGGGGTAGACATATTGTGGAGGGGGTACACTACTCCCCCGGGTAGCTGAGACGGGGTCTCCTGACACCGGGAGTTAAATGGTGGTTGATTATAGGAGTAAGGCAGGACCGGGAGGTTTGTACAAGGGATAAGTATGATACAGGGGCAGTAGGGGAGACATGGCCGTGTTGAGGGGAGGGAATTAGAACGATATATACAGATGAGATATACAAGGATTAATAGGTACAAATTCAGTAAGGGTCGAAGGTATATATAAACATAATGGGAATTACACAATAATAGTTTGATACATGATAAACAAGGAGTAGATATGAGAGTTCTATTGTTGTTCTTCCTTCATTTTTTTTTTTTTGTATTTTCTGTAGGATACACTGTCACTCAGTAATGCATGAAAGAAATACCATCATTTTCTAGTAGGCAGAGTGCTGTTCACAGGTTGGTTAAATGTTAGATGGCAATGGTAGTCACGGAATGCGAGGGCACTAAGTACGGGGAGTTTCTACGTCGTGTGTAGGGCGTACTATGCCGGTAGCAACTCTGATTTCCTGGAGTCGACGTTCCATTTTTCTGACACAACAATGCACTGCACAGATGATGAGTAGAAAACCTATGAAAGCAATAACCCCAGGGGGAAACACAACTGTTGGATGAACCCATGAACGGCTGAAGGCCAGAGAGAATTGATCCATAATGAAATCACTGTCATTGAGGAAGGTTAGCACGCGCAAGTTAGGGGAGGTGATGGTAATGTTGGCAGATGGTAGGGTAGAAGGCATGTCGAGTGGGTGAAAGATGTCATAGGAGTGATTACGAACAGCCTGGTGATAGCGAGTGGCGTAAGTGATGACGGACTCTGATTTGATGGTACAATAGTCAGGTGCTTTGTAGAGACCACTAGCGGGGACGGAGCGAACGGAAGAACCAGGACACATGATTGTGACAGAGATGGGAACAGCAAAGAAGAAATACTGGACATGGTTGAGGTGAGCATGGTGGACCGGGATGTCAGGAGCTGGGACAAAAGAACAGGCCGAGTAGAGGGAATGGTTGCGAACTAAAGCAGACTCACAGGGTGTAGCACTGCTAGGGAAGATAGCAAAAAGGTGGGCAGCACAGAGACGAGAGGTCGGAGTAAAGGAGGAACATTGCTGGAGGTCTGTGGAAGAAAGGAAGGCAACGGAAAGATGAACATGGGAGAGGAGGAAATATTCTGAAGGAACAGATACCTGTAGCAAGGAGTTGTTGAGGCGGAAAGGGAAGGGAATGATGTGGAAAAGGTTAAAGGTTATGGCAGAACGGAGAGGAATATGGACGACGACGTATGTAGTGAGAAGAGTGGCTTCGAGAACAGGATAATAATATTCAAGGGAGGACTGGGGAGAGACCAAAGGTGGAGTGAGCCCATTCCAGGACAGAACGGAGAGCTGAGACGGGAACTAAGTCGGCATTGACACGTCCAATGATAGCATCGACCAGGATACGAACCAAGGCAAAGACTTCAGACAAGAGAGAGTCAATGGCTAGTTGGAGATTATCCATGTTGAGTTTGAGGTAGAAGAAGAAAATGTGTCAATGAGCTCAGTGAATCTGGTACTTAGGTATTGCAATTGCCAGGAGAGTGGGAGGAAAAGGTTATAGAGATACTCATTCTGGTTATGTGTCCCCATGAGGGCCGGGAGATGGTTCCTGATTCCGTGGAGCTGGTGCGCGTAGGCAGGTAGGGCAATGGCTACGTCGGCCAGGGGCACAAGATCGTAGCGCAAGGAGACCTCGCCTCCTGAGCCGACCAAGGCCCCAGGACGTACTCCACCATCGTCCTGACCTGACCCAGACCCCAGGAGGGTCAGCACTGCCAGCAGGGAGATCGCTAACATCGTACCTAGAAAATCAGGGTAGAGTTAATGGGGGAGGTCGTGAAGAGGTTGATGGGCAGAGCGCAGTTTGGACCGATATTGATTGATTGATGAATGAGCAGGTGGAGGTGGAGAGGAAGGAGACTGAGGGATAGGTGGAGACAAGGGAGACTGAGGGATGGGAGGAGGGGAAGAGAGGGCAGGAGGTTGTGTAAGTGACTCTTCCAACACGAGGCCACGGGGTGCTCACTTTAAGTCATCGACGTGGACCCATCTGGTGTCCCTAGTGGACAGGTCCTGGAGGTGAAATTTGTTGCCTTGTTGAGTGAGGACGCGGTGGGGCCCTGTAAATTTGTCATCCAACTTAGAGGAACGCGTATGGGAATGAGCAAAGACAAGATCGCCTACACTGATAGTGATAGGAGAGCCGGACTTATGTTGGCGCTGCAGCATGTCCTTCTGAGAGGAAGCCAAAGTGGATTGGACATACTGGTGGATTGTCTGGAAGTTGGCCAATTTTAGTTTAACATAATCATCCATGTTGTAGACGGGTTCTGGCTTTGAGGATAAGAGAGAGTATGGGAGGTCCTTGTCAAAACCAAAGAGGACGAAGAAGGGAGATTCAGCAATGGATGCATTGATGGAGCTATTGATGGAAGATGCCACTTGGGGAATCCAGTTATCCCAGGACGAACTATGGGAGCCTAGATGTCTGAGGCACTCTAAGATTTTTCGGTTGTGGCGTTCTACAAGGCCATTGGAAGCCGGATGGTTAGGCACGACATTGCACTTACTGATACGAAAGTGGCAACAGATCTCATCGAGAAGGCTATTGTTGAACTCTGTACCGTTGTCAGTAAGAATGGTATGAGGGGTACTGAACGGGCAAATTACTTGATCTACAAGGGCACGTGCAACGCTCTTCGCGGTTTTGTCGGAGAGGGGTACGAGGACACAGTAGCGGGAGAAGTGGTCGACCGCTACGAACAAGTACTCAGCGCCAGATTCTGTGAGAGGTAGTTTTAAGAGATCGATTGAGACAGTTTCCCATAGTCGTGATGGGATTGGGTATTGTAAGAGAGGTGCTGGTAAGCCAGTTGATCCTTTGTGGCGGTGGCAGGAGAGGCAAGAGTCACAGTGGGCATTGATATCACGACGCATGGTTGGCCAATAGTATTTGAGACGTGCTTGGCGCAAGCATCGGTCTTAACCTGGATGGGAAGCCTGAGGAGTATTATGAACAATATGAAGAACCTTTGGTATCAGGGCAGTGGGGACAACAAGTTGGCGTACTTCGCGATTGGGCATATCTTTGCCTGTTAGCATTGTTTTCCTGTACAAGAGATCATCATCTAGCATGAACTCATCTAGTGATACTGGCAGAGTAGGTAAGGTCGAGGCATCGCCAGATTCTAGGAAATAAATGACTTTGGACCACATGGGGTCTTGGCGCTGAAAGTTTCGAACAACTTCTGACGTTAGTGTAGTATTTTCAGTTACTTCAGGCTGCAGTGATGTTATAGCTGCCGCTACGTGACGTGAGAGTGCGTCTGCGACTACATTCAACTTGCCTGGTACATATTGAAAAGTGGGATTAAAGTCCTGGATGATGACAGACCATCTAGCTAACCTACCTGTTGGGTTGCGATTTTTGAACAAATCACATAGTGGAAGGTGGTCTGTTTGGATATGCACTGGATAACCATAGACTATATCTCTGAAATGTTTCAAGGACCAGATTACCGCTAGCACTTTGAGATCTGTGACACTGTAGTTATGTTCAGCAATTGTAAGGGTGCGACTAGCATACGCTATTACGTGCTTCCTTGATGCTTCATCAAGTTGCATCAAAACGGCACCAAGTCCAGTGCCTGAGGCATCTGTGCAGAGAAGGAAGGGTGTGGTATAATCAGGGAATGCTAGAACAGGGGCATTTACAAGAGCTGTCTTTAGCTTTTGGAAAGCCTGTGACTGGGCGTTAGTCCAAACAAAGGGCACATTCTGCTTGAGTAAGTGGGTCAGAGGAGCGGCGATCTGTGCATAATTCTGGATGTCGCGACGATAATAGCCACTGAGGCCCAGGAAACTGGTAGTGGTGGGTTCTGGGAAGTTAATGATCGCCTTAGTTTTATCCTCATTAGTATGAATGCCTTTTGCATCTACGACATGGCCTAGGAATTTGATTTTCTTTCGCAGGAAGTCACATTTACTGAGATTGATTTTCAGGCCTGCGAGCTGGAGGCGTTCAAAGACTTGCTGGAGTTTGGTAAAATGATCAGGCATGGATTTACTCACAACAATGATATCATCTAGGTAAGCAAAAAGAGAGTGTCCCATCATACCGCTGAAGACTGAATGGATAAGTCGCATGAACATGGAAGGAGCATTTCTCAGACCAAAAGGGAGTCTCTTAAACTGAAAATGTCCAGAAGGGGTGCTAAAGGCTGTAACTGGGCGAGAGGACTCTTCCATTTCGACCTGCCAGTACCCGCTGAGGAGGTCTAAAGATGAAAAGACTACGTTATTGTCACCAAGGGATTCTAGCAAATCAGTGAGGACAGGTAACGGGAAACGGTCTGGAACGATGACAGAATTGACCTTACGATAGTCGACTACTGGTCTAAGGTTGCCGTCCTTCTTTGGTACTAAGAAAAGTGGGCTATTCCATGGACTGACGGAGGGTTCAATAATGTCCTGGTCTAAAATGTTCTGTACCATTTGATCTGTTTGCTTTCTCTGGCTGTGAGGCAATCGATACGCTGGTATGTAAATCGGCTGAGTTCCTGGGAGTAGTTCAATCGTATGTTTGACAAGGTCTGTTCTACCCATCGGTTCACCGGGTAAGGGAACCACGTTTCTGTACGAGGTCAGAAGGTCGAGGAAGTGAGGCGTATGTTCTGAGAAATCTGTGCAAGTGAGATGTGAGAGCATATCGGGTGAATGCGTTGGCGTAGATCCCGTAGAGTTAATAGTACATACACCGATTGGCGTATCATCAGTCTGAATAGTAGGAATTGAGGAATCCTGGCACACCTTTACGGTCGCTGGGTATACTAGGAAGTCTCCAATCTTTACACCACTTTTAAGTTTTAGTGGAGCATTTGTGACATTGAGCAAGTACAGGTAGCATAAACTGTCCTCTAAGACTGTACACCACGCTGACTCAAAAGTCAAGCCATTCACACAACACGTCTCAGGTAGGGTTAGTACATCCACTCCTTCTTTCGCACTGGCAACACAAATAGAGACTTTGGTGAACTCATGCGGTAACAAAATTGTGCACGTATTCGTTACTGCACGTTTCGTCTCTGCGTGTTGGAGAAGATCATTCAGACTTTGTGAGGTAGGTAACTGAGACATGTCTGAGTCAGCGATAGTGTTGTTGGGAAAGGATGTAAGAGCCATGTTCGAGGGCTGAGATGATGTATCAGGGGACATTGAGGAATTTATGTCCTTGCTCGCAGTCAGTAAAGGAATGATCTCTGTATTCTCAGATGATGATAGTGGTGGTTTGGGCTGGGTTGGACTTTTTGGTAGTGATAGGGACAGAGGTAATTGAAGGACTGATTTGATCGTAAGAACAGGACGGGGACATTCCATAGTGTAAACCGGGAATCCAGAAATGTCTATACTACCACAAGCAGGTAATAATGCAATGGAATGTTGTGCCATGGTGGAGAAACCAATAAGGGCATCTGCGGAATACTGCAAGTCATTAGTGACATGAAATTCAATGAGGATAGGGGGGCAAAGCTCTGTGGAGTTTGACTTCAAGGGTGACTCTTCCCTTAACCTTAAACTCCGAGCCGTTAACACCACATAGGCGAATGTCTGGTGGTTCTAGGAAACTGACGTGGCTGTGATGGCGATGAATAATTTGTAAGGAATTTTCGGAGATGAGATTTAGTATAGATCCTGTGTCCAAGAAGAATGACGTTGGTATGTCATGACTGCTTCCGAGAATGACTAAACCCGAGGATGTTATGGGACCTACATGGCAGATGGGGAGTTGGGTTTCTGGTTCTACGTGAAATTGGTCCGATATGGGCGCGGCGCTTCCCCCGAATGTGGGCGGTTGAGGTAACGACATTCCTCAGTGGTGTGAGTCGTGCTTGATTTGTGGTATTTGCAGTGTGGACGACGTGAGCGGGAAGGCGTACGCTGTCTGGTTTGGGAGTGAGGACGTCTGTATGTACGGTCGCAACTGGATGCTCGATGTCCAGGATGACCACAGTACCAGCAAAGAATCGAAGATTGTCTGTTCCGTCGGGCGCTAGATTGGTCACGACCTGCGGTAGGAGAGCGATGTGTGGCAGGTCTGCCGCGTGTGGTGGGACGGGAGCGAGATTGGTCTAGGGTAGTGGAGGTGTGACAGACTGAGGAGGCCAAGGGTTGGGTGGTGCCCTGATGCGTGTAGTTCGAACCTGTTCTTTCATGAATGGCTTTAGTGACCTGAATAATTTTATCCCCTGGATTGAAACCGATTTCCAAGGCTAGCTCTCGCTGTTTAGGAGTTAGCCAGTGAAGGAACCTGAGGTAACCCATTAAGTCAGCAAAGTTGGTGAGTGAAAGCATGGGAACGCCGTTCTTGTCTTCTAACCATTTCGTGCCTACCAGTAATTGGAGCATCTCGCTACTAGTTGCTTTCATGGTGGCGGCAGCTTCGCGGAGCTTGGCATATTGTGCTGGGACGCACAAGTCCTCATCTAGTTGGTTTAGGAGATTAATGAATCCCATGAGAGATGCGGAATTTGAATGCTGGCAACAAAGGCTGATGAGTTCCATACGAAAATCAGCAAAGGTACGAATGCTATCGAAATGTCCTGCACGGATCGCGTATCCGATGTCTGATTTACCGTGATGCAAGCGACCGAGGAGGTAAGCTACTTTGAGCGATTCCTCGGTAATTTGTCTATTGTTTATTTCTGTGTCGACTTCTCTGAGGAAATCATAGACAGACCAAGTTGGGTCCTGGCCGGTAAATTTGGGACGATTGGCATCGTCGAGATAGATAGACTGTGGAGGGTTGGCCATGGCTGGAAGTGTAGAAGTGGCGGCAGGAGAGGTGTGGGAGAGAAAGAAGGTAGTGGCAGTGAAGGGCGAGCAAGACGGGGTATGAAGGGAGGCAGGAGAGGGAACGACAGGGGAAGGAGTAGAGGAAGAAAAGGGAGAGTAGAGGGAGGAGTAGAGGAGGAGGTATCTGGATTTACGAGGGTAGGACGGGTAGTAAGTGATTCTGCGGGAAGTGAAACGGGAGTCTCAGGTACAGGGCGGTGGTACTCTTTGCCACTTCGTAAATGAGTGATTGTGTTAGAGTCGGCAGACGGGGTATGAGCAGGTGATGTTTCCGGGTCGAGAGGGCTGGTGGTAAGCGGTTGACGTGGAAAGTATGACATTGAATGCGGCAATGGAAGATGAAAGGATGAAGATGGATACGTAGGTGGAAATGTATAAATAACAATGAGAGAATGGAATACACGAGGTGTGAAAATGAATGAAGGTGCGGGCAGGGATGGTTTAAATAAAATGCGAAGGATGAGATGGAGTATAAATAACGTAGGTGAAGATGAAAACGGGGTAATGAAAATGAGATGAAATATTTACAATAACCAATCTGTAGAGAAAATCGAGGATAATCTCTATAGAAAGGAAAGATATACTATAGTTGCACAGTAGAAACGGGAGTGTCGAGAGGTATGACGTGCAGGGTGGCTGGGCGTAGCTGGGCTGGGGCGGGGCGGGGTGGGGCGGGGTGGGGCGGGGCGGGGCGGCGGTGGAGAGACAGCTGGGCGGAGAGGAGAAGAGATGCCGCGATGAATCACCGGTAGGGAGTGGCGGTCTTAGGAGGCTCCGTAATGCAGACCAGATGCGGGCGACGGCGGAGGCCGGTGTTGGGTGGTGAGGGCAGATGGCGGCGCAAGGCAGGTGTAGAGCTGGGGAGTTGCAAATGCAGAGAATGGTGGTGGGCAGGCAGCGGGCAGACAGTGATAAGTGGCACCGTGGGGGCATGAGCTATGACGAGTCCAGAACAGGTGCTGGGAACAGGTGCAACAGGTGCGTAGGTCGGCGACGGCGACACATGGGGTCAGGAACAAGGTGTATGGGTGCGGTTGTTTGAGAGGGGAGCACTGGTGAGAAAAATGGTACACTCGAAAAGCACAGCCAAGGTATAGAGGCACGGAGGAGGGGCGAGGCTGGCAGATGCGAGGCATCGTGTATCTTGTTGTATCACTAAAAATCCAAGGAGGCGGTCAGAATGTGATGGTGCGAAACACTGCTGCTACCAAATGTAACTTGCAATACTTTGGTGATAGAAACTCCGTGTACAAACAGCTAGATAAGGAGTTTATTACAAGCTCACAGTAAAACAGTCTGCCCTTCTCGGCTGTCTGCTAAGAACTGATGCAATAACGCCGTCTTCAGGCGTGGGAAAGGGTGCTGACCTAGCAAGATTAGTGGGGGCATGTATGCATTGGGGGGGGACATATATACATCGGGGGTAGACATATTGTGGAGGGGGTACACTCAAGGTCACGGATATTCAGAAGGGTATACCTCGAAACTGGTTGAAGATAGAAGGATATTTACTATTATCAACATGTAGGAAGCCCTATATGGGTTTTCAATTGGTGCCTTGACCTTTTACCGTAAGTGACCTAGAAAGGTCCAACTATAGGTCATGGATATTCAGGGGGCTATAACTAGAACCTCGTTGAAGATAGAGATATTTACTATAACCAAGATAAAGGAAGTCTCATATGGGCCTTCATTTGGCACCATCACTTTTAACCTTGAGTTACCTTGAACGGTCAAACGCAAGATCATGGATTTGCAGAGATCGAACTTGAAAATATTTGTGCCATTACCTTAGACTTTAACCCATTAACTCCCAGAGTTCCTGTGTGAGGGATTTTGCTGGAAGGGTACTAATCGTACTGCCCTCCACCTATTGGCTCATAGTCGCGAAGCTCATAGGTCCCTACCTCGGGGTTCCCTCCTTTATTAACTTTTGAAAATGCCAGATTCCATCCTATATTGAGGATGCTGGGCGCAAATGGATTAATTGTGCACTGAGACTAAATGGCGGAAAAGAGTCTTTATTTAACAACAAGAAAATAATTGCAGTCGGGCAAGGTTTGTTGTGCCTGGCACCACTAGTTCTGTCTGTAACTGGTCTGTATTTGTTTGCATTTCTTTTCATTTTATCCATTAAGAAAACCTGAATAGCAGTGTTCCATAAACAGCATGACTCTCCCCGACAAAATCTCTCTCTTTCACTCTCTTCTCTCTCTCTCTCTCTCTACATATATATATATATATATATATATATATATATATATATATATATATATATATATATATATATATATATACAGTAATCCATGTACTATCCAGACACCCACTATCTGGACTCCCCACTTACCGGACATTTTGGTCCCAGGACTTAGTAACCCCAAAATTGCCCCCCAAATGCAAAAAGAAAAAAAAATCCAAATTTGTCCCCCCCCCATAATTTGAACTCGGTGCACAGCATGGACCAGCTGTGTTTGAGTGTGTAGTTCTGCCGACATCCACTAGAGCGCCCCTGCATCCTCCCCACTTCCAGCCCATCATTCATTGTGAGTACATGCTTGTCACCATGCCCGCCCACGAACTTGCTTTTGTGGTGGTGCCCTACCTCCTGCAGGCTCTGCTTTTCCTTTCCTGCCTCTTCTTCATGCGTGTGATGATGGCCCCACCACCCGAGAAGAGGAAGCAAGAGGTTCTGACTCTGGAGAAGAAGAGGGAGATATTGAACAAGGTGGACACGGGATGGTTGACCTCACTCATTGTCCGTTAATTCAACCTGGCCCGCTCTACATTGTTTGATATCAAGAGATCCTGGGAGAAACTAATGCAGTACACGGCTGACTTTTCATCAAAGACCAAATGCAATGTGGAAAGCAAGATGATGTTTACTTCCCGGTATGCAGAAATCGACCGTTTCATGCTGATTTCGTATCGTCAACAATATGCTGCTGGTGTGCTGGTACATGGAACGGAGCTGAAAGCTGCTGCTGAGAAGTTGGAAGGTTACACAACACCCCAGACTTCAAAGCATCCTAGGGTTGGCTCTTTGCCTTCAAGTTATGGCATGGTTTTACCAACTGTAAGGCCCATGGCGAAGCTCTGGAGGCCAACGAGGAGGGAGTAGAGGAGTTTTGGCAGAAGGTGAAGGGCTTGATTGACAGAGAGGGCCTCACTCTTGGTCAAGTCTACAATGCTGACGAAACTGGTCTATTCTATCGCTCTTTGCCAATGAACACTCTAGCCGAGGAGATGGAGAAGCGTGTACCTGGCCGCAAGCCTTGCAAGCAACTGTTATATGCTTTGTGTTGTGCCAAGGCTAAAGCCATGCACCAGCTCAAGCCCGTTATTGTTGGCCATGCAAAGCAGCCTCGGTGTCTTCGTGGGGTGATGGATGTCCTTCCTATCATCTGGTACCATTCTGTGACGGCTTGGTTCACAGCCAAGATCTCCAAAGACTGGTTTCACTGCCATTTTGTCAAGGAGGTAATCCATTACCAGATGGAGAAACTGGGAATCCCATGCTACCAGGTAAAGGCCCTCCTTCTCTTGGACAATGCACCTGTGCATCTGTCTGACAAGCATTTGGTGGCTGAGAATGGCCACATTAGGTGCATGTTTTTGCCACCTAATTCGACTTCCCTCATCCAACCAATGGACCAAGTAGTGATCACGGCAACGAAGAGGCTGTAGCGTAGGAAATTCCTGGATGAGGTGATGGTTGTTCTCGAGGATGAGGAAGAGTGCAGGGAGGGACGGGACATGCAAGGCAAGCAGACTTTGGAAGACCTTCACCGCTACAACATCAAGTCTGCCATTTACAACTGGGCCAGTGCATGGAAGGAAGTCCCTGTCAAGACTCTGGAAAAGGGTTGGTCTCGTCTGCTTCTCGGAGCTGATGTGGTGCATGACTTTCTAGGTTTTGACGTGAATGACTTCCATGCACGTCTTCATGTGCATGGCGACGATGTTGATGTGGACGAAGTGCGTGAGTGGTTGGATGACGATGAGGGCAATCATGGGTATCAGATCATGTCTGATACCGAGATCGCATCTTCAGTTGCAGGTACAAGTACCCAGCTTGAAGGTTCCGACAAGGAAAGTGATGATGATGCGGACTCCTCTCAGCGTGCCACTACTCCAGCCATTCCCAAACTGAATGCACTCCGGGAGCATGTCGAATTCGTTTTCGACTACCTGAAGCACACAGACTGTAACAGGGAGATGGGGCCCTTGGGACTTGTGGAGGAAGTGCGCACTTTCAGGTAGCGCATCATTAATCGCCATGATCGTCGTTCCTTGCATCAATCAACGATTGACAGTTTTTTCAGACCTGTGACCCCCACTGTGCCCAGCCCTGGCTCCACACCACTGCCTCTCCAAGACAGGCCTTCATCCTCTGAGCCACAGCCCAGTGCATCAGGCACGGTGGAGTCGCCACTGGACATGAGTTTGTGCCCTTCTTCAGAGTCGTCAGCAGTGGGTAGTCCATCACCACGTCCCAGTGACGTGCCCCTAGGCCACCTGCATCAGCTACTCTCGGACTCTGACAGTGAATAAACAGCAAGAACTCGCCACTAGATCACACGGGAATTTACAGTGTTGTGCAGTGAAAAGAACAGTGTGCAGTGTTAAGAAATCAGAATTCTGAGTGCAAAGACTTAAGTGCAGAGTGCAACACTGATTTCGTGAAGGTACAATGGAGCGCAAGTACGAACATAGTGCGCAGTGTTAAGAAATTAGAATTCTGAGTGCAATGACCTAAGTGCAGAGTGCAACACTGATTTCATGAAGGTACAATGGACTGCACAGTGTTAAGAAAATAGAATTCAGAGTGCCAATGACTAAGTTCAGTGCAAGACTTGATTACTGCAGGTGCTTCAGGTACACCTTTTTACTGTCAGAATCTGAGAGGAGATGGGTTATTCATCGAGATGGTCAGGGACTTGTACGCACCCAGAATGTTTCATTGTACTGTATTATCCATACTTACCTCTAAAACATCATTCTCTGGTTCTTTTGCATATATTTCACTCTTTTATGTCCCTTATTGGTGTGAATAGGGTCTTTGGTGCTATGTATGTCAAGTAGGGAATTATGTAGGTGTTTTTCTGAGTTAGGCTACGTTAGGGTCCATAAATACCAGTCCAGGAGCCAGGGACTTGTTGTAAGTACCCAGAATGTTTCATATTGTACTGTAATAACCATACTTACCTCTAAAACTTCATTCTCTGGTTCCTTTGCATTTATTTCACTCTTTTATGCCCCTTATTGGTGTGAATAGGGTCTTAAATAGGTGCTATGCATGGCCGGTAGGGAGTCATGTAGGTGTTTTTCTGGGTTAGGCCAGGTCAGGGTCAATAAACACCAGTCCAGGAGGCAGGGACCCACTTTCCGGACAGATCCACTTTCTGGACATGCCTTTGGCTCTGTTACATCGGATAGTGGAAGGATTACTCATATATACAGTATATATATATATATATATATATATATATATATATATATATATATATATATATATATATATATATATTGTTACATAGCCTATGATTTCATCATCCTTTGTATAATTCTAATGTACAGTATGCTGCATGTTTCATCAGGATTCGCCTCGTGGCTTCCATAGTGCGTGTTCTACCTCACTCCCCCCCTCCTCCCTTATAGTAGAGTTAGTAGTTCTTTCTGTTGTTCAGAGCAGGAGTGTCAACTCTTTGTCCCCTATGGCTTCATTTGCACATCCTTCTTACAAGTTGTATCAAGCTCTGCCGGCCCCTATATAATGAGCTCAGTCTTTGCATTAATTGCCATTTAGATCTACTCCTCATTTTGTTCACATCTTTGTCCTCCCCTGTACAGTTGTTATTATTTTTGTGAGTGCTCAGGAAGTCTCCAACCATCTAGCTGCTGTGTAATTTGAGTATAAGTGTTATTACATTTTTTCTTGTACTGTATAGCATAGGGTGTTAATTCGTAGGCCTGGTGAGGTTTTTGTGATTAAAGTTGTACTGTCAGCCAGTAGTAATAGTATTTTGTATCTGTAATAATATATATTGCATTAACTGAGCATTACCCGGTTTTCTCATTTTATCAGGGCTGACTTAGATAAATTTACTCTTGCTAATTTCGTGTTAATAGAGGCTATTGCAGTTAACCATATATTTAACCTGTTTTTTGCCATTACATTATCCTTATGAGTCCTGAATGTTTAGTTGTTAGTTTGAGCTTTAAACTTTAAATTGTAATTTTAAGTAACTCTTTTCTTTTCAACCTGGAACTTTGCGGGACAGTTTTCTCTGTTCCGTAACATAAATTTGGCGACCTCTTATCAGGATATTCAGGATATTATCATAAGGATATTGCTTGATATTTTGTGACTGTGATTTATTCATGATGTCTACTATTACTACGCTTGATGAAGCGAAAGATTTTTTGTCAAATATGCAAACAGTGTGTGATGTAGAAAACAGAACAAAGAATGAACTTCAGCTTGATGCTCAACAATTGGGAATTGCTGTTCGCTCTCATCATTCTAAAGATCAAATTGTTGACATGATTAATGAAAGCTTGTTTAATCTAACTCCTCCAGATGAGCAAACGCAGATTGAATTAGCTAAGTTACAGCAAGCCCTGCAGGAGGCTTGTGCTAAGGAGGCTGAGTTTCACGCACAAGTTGAACTTGCTAGGATTCAGGCAGACCATGAGTATCGCATGAAACAATGTGGAACTGGATCATCTAGCTCTGATGATTTTGATGTGGCTAAAAATGTTAAACTTGTCTCTCCTTTTAATGAATCTGATTTAACAAAGTATTTTCAGTTGTTTGAGAGGGTAGCTACAGGTGTTAATTGGCCCAAAAAGTATTGGCCAGTACTCCTTCAAACTGTTCTCACCGGTAAAGCTCAAGTAACTTATGCATCTTTGCCTCAGGATCAATCTGATAATTATGATGTAGTTAAGAGCTTGATTCTTAAGGCCTATGAGCTTGTTCCTGAAGCCTATAGAGTAAAATTTAGGACAACTTATAAGCAAGATAAGCAATCCCATGTTGAGTATGCAAAAATCAAAGAAGATCTGTTAGAGCAGTGGTTAAATTCTAAGAATGTGGATTCTGATTTTGGCAAATTTAAGCAGATGATTTTGCTGGAGGACTTCAAAAGGTGTATTAATAATGATGTAAGCCTATATCTTGATGAAAAAAGAATAGATAATTTGTTTGATGCCGCAGTTTTAGCTGATGAATATGTTCTCACTCACAAGAGATATTCAAAAGAAAAAAAGGAAAGCTGAGAGTAAGTACGTTGCCTCTACTCAGAGTACAGGTAACAGGAAAGAGAATAAAGAAGATGTTTCTCAGGAAGTAAATACCAGCTTCACCTCGAGATTTCAGAAACGTAAATGTACTTATTGTAGTAAGCTTGGTCATACTACGGAGAAATGTTTCAGGAGACAGCGTGATGTGAACAAAAAGGAGTCTTTAAATATTCAGTCAATTGGTCTAGTGTCCACCCTTGAGAGTTCCCATAATTCTTTAACTGAGTTAACTGAACCTGCTTTGAGGGATAAATTAAATTCTCATGATGGCGCTCCTCTTTTGAGCAGTAACGTGGGTGACACTCTCAAGAGTTCATGTGCTGATTTCCTGTCTGATGGTTTTATCAGTCCTCTGGACAGTAATGACAGGAAATCAGTTAAAATATATCGTGATACAGGTGCTTGCCAATCCCTTATGCTGACCAGTGTTCTAGGCTCTAGTGTTAATTCCTCTGATGAAACGGTAATCTTACAAGGTGTAGGGAATAATTGCTTCTCTGTCCCTCTGTGCAGAGTGAATTTAGAGTCTGGTTTTGTTAATGGTTCCGTTATGGTTGGGTTGGTTGAGACACTCCCAATGTCAGGTGTAACTTTTTTACTTGGAAATGATATTGGTGGAAGTCAAGTGCGTCCAGCTCCTCAGTTGTCTAGTGAGCCAGTGGCTGCGAACCAGGATTGTGATGTCCCTGATGTGTTCTCTGCATGTGCTGTCACTAGGGCTAAGTCTAAAGTTACTGGTGACTTAAAGGATAATGATGATGATGATGTTATCCTAGCTGACACTTTTCTTGCTAATTTGGACCACTCACCAGAGAAGGCAGTACCCCGTAGTGTTGATAATTTGTCTCGTCAAGAGTTGGTTGAGTTGCAGGTTGCTGACCCTGAGTTGAAAGGTCTAGCTAACTCTGCTTGCAGTGACGAAGAGTCAGCTGCTGCTTTTACTTGTTATTATATAAAGTCAAGAGTACTTATGAGAAAGTGGAGACCCCCAACAGCATCAGCCGACTGTGAATGGGAGGTTGTACATCAAGTTGTCATCCCTCGTGTTTGTAGGCAGGATATCATTAGGGTGGCTCATGATTCCAGTTTGGCAGGACACCTTGGAGTGAGGAAGACTGTGGCACGCATTTTGAAACACTTCTACTGGCCTGGTATCTTCAGAGATGTTTCCTGGTATTGTAAGTCTTCTCACACCTGTCAAGTTGTGGGGAAGTGTAATCAGACCGAAAAGGTTGCACCTCTAGTTCCCATTCCTCCTTTTGAGGTGCCATTCACCCGTGTGTTGGTGGATATTGTGGGCCCTCTTCCTAAGACTTCTTCAGAATTTTCTTATGTGTTGACCCTGATTGATATGGCTACTCGTTATCCTGAAGCCATTCCACTTAGAAATATCTCAGCAAAGAACGTGGTTAAGGAAATGTTAGGGTTCTTCACAAAGTTTGGTCTACCCAAGGAGGTACAGTGAGACAGGGAAAGTAATTTCATGTCAAATGTTTTCAAGCAGTCTCTGAGAGAGTTGGGCATCACCCAGATCACGTCTTCAGCTTACCATCCCCAGACCCAAGGAGCATTGGAGAGATATCATCAAACACTCAAATCGATGCTCAAGAAATACTGTTTGGAACATCAGAAAGACTGAGATAAAGGTCTTCCATTCGTTGTATTTGCCGCAAGAGAATCTCCAAATGAATCACTGGGCTTCTCACCCTTTGAACTACTGTTTGGCCATGAAGTAAGAGGACCTCTTAAGCTACTCAAGGAATGCTGGCTGTCGGAGGAAGATGACGTCAACCTGCTGGAGTATGTGATGAAGTTCAAAGAACGGCTGTCCATTGCTTTACAGCTGGCGAGAGAGAATTTAGGAGCTGCTCAGGAGAAGATGAAGACTTGGTATGATAAGAAGTCCAGGTTATGCCACTTTCAGCCAGATCAGGTTTTGATTCTGCTACCGGTGCATGGGCAACCTCTTCAAGTCAAGTTTAGTGGTCCTTATTTCGTGGAGAAGAAACTCAGTGATGTCAACTATGTCATCGCCACACCAGATCGTAGAAAGAACAAGCAACTTTGTCACATCAACATGCTAAAGTTATATCACAGGCGGGACGAAAATAACCCAGTCTGCACTGTAGCTGTTCCACCCGAGTCTGCAAGTGAAGTTCTCCCATACAGCATGAGCCTGAGTGATAGTTTGGGGAAGAATCCTGATATCATGAATGATCTCCAGACTAAGCTTTCTCATCTAGCTCCCGAGGAAAGGCAGGAGTTTTCGGCATTACTGCAGGAGTACCCGCAAGTGTTCCGTGCCACTCCAGGAAGAACCACTGTGTTGATGCATGATGTCGATGTTGGAGATGCAAAGCCAATTAAACTGCCTCCTTACCGTGTGAACCCAGTGAAAGTTCCTCTCATCCAGAGGGAGCTTGGCTACCTGTTGGACTACAAGATGATCGAGCCCTGTCAGAGCGAGTGGAGTTCTCCTGTCACTCTAGTCCTTAAGCCAGGTGGGTCACAGCGGCTTTGCATCGACTACAGACGTGTTAATCAGATAACCAAAACAGACACTTACCCTCTCCCTCGCGTGGAAGATTGCATAGACAAGATCGGAAAGGCTAGGTACATAAGTAAGTTTGATTTGTTAAAGGGATACTGGCAAGTACCTATGACTGAACGTGCTAGGGAGATCTCATTTTTTGTAACACTAGGAAAGACTTTTCCATGTTCTGTAATGCCGTATGGTATGAAGAATGCACCAGCCACATTTCGGAAGCTCATGAATGTTGTAACAGAGGGTTTGCCAGGGTGTGTTGTTTATATTGATGATGTATTAAACTTCAGTGACAACTGGAAAGATCACCTATGCCATGTCAGTAAATTTCTTGAGCGTTTGGTTCAGGCTAATCTTGTAGCTAATTTATGAAAGTGTGAGGTTGGTAAAGCTAAAGTTCAGTACCTTGGGTACGTAATTGGTGATGGACATGTTGCACCACCAGGAGCTAAGGTTCAGGTTATAAGTGATCTTCCCAGACCTAAAAGTAGGAAAGAGCTACAAAGATTTTTGGGAATGGTAGGTTATTACAGGAGATTTGTTCTTAACTTTTCAGTTCTTGTATCACCACTTACAGACCTACTGAAAAAGGGAGTTAAATTTGTCTGGACCGATGACTGTGAATCCTCTTTCAGCAAACTTAAAGCTATCCTATTAAGTCAGCCAGTGCTCGTTACTCCAGATTTTGCTAAGCCTTTTAAGATGGCTGTTGACGCAAGTGATACAGGAGCTGGGGCTGTTTTGCTGCAAGAGGATGATCGGGGTATTGAGCTCCCTGTATCTTATTACAGTAAGAAGCTCACTCCACCTCGAACTACTCAACTATTGAGAAAGAGCTTTTGGCCTTGATTTTGGGTTTACAGCATTTTTCATTTTATTTGTGTTCTGGTTTTGACCCCATAGTCATTTATACCGATCATAACCCACTGAAATTCCTTAGTAAGTTTAAAGATAGAAATTAGAGATTGACAAGATGGAGTCTACTTCTTCAGGAGTATTCATTAGACATTCAACATATCAAGGGGAATGAAAATGTTATTGCAGATTGCTTATTTAGACTTTAGACAGATTGTTTTAGAGTAAGAAGAAATTTCCTTCGTAAATTACTTTTTCTTTGTGGGGAGGTGTTACATAGCCTATGATTTCATCATCCTTTGTATAATTCTAACGTACAGTATGCTGCATGTTTGATCATGATTCGCCTCGTGGCTTCCATAGCGCGTGTTCTACCTCACTCCCCCCCTCCTCTCTTATAGTAGAGTAAGTCGTTCTTTCTGTTGTTCAGAGCAGGAGTGTCAACTCTTTGTCCCCTATGGCTTCATTTGCGCGTCCTTCTTACAAGTTGTATCAAGCTCTGCCGGCCCCTATAGAATGAGCTCAGTCTCTGCATTAATTGCCACTTAGATCTACTCCTCATTTTGTTCACATCTCTGTCCTCCCCTGTACAGTTGTTATTATTTTTGTGAGTGCTCAGGAAGTCTCCAACCATCTAGCTGCTGTGTAATTTGAGTATAAGTGTTATTACATTTTTTCTTGTACTGTATAGCATAGGGTGTTATTTCGCAGGCCTGGTGAGGTTTTTGTGATTAAAGTTGTACTGTCAGCCAGTAGTAATATTATTTTGTATCTGTAATAATATATATTGCATTAACTGAGCATTACCCGGTTTTCTCATTTTATCAGGGCTGACTTAGATAAATTTACTCTTGCTAATTTCGTGTTAATAGAGGCTATTGCAGTTAACCATATCTTTAACCTGTTTTTTGCCATTACATTATCCTTATGAGTCCTGAATGTTTAGTTGTTAGTTTGAGCATTAAACTTTAACTTGTAATTTTACCTAACTCTTTTGTTTTCAACCTGGAACTTTGCGGGACAGTTTTCTCTGTTCCGTAACAATATATATATATATATATATATATATATATATATATATATATATATATATATATATATATATATATATATTTTCATCATCATTAGCTATTGCAGTTCCACTACTGAGCAAAGGCTTACCCCAACCTTCTCCACGAATTCCTTGACTGAATCACTCTCTGCCTAGTTTTGCCTGCAAACTTCACTACCACATTTCTCCAACTCCAGTCTGGCCTTTTTCTGCTACACTTACACTCTTTTGGAGTCCAAGCAATCAGCATCTTCCTCCATCAGTTGTCCTTCATTCTTGCTACATGAATGCTCACCTCCAATTCTGCTCCTTAGTAACTTCCATTATATCTTTGACTTTAGTTTGCTCTGTCACCCAAGTCGATCTCTTCCTATCTCTCAAAGATATTCCCAACACTGACCTTTCCACTGCTCTTTTAGAACAGATTAGTCTGTTTTCTATTCATTTTGTTGGTTTCTAGATCTAACAACCGTAAGTCACAGATGGGATTATACATTTGCTATATACTTCTCGTTTCATGCAGACTGACAAGCTACATTCCATGGTTTCTCTGCGTACAGTATACCGAAAGCTTTCCATCCAGTTGTAATGCGTCTTTTTATGTCATTTTCATGATCTTTCGTTTGTTTTACTATTTATCCCAAGTAATTTAAAATATCTATCCTAACACAGCCTTCTTTCTGATCGTCAGTATGGGTTCCGTCACCTACCTTTTAGACTCCTGGTCATCCTCCTTTTGGGACTTTGGCGAAAGCTTTGCCATTGCACTTGATATCTCAAAGACTTTCGATCAAGCCTGGCATATATCTTTAATTTCTAAACTGCCCTCTTATGGTTTCTGTCCTTCTATCTGTGCCTTCATCTGTAGCTTCCTTTCTGGTCGTTTTATAGCTACTGTTGTAGACGGCCACTGTTTTTCTCCTAGATCTATCAACGTTGGTGTTCCTCTGGGCTCTGTTGTATCACCAACTCTCTTCCTTTTATTCATCATGACCTTCTACGCTATACGTCTAACCCTAAACACTCATACGCTGATGATTCCACCCTTCACCATTCGGTTTTCGCAACGTCCATCTCAGCTGTTACTTCAACAAACAAGGGATGAGGCTATGGCACACCTAATGTCTGACTTGGCTTGTATCTCTGACTGGGGCAAAAGTAGTCCTGTTGTTTTTAATGCATCAAAGATTCAGTTCTTACACCTTTTAACCTGACAAAACTTTCCAGAGGAGTACCCACTAATGTCTGATAATATCCAGCTCAATTCTGCATCATCCATAAACATACTTGGGCTTTCATTCTCACGGGATTTATCTTGGAAAAATCATTTTACATCTCTTGTAGAATCTGCTTCCAAGAGATTAGGTGTGCTAAGCCTCCAAGAGATTAGGTGCTAAGCCTCCAAGAGATTAGGTGCTAAGCCAACTGCGTCTTTCATTACCCGTGCACAGTTGTTGACTTTATACACGGGTTTTATTCGACCCTGTGTAGAGTACAACTCTCATGTGTGGGAAGGCTCCCCACATACAGCTCTTCCCAATAGGGTGGAGTCAAAGGCTTTTCGTCTCATCAGCTCTCCTCCTCTTACTGGCTCCCTTCAATTGCTTTCTCTTCACCGCACTGTTGCATCTTTATTTATTATCTATCGCTACTTCAACAGTCACTGCTCCTTTGAACTGTGTGCTTGCATCTTTCCACCTCTACGACAGGCGCATAACTCCTGTCTAGCAACAAACCCTCATCCCTTTTCTGTCCAACTCTCTAATGCATGAGTTAACCGTTACTCCCAGTCCTTCATTTATGCAACAGATCAATTCTGGATCTGTCTCCCTCTGTCTGTATTTCCTACTCCCTGTGAACTCTAGTCTTTCAAACGCAGTGTGTCCAGGCATCTCGAAATGAACGGATCTTGAATTTGGCTCTCTGTTGTATTATTATTATTTTTTTTTCTTGGAATTGCTCACGGTTTAAGTATCTTCCCTCTATGTTTATTCCAGTGTTCTCCCATTCTTGCTTTCTGAAAATATTTTCAAGGCATGATGCAAATAATTTTGATGATTTTGTATCTCCCTGGCACACGCCCGTCTCAGTCTTATTTATTTTTTTTTTCCGAGTCTTTTGTAACGATTCTTACACTGTACGTATAGATTTTCATAGATTTAAGTTTCTTTAATGTCCTCGTCTCTGATTTGCCGAGGCAGTGCCTACTTACTTTCGGTGGCACACTGCCCGGCAGGCTCCTTGCCTTTCGTTCCTTCTTCCTTGCATTAAAAAATAAAAAAAAGTATCCCACAACTTCTTCAAGAATTTCTTCATTTATTTTGGCGTGTGAGGTGGTTTGTGGAGTGAGGAGGAGATGCAAGGGTGTGCAAGGGACAGCATGGTGGAATGATGAGGTGAAACGAGCTGTGGAACAAAAGAAGGCATATAGTGAATGGTTAGCGAGCAGAGGTAGGGGAGAAGATGAGAGAGAGAAGAGAGAGGTATATGTAAGCAGGAGAAGGGAGGTGAAGAGACTGGTGAAGGAGAGTAAGAAGAAAGTGGATGAAGAGTTTGGGAGGAATCTGAGTGTGAAATGGAGGGAGAGTAAGAAATTGTTTTGGAAGGGGGTAAAGAAAGTAAGGCAGTGTGAAAGAGGAAATAGTAGGGGAGTGAAAGATAGGAATAATAGATTGTTGGTGGAGAAGAGAGAGAAACTGAGGAGATGGAAGGAGCACTTTGAGGATTTGTTGAATGTAGAAAGTGAAAGCAGTGCGAGTATAAGTGGTTGGGGAATGGCTGGGAGAAGAAGAGATGAGAGGAGGGAGGAAGAGATCAGTAGGGAGGAAGTAGTGGAAGCAATGAAGAAGATCAAGTTAGGAAAGGCCCCAGGAATTGACGGAGTGTGTGGTGAAATGCTGAGGTATGGGGGTGAGATTGTTGTGGAGTGGATATGGAAGTTGTGTAGATTGGCCTGGGAAGAAGGAAGGGTTCCAGAGGAATGGAAATCAGGTATAATTGTTCCTTTACACAGGGGAAAAGGGGAGAGAGAAATATGTGGTAGCCATAGGGGTATTTGCCTTCTTAATGTGACTGGTAAAATATATGGTAGAATACTCATTGATAGAGGTAGGCATATGACAGAGGAGCTAGTTGGAGAAGAACAAGGGGGATTTAGGAAGGGAAAAGGGTGTGTAGATCAGATATTTGTTCTAAGATGTTTAGTGGAGAAGTATCCAGAGAAAGGAAAGAAAGTGTATGCTGCCTTCGTGGACTTGGAGAAAGCTTATGACAGAATAGTTAGGCAAGGTATGTGGAAAGTATTAAGAACATATGGAGTGGAGGGGAAATTGTTGAGTGCTGTGAAGAGTATGTACGAAGGAGATAGGGCTACGGTGCGAGTGGATGGTGAGCTGAGTGATTTCTTTGATCTCAATGTAGGACTGAAACAGGGTTGTGTGATGTCTCCATGGCTGTTTAATATATACATGGATGGGGTTGTAAAGGAGGTGCAAGGTAGGGCACTGGATGTGGGGGTGGCTCTAATGAATGAGGGTGAGATGTGGAAGATTCCGGTTTTGCTGTTTGCTGATGATACAGTATTGTTGAGTGAAGATGAATGGGAGTTGCAAGGTTTGGTGAATGAATTTGGGACAGTGTGTAGGAGGAGGAATCTGAAAGTTAATATAAACAAAAGAAAAGTTATGGTGTTTGAAAGGAATGAAGTCACAGAATGTACAGTGAGGTTGGATGGTGAGGATATGGAGAATGTGAGTGCATTCAAGTACTTGGGTAGTGTGATGAGTAAGGATGGAACTTTGGGGGATGAAGTGCATGAAATGGTACAGCAGGGAAGGAAGGTTGTTGGTTCACTGAAAGCAGTGATGAGAAATAGGGAGGTGAGTATGGAAGTTAAGAAGTCACTGCATGATAGTATTGTGATCCCTACCCTGACGTATGGAAGCGGGACGTGGACCTTGCAAAAGGGGAACAAGTCAAGAGTGAGAGCAGTGGAAATGAGTTACTTGAGAGGAGCATGTGGAGTGACGTGGAGGGACAGGTTGACGAATGAAGAAGTGAAGGAACGTTGTGGGGTAGATGTGGATGTGGTTGAGAAGATTAGGAGAAATACACTGAGATGGTTTGGACATGTGAAGAGAATGGAGAATGAAAGACTAAGAGGGTGTATGTAGGTGAGGTGGAGGGTGGGAGAGGGAGGGGTAGACCGAGGATGAGGTGGAGGGATGGAGTTGAGAGGTATATGAGGGAGGGGGGAGTGAGCTGGGGGGAGGGTAGTCAAATGGTGGGTGACAGAGCGACTTGGAGGCGTTTCGTCTGCAGCCACCCTTTGCGGGATTAGGGCGTCGGGCTATAGATAGATAGATAGATTTTGGTGATGCTCTTTAGTGTATATGGACTAGACATTTCAGTTTTGCTTCAGTTCATCTTTACCACTACTTTGATATTTTCTCTGTTCAGGTCATTTAACATTTCATGCAATGTTTCAGTTGTTTCTGAGATTAGGACTGTCATCTGCACAACATTAACGGCTTAAGTATCTTCCCTCTATGTTTATTCCAGTGTTCTCCCATTCTTTCTTTCTTAGAATATTTTCAAGGCATACTGCAAATAATTTTGATGATTTTGTATCTCCCTGACACGACTGTCTCAGTCTCTTTTTTTTTTTTTTTTTGAGTTTTTATGTAATTTACCTGTAGTTGTTCCCTCTTTATATATGTTTTTGAGTAGTTTTACATTGTTTTCATTTACTGCTTGAACCAGCAGTGAATTTATAATTGCTATGTGCTCCACTGAGTGGAAAGTCTTTCCGTAATCAAGTGAACCTAAGCACAATGGCTTTCTTAGTTAGCTGATTCATTGTGTGTAGAGAATCAGTACTAGAAAAATGCTTCGGAATTTTGCCTCCTCACGAGGTTTGTTTTCCTCCAGATTTGTTATTCTGTTCGTAAGGACTTCAATGAAGTGCTTGTTACTGAGGTCTTTTGATTCGCCTATCATATAAAGGAAAACAAGTACTGCATTATACACTTAGTAGATGAGTGGGCTAGTTAGTTCTGAACTTCTACTCCTCCCTCTATCAATAAATCTGTTATTCGACCTTCTCCTGGAGTCTTTCCTCTGTTCATGCTTTTAAAAGAGAAATTAATTTCATCTGGTATTGCCTCTGGTATTCCACCTGTGTCAACTGAAATGTTAGCTATCGGTACTATTGCCTTGGTGCGTACAGATTTTTGTAAAATTCTTCATGTGTCTTCACCATATTCTCTCTGCACTAAATGACTTAACAATTTTTGTCTTTCAGTGACATAATTTGTTGCTTTCCTAGTACTATATTGCTTCGGACCTGTTTCAGACTTTTTCTTTTTTTTATAGCTTCAGTGATCTGATCCATATTTCTTTTTCTTCCCTCTGTCTCTTATTGATAAGCTTATTCAATTCTGCTACTTTTGTTTTTATTTTCATCTTTTTTCTTTTCTTGAGCTAGAGGCTTTTTTTTTTCTTTTTTTTTTTTGTACTTGTTGGCTTTTGTTGTAGTTCCTTTCCGTACTATCTCAGCTGATTCCCTTAATACTTTTGTCAGTCATTCAACACACCTATATCACACTCAGTATAACTTAGAGCTAGAAATCTGTTCTTTCTTTCTAATTGAAAGACAACTTTGTTTTTGCTTACTTTTAATGGGCGTATCTCCTTATTTTTAATAAGCTTCTTTCTTTCACTTCTGAAATTGAACTTGGGTGTGCAACCCACCATTCAATTACCACTATCTATATCTACTTTGTTGATAACGAACATTAATGATCGCGTTGTTCTTTTCCTCAGTAGCGAAGTGTAATTTATTCTTTGTTATTCCATTTGGGCTTCTGCTGGTTCATTTCCTCCATGTTCTTTTGTGGAAGAATATGTTCTTTATTCTCGTGTTACCAGTATACATTTCAGCCAAATTTACCGCCATTTCTCCTTTGACTTTCTTCTCTCCTACTCCGAATTTGCTCAAACATGCTTCTCCAATTTTCGATTTGCCAACTTTACCATTAAAGTCTCTAATAAGCGTAGTATATCTGATCTTTTCTAGTTCCATAAACATGGGTATATATATATATATATATATATATATATATATATATATATATATATATATATATATATAGATAGATAGATAGATAGATAGATAGATATAGATATAGATATACACTACCCAAAACAATTAAGGGAACAAGATTTTGATTTGTGATATTTCAGAATCTATGCTCTGTTTAGGTTAAGAATTGCTTATGGGTATTCCCCGATATGTTAGCAATGAAAGGCAATGTTCAGCAAGGAATCAAAATGAGAACTTTATTGTTGGAACAAGGGAGTACCAGATAACCCCCAAAACACAACTGAACAAGAGATAGGCTCGGTCACGGAATGTCTCAAAATTGTCTTAAAAACTGGTTCTGAAGTCTCTAATAATGAGTGTAACCTCCTCTTCCCTGGATGCACTCCCGACAACGACGAGTCATGCTCCGAATCACGCGTCGTATGGCGTCCTGGGGGATGTTCCCCCACTCTGCCACCAAAGCCTTGGTACGTGCTGGAACGCTATCAGGCCGAGGTTGGCGAGCATGTACCCTACGTGCCAGCATGTCCCAGACATGCTCGATGGGATTGAGGTCTGGTGAGCGTGCTGGCCATTCCATTATCGCGATCCCTTGCTCCTGGAGGAAGTTCATCGAGACACGTGCAGTGTGAGGGCGAGCATTGTCCTGCATGAAAAGGAACTCCTCTCCCACAGGTCCAGCAAAAGGCCTTACCACAGGGTCCAGTATCTGTTCCACATATCGTGCAGCTGTCAGGGTACCGCCATTCAGCACAATGAGGTCTGTGCGTCCTTCAATGCATATGCCCCCCCAAGACCATTACGGAACCACCACCATACCGGTCATGTTCCACAATGTTGCACGGTGCGTACCGCTCTCCAGCATGTCTCCACACTCTGATACAGCGGTCGTTCGTCGAAACACTGAATCTGCTTTCATCTGAGAACAGTACTGGGGTCCAGTGGCGTAACTGCAACTGTACGTGATCTCGGGCGAACTCCAGACGTGCTCTTTGGTGAACTGGGGTCAAAACTGGGGCCACAACAGGTCGTCTAGCCCGAAGGCCGTCCTCGTGAAGCCGGTTGTGCACAGTCTGGTTTGAGACACGGACCCCAGTCGCCCGTTGGACGTCGTTCTGCGTGCCCGGGCAGTACTCTGTTGATTCCGGGTGGCCAGCACTCGCAGGTAGAGGTCTTGTCTTGCGTATGTCGTGCGTCTGCGACCTTGCCCAGGTCTTCTGGTGTACAGCCCGTCATCTTGGTATCGTCTCCAGAGCCGGTTGATGACGCTAGGAGACACTCCAAGACCTTGGGCAACCCTTCTTTGGGTGTGTCCTTCCTCGAGCATCTGTAATGCTCGAGCCGCATCAACTATGGACAAATACCGCCGCACACACTCAGTGATGACAGGGAAACACAACAAAATCGCCCAAAGCCAGAAACACCTCATGTTGATGCTGATTTGGACCAATTCTACTCAAAGAAAAATGAAATTTTCACTCTTTATATAGGGGTAGGGTGACACTCCCATTTTTATTGACATACTCAGAAAGGACAACTCAACTCACACAGATGTATTCGGTTCCTCAATCATTGCTCAGCTCACAACACTATTTCTGAACCTAAACAAAGCATAGATTCGGAAATATCACAAATCAAAATCTTGTTCCCTTAATTGTTTTGGGTAGTGTATCTATATATATATATATATATATATATATATATATATATATATATACATATATATATATATATATATATATATATTGTTACGAAACAGAGAGAGATAATGAACACTTCAAGTGAGAATACTAAAATCACTACTGTCCTGCAGAGTTCCAGGTTCAAAACAAAAGACTTAGGTAAAATTACAAGTTAAACTTTAATGCTCAAACTAACAACTAAACATTCAGGACTCATAAGGATAATGTAATGGCAAAACAGGTTACATATATGGTTAACTGCAATAGCCTCTATTAACACGAATTTAGCAAGAGCAAATTTATCTAAGTCAGCCCTGATAAAATGAGAAAACCGGATAATGCTCAGTTAAAGGAAAATATAATATTATTACAGATACAAAATATAACTAATACTGGCTGACAGTAAAAACTTCACCAAGCCCACGAATTAACGCCTTACGCTATAAAGCACAAGAAAAATGGTAATAACCCTTATACTCAAATTATACAGCAGCTAGATGGTTGGAGACTTCCTGAGCACTCACAAAAATAATAATATACCGTACAGGGGAGGACAGAGATGTGAACAGAATGAGGAGTAGATCTAAGTGCCAACTAATGTAGAGACTGAACTCAAACACAGGGGGCCGGCAGAGCTTGATTCAACTTGTAAGAAGGATGCGCAAATGAAGGAATGGAGGACGAAGAGTTGACACTCCTGCTCTGAACAACAGAAAGAACGAATTTACTATAAGGAGAAGGTGGGAGTGAGGTAGAACAAGCAAGCCTGGTCACTATGGAAGCCACGTGGCGAATCGTGATCAAACATGCAGCATACTGTTCATTAGAATTATACAAAGGATGATGAAATCATAGGCTATGTAACACCTCCCCACACAGAAAAAGAAATTTACAAAGGAAATTTCTTATTACTCTAAAACAATCTGTCTAAAGTCTAGATAAGCAATCTGCAATAACATTTTCTTTCCCCTTGACATGTTGTATGTCTAATGAATACTCCTGAAGAAGTAGACTCCATCTTGTCAATCTCTGATTTTTATCTTTAAACTTACTAAGGAATTTCAGTGGGTTATGATCGGTATAAATGACGATGGGGTCAAAACCAGAACACAAATAAAATGAAAAATGCTGTAAACCCAAATGAAGGCCAAAAGCTTTCTCAATAGTTGAGTAGTTCTTTTGAGGTGGAGTGAACTTTTTACTGTAATAAGATACAGGGTGTCCAATACAATGATCATCCTCTTGCAGCAAAACAGCCCCAGCTCCTGTATCACTTGCGTCAACAGCCATCTTAAAAGGCTTAGCAAAATTTGGAGTAGCGAGCACTGGCTGACTTAATAGGATAGCTTTAAGTTTACTGAAAGAGGATTCACAGTTATCGGTCCAGACAAATTTAACTCCCTTTTTCAGTAGGTCTGTAAGTGGTGATACAAGAATTGAAAAATTAAGAACAAATCTCCTGTAATAACCTATCATTGCCAAAAATCTTTGTAGCTCTTTCCTACTTTTAGGTCTGGGAAGATCACTTATAACCTGAACTTTAGCTCCATGTGGTGCAAAGTGTCCATCACCAATTACGTACCCAAGGTACTGAACTTTAGCTTGACGAAACTCACACTTTGATAAATTAGCTGCAAGATTAGCCTGAACCAAACGCTCAAGAAATTTACTGACATGGCATAGGTGATCTTTCCAGTTGTCACTGAAGATTAATACATCATTAATATAAACAACACACCCTGGCAAACCCTCTGTTACAACATTCATGAGCTTCTGAAATGTGGCTGGTGCATTCTTCATATCATATGGCATTACAGAACATGCAAAAGTCTTTCCCAATGTTACAAAACATGAGATCTCCCTAGCACGTTCAGTCATAGGTACTTGCCAGTATCCCTTTAACAAATCAAACTTACTTATGTACCTAGCCTTTCCGATCTTGTCTATACAATCTTCCACGCAAGGGAGAGGGTAAGTGTCTGTTTTGGTTATCTGATTAACACGTCTGTAGTCGATGCAAAGCCGCTGTGACCCAGCTGGCTTAGAGACTAGAGTGACAGGAGAACTCCACTCGCTCTGACAGGGCTCAATCATCTTGTGGTCCAACAGGTAGCCAAGCTCCTTCTCGATGAGAGGAACTTTCACTGGGTTCACACGGTAAGAAGGCAGTTTAATTGGCTTTGAGTCTCCAACGTCGACATCATGCTTCAACACAGTGGTTTTTCCTGGAGTGGCGCGGAACACTTGCGAGTACTCCTGCAGTAATGGCGAAAACTCCTGCCTTTCCTCGGGAGCTAGATGAGAAAGCTAAGTCTGGAGATCATTCACGATATCAGGATTCTTCCCCAAACTATAACTCAGGCTCATACTGCATGGGAGAGCTTCACTTGCAGACTCGGGTGGAACAGCTACAGTGCAGACTGGGTTATTTTCGTCCCGCCTGTGATATAACTTTATCATGTTGATGTGACAAAGTTGCTTGTTCTTTCTACGATCTGGTGTGGCGATGACATAGTTGACATCACTGAGTTTCTTCTCCACAAAATAAGGACCACTAAACTTGGCTTGAAGAGGTTGCCCATGCACCGGTAGCAGAATCAAAACCTGATCTCCTGGCTGAAAGTGACGTAACCTGGACTTCTTATCATACCAAGTCCTCATCTCCTCTTGAGCAGCTCCTAAATTCTCTCTCGCCAGCTGTAAAGCAATGGACAGCCGTTCTTTGAACTTCATCACATACTCCAGCAGGTTGACGTCATCTTCCTCCGACAGCCAGCATTCCTTGAGTAGCTTAAGAGGTCCTCTTACTTCATGGCCAAACAGTAGTTCAAAGGGTGAGAAGCCCAGTGATTCATTTGGAGATTCTCTTGTGGCAAATACAACGAATGGAAGACCTTTATCCAAATCTTTCTAATGCTCCAAACAGTATTTCCTGAGCATCGATTTGAGTGTTTGATGATATCTCTCCAGCGCTCCTTGGGTCTGGGGATGGTAAACTGAAGTCGTGATCTGGGTGATGCCCAACTCTCTCAGAGACAGCTTGAAAACATTTGATATGGAATTACTTCCCCGGTCTGACTGTACCTCCTTGGGCAGACCAAACTTTGTGAAGAACCCTAGCATTTCCTTAACCACGTTCTTTGCTGAGATATTTCTAAGTGGAATGGCTTCAGGATAACGAGTAGCCATATCAATCAGGGTCAACACATTAAAAAATCCTGAAGAAGTCTTAGGAAGAGGGCCCACAATATCCACCAACACACGGGTGAATGGCGTCTCAAAAACAGGAGTGGGAACTAGAGGTGCAACCTTTTCGGTCTGATTACACTTCCCCACAACTTGACAGGTGTGACAAGACTTACAATACCAGGAAACATCTCTGAAGATACCTGACCAGCAGAAGTGTTTCAAAATGCGTGCCACAGTCTTCCTCACTCCAAGGTGTCCTGCCAAACTGGAATCATGAGCCACTCTAATATCGTGCCTACACACACGAGGGATGACAACTTGATGTACAACCTCCCATTCACAGTCAGCTGATGCTGTTGGGGGTCTTCACTTTCTCATAAGTACTCCTGACTTTATATAATAACAAGTAGAAGCACCAGCTGACTCTTCCTCACTGCAAACAGAGTTAGCTAGACCTTTCAACTCAGGGTCAGCAACCTGCAACTCAACCAACTCTTGACGAGACAAATTATCAGCACTACGGGGTACTGCCTCATCTGGTGAGTGGTCCAAATTAGCAAGAAAAGTGTCAGCTAGGATAACATCATCATCATTATCCTCTAAGTCACCAGTAACTTTAGACTTAGCCCTAGTGACAGCACATGCAGAGAACACATCAGGGATATCACAATCCTGGGTCGCAGTCACTGGTTCACTAGACAACTGAGGAGCTGGACACACTTGACTTCCACCAATATCATTTCCAAGTAAGCAAGTTACCCCTGACATTGGGAGTATCTCAACTAACCGAAGCATAACGGAACCATTAACAAAACCAGACTCTAATTTCACTCTACACAGACAGACAGAGAAGTAATTATTCCCTACACCTTGTAAGATTACAGTTTCATCAGAGGAATTAACATTAGAGCCTAGAACACTGGTCAGCATAAGGGATTGGCAAGCACCTGTATCACGATATATTTTAACTGATTTCCTGTCATTACTGTCCAGAGGACTGACAAAACCATCAGACAGGAAATTAGCACATGAACTCTTGAGAGTTTCACCCACGTTACTATCCAAAAGAGGAGCTTCATCATGAGAATTTAATTTACCCCTCAAAGCAGGTTCAGTTAACTCGGTTAAAGAATTCTGGGAACTCTCAAGGGTGGACACTAGACCAATTGACTGAATATTTAAAGACTCCTTTTTGTTCACATCACGGTGTCTCCTGAAACATTTCTCCGTAGTATGACCAAGCTTACTACAATAAGTACATTTACTTTTCTGAAATCTCGAGGTGAAGCTGGTATTTACTTCCTGAGAAACATCTTCTTTATTCTCTTTCCTGTTACCTGTACTCTGAGTAGAGGCAACGTACTTACTCTCAGCTTTCCTCTTTTCTTTAGTATATCTCTTGTGAGTGAGAACATATTCATCAGCTAAAACTGCAGCATCAGACAAATTATCTATTCTTTTCTCATCAAGATATAGGCTTACATCTTTATTAATACACCTTTTGAAGTCCTCCAGCAAAATCATCTGCTTAAATTTATCAAAATCAGAATTTACATTCTTAGAATTTAACCACTGGTCTAACAGATCTTCTTTGATTTTTGCATACTCAACATGGGATTGCTTATCTTGCTTATAAGTTGTCCTAAATATTACTCTATAGGCTTCAGGAACAAGCTCATAGGCCTTAAGAATCAAGCTCTTAACTACATCATAATTATCAGATTGATCCTGAGGCAAAGATGCATAAGTTACTTGAGCTTTGCCGGTGAGAACAGTTTGAAGGAGTACTGGCCAATACTTTTTGGGCCAATTAAAACCTGTAGCTATCCTCTCAAACAACTGAAAATACTTTGTTAAATCAGATTCATTAAAAGGAGGGACAAGTTTAACATTTTTAGCCACATCAAAACCATCAGAGCTAGATGATCCAGTTCCACCTTGTTTCATGCGATACTCATGGTCTGCCTGAATCCTAGCAAGTTCAACTTGTGCCTGAGCCTGTGCCTGTGCCTCCTGAATACGATCTTGAGACTCAGTCTACTTAGCCTCAGCTTCCTTAGCACGAGCCTGAAACTCAGCCTCCTTAGCACGAGCCTCCCGCAGGGCTAGATGTAACTTAGCTATTTCAGTCTGCGTTTGCTCATCTGGAGGAGTTACATTGAACAAGCTTTTATTAATCATGTCAACAATTTGATCTTTAGAATGATGAGAGTGAACAGCAATTCCCAATTGTTGAGCAACAAGCTTAAGTTCATTCTTTGTTCTGTTTTCTACATCACACACTGTTTGCACATTTGACAAAAAATCTTTGGCTTCATCAAGAGTAGTAATAGTAGACATCATGAATAAATCACAGTCACAAAATATCAAGCAATATCCTTATGATAATATCCTGAATATCCTGATAAGAGGTCGCCAAATTTATGTTACGGAACAGAGAGAGATAATGAACACTTCAAGTGAGAATACTAAAAATCACTACTCTCCTGCAGAGTTCCAGGTTGAAAACAAAAGACTTAGGTAAAATTACAAGTTAAAGTTTAATGCTCAAACTAACAACTAAACATTCAGGACTCATAAGGATAATGTAATGGCAAAACAGGTTACATATATGGTTAATTGCAATAGCCTCTATTGACACGAATTTAGCAAGAGCAAATTTATCTAAGTCAGCCCTGATAAAATGAGAAAACCGGATAATGCTCAGTTAAAGCAAGATATAATATTATTACAGATACAAAATATTACTAATACTGGCTGACAGTAAAAACTTCACCAGGCCCACGAATTAACGCCTTATGCTATACACTACAAGAAAAATGGTAATAACATTTATACTCAAATTATACAGCAGCTAGATGGTTGGAGACTTCCTGAGCACTCACAAAAATAATTATATACCGTACAGGAGAGGACAGAGATGTGAACAGAATGAGGAGTAGATCTAAGTGGCAACTAATGCAGAGACTGAGCTCATTATATAGGGGGCCGGCAGAGTTTGATTCAACTTGTAAGAAGGACGGCAAATGAAGGAATAGAGGACGAAGAGTTGACACTCCTGCTCTGAACAACAGAAAGAACGAATTACTGTACTATAAGGAGGAGAAGGGGGGAGTGAGGTAGAACACGCAAGCCTGGTCACTATGGAAGCCACGTGGCGAATCGTGATCAAACATGCAGCATACTGTTCATTAGAATTATACAAAGGATGATGAAATCTTAGGCTATGTAACAATATATATATATATATATATATATATATATATATATATATATATATATATATATATATATATATATATATATATATATATATATATATATATATATATATATATATATATATGTGTGTGTGTGTGTGTGTGTGTGAAAGAGGTACAAGGTAGGGTAGTGGATGTTGGAGTGGCCCTGGTGAGAGAGGATAGTGTTTGGAAACTCCCTGTACTGTTGTTTGCAGATGATACTGTGTCTTTGAGTGAAGACGAAGGGGAGCTGCAAGGCTTGGTGGATGAGTTTGGGAGAGTGTGTAAGAAACGGAATCTAAAGGTGAATGTAGGGAAGAGTAAAGTGATGGTCTTTGAGAGAGGTGAAGTCAGTGAATGCACAGCGAGGTTGGATGGCGAGGAATTGGAAAATGTGAGTACGTTTAAGTACTTAGGTAGTGTGATGAGTAAAGATGGAGGTTTGGAGGGTGCAGTGCTTGAAAGGGTACAGCAGGGAAGAAAGGTTGCTGGTTCTTTGAAAGCAGTGATAAGAAACAGGGAAGTGAGCATGGAAGTGAAAAAGTTACTACATGACAGTATTGTGATACCAACTCTAACGTATGGAAGTGAAGCTTGGACGTTGTTGGAAGGACACAAGTCAAGAGTGAGAGCAGTGGAAATGAGTTTTTTAAGAGGAGGCTGTGGAGTCACATGGAGAGACAGGCTGACGAATGAGGATATAAAGGAGCGTTGTGGTGTGGATGTGGATGTGATAGGAAGCGTTATGAGGAACACACTGAGGTGGTTTGGCCATGTGGAGAGGATGGAGGGTGAAAGACTGACGAAGAGTATGTATGACAGTGAGGTGGAGGGGGGAAGAGGGAGGGGGAGGCAGAAGATGAGATGGAGGGATGGGGTGGAGAGGTATATGAGAGAGGGGTGTGAGTTGGGAGCAGGGCAGTGAAATGGCAGGGGACAGGGCGACTTGGAGGCGATTTGTTTGTGGCCACCTCAAACGGGATTGAGGCGTCTGGCAATATATATATATATATATATATATATATATATATATATATATATATATATATATATATATATATATTGTTACATAGCCTATGATTTCATCATCTTTTGTGTAATTCTCACGTGCAGTATGCTGCATGTTTGATCACGAGCGTGTTCTACCTCACTCCCCCCCTCCTCCCTTATAGTAGAGTAAGTCATTCTTTCTGTTGTTCAGAGCAGGATTGTCAACTCTTTGTCCCCATGGCTTCATTTGCGAGTCCTTCTTACAAGTTGTATCAAGCTCTGCCGGCCCTTATATAATGAGCTCAGTCTCTGCATTATTGCCACTTAGATCTACTCCTCATTTTGTTCAGATCTCTGTCCTCCCCTGTACAGTTGTTATTATTGTGAGTGCTCAGGAAGTCTCTATCCATCTAGCAGCTGTGTAATTTGAGTATAACTGTTATTGCATTTTTTCTTGTACTGTGTAGCGTAAGGTGTTAATTCTTAGGCCTAGTGGGGTTTCTGTGATTCATGTGTTTTGGGTGTCAGCCTTTATTAATAATATTTTGTATCTGTAATAATATATCTTGCATTCACTGAGTATTATCTGGTATTTCATTTTATCAGGGCTGACTTAGATAAATTTACTCATGCTGATTTCGTGTTAATAGAGGCTATTGCAGTTAACTATATATTTAACCTGTTTTTTGCCATTACATTATCCTTATGAGTCCTGAATATTTTGTTGTTAGTTTGAGCATTAAACTTTAATTTGTAATTTTACCTAACTCTTTTGTTTTGAACCTGGAACTTTACGGGACAGTAGTGATTTTTAGTATTCTCACTTAAAGTGTACATTATCTTTCTCTGTTCCGTAACATAAATTTGGCGACCTCTTATCAGGATATTCAGGATATTATCATAAGGATATTGCTTGATATTTTGTGACTGTGATTTATTCATGATGTCTACTATTACTACGCTTGATTAAGAAAATTTTTTTTGTCAAATGTGCAAACAGTGTGTGATGTAGAAAACAGAACAAAGAATGAACTTAAGCTTGTTGCTCAAGAATTAGGAATTGCAGTTCACTCTCATCATTCTAAAGATCAAATTGTTGGCATGATTAATGAAAGCTTGTTTAATGTAACTCCTCCAAATGAGCAAACGCAGATTGAAATAGCTAGGTTGCAGCTAGCTCTGCAGGAGGCTCGTGTTAAGGAAGCTAAGTTTCAGGCTCGTGCTAAGGAGGCTGAGTCTCATGCTAACGAGGCGGAGTCTCAGGCTCGTATTCAGGAGGCTGAGTTTCAGGCCCAAGTTGAACTTGCTAGGATTCAGGCAGACCATGAGTATCGCATGAAACAAGGTGGAACTGGATCATCTAGCTCTGATGATTTTGTTGTGGCTAAAAATGTTAAACTTGTCCCTCCTTTTAATGAATCTGATTTAACAAAGTATTTTCAGTTGTTTGAGAGGGTAGCTACAGGTTTTAATTGGCCCAAAAAGTATTGGTCAGTACTCCTTCAAACTGTTCTCACCGGTAAAGCTCAAGTAACTTATGCATCTTTGCCTCAGGATCAATCTGATAATTATGATGTTAAGAGCTTGATTCTTAAGGCCTATGAGCTTGTTCCTGAAGCCTATAGAGTAAAATTTAGGACAACTTATAAGCAAGATAAGCAATCCCATGTTGAGTATGCAAAAATCAAAGAAGATCTGTTAGACCAGTGGTTAAATTCTACGAATGTGGATTCTGATTTTGACAAATTTAAGCAGATGATTTTGCTGGAGGACTTCAAAAGGTGTGTTAATAAAGATGTAAGCCTATATCTTGATGAGAAAAAAAAAGATAATTTGTCTGATGCTGCAGTTTTAGCTGATGAATATGTTCTCACTCACAAAAGATATTATAAAGAAAAAAGGAAAGCTGAGAGTAAGTACGTTGCCTCTACTCAGAGTACAGGTAAGAGGAAAGAGAATAAAGATGATGTTTCTCAGGAAGTAAATACCAGCTTCACCTCTAGATTTCAGAAAAGTAAATGTACTTATTGTAGTAAGCTTGGTCATACTACGGAGAAATGTTTCAGGAGACAGCGTGATGTGAACAAAAAGGAGTCTTTAAATTGGTCTAGTGTCCACCCTTGAGAGTTCCCAGAATTCTTTAACTGAGTTAACTGAACCTGCTTTGAGGGGTAAATTAAATTCTCATGATGGAGCTCCTCTTTTGAGCAGTAACGTGGTGACAGTCTCAAGAGTTCATGTGCTAATTTCCTGTCTGATGATTTTGTCAGTCCTCTGGACAGTAATGACAGGAAATCAGTTAAAAAATACCGTGATACAGGTGCTTGCCAATCCCTTATGCTGACCAGTGTTCTAGGCTCTAATGTTAATTCCTCTGATGAAACGGTAATCTTACAAGGTGTAGGGAATAATTACTTCTCTGTCCCTCTGTGCAGAGTGAATTTAGAGTCTGGTTTTGTTAATGGTTCCGTTATGGTTGGGTTGGTTGAGACACTCCCAATGTCAGGTGTAAGTTTCTTACTTGGAAATGATATTGGTGGAAGTCAAGTGTGTCCAGCTCCTCAGTTGTCTAGTGAACCAGTGGCTGCGAACCAGGATTGTGATGTCCCTGATGTGTTCCCTGCATGTGCTGTCACTAGGGCTAAGTCTAAAGTTACTGGTGACTTAGAGGATAATGACGATGATGATGTTATCCTAGCTGACACTTTTCTTGCTAATTTGAACCACTCACCAGATGAGGCAGTACCCCGTAGTGTTGATAATTTGTCTCGTCAGGAGTTGGTTGAGTTGCAGGTTGCTGACCCTGAGATGAAAGGTCTAGCTAACTCTGCTTGCAGTGACGAAGAGTCAGCTGGTGCTTCTACTTGTTATTATATAAAGTCAGGAGTACTTATGAGGAAGTGGAGACCCCCAACAGCATCAGCCGACTGTGAGTGGGAGATTGTACATCAAGTTGTCATCCCTCGTGTTTGTAGGCAGGATATCATTAGAGTGGCTCATGATTCCAGTTTGGCAGGACACCTTGGAGTGAGGAAGACTGTGGCACGCATTTTGAAACACTTCTACTGGCCAGGTATCTTCAGGGATGTTTCCTGGTATTGTAAGTCTTGTCACACCTGTCAAGTTGTGGGGAAGTGTAATCAGACCGAAAACGTTGCACCTCTAGTTCCCATTCCTCCTTTTGAGGCGCCTTTCACCCTTGTGTTGGTGGATATTGTGGGCCCTCTTCCTAAGACTTCTTCAGGAATTTCTTTTGTGTTGACCCTGATTGATATGGCTACTCGTTATCCTGAAGCCGTTCCACTTAGAAATATCTCAGCAAAGAACGTGGTTAAGGAAATGCTAGGGTTCTTCACAAAGTTTGGTCTGCCCAAGGAGGTACAGTCAGACCGGGGAAGTAATTTCATATCAAATGTTTTCAAGCTGTCTCTGAGAGAGTTGGGCATCACCCAGATCACGTCTTCAGCTTACCATCCCCAGACCCAAGGAACGTTGGAGAGATATCATCAAACACTCAAATCGATGCTCAAGAAATACTGTTTGGAACATCAGAAAGACTGGGATAAAGGTCTTCCATTCGTATTTGCCGCAAGAAAATCTCCAAACGAATCACTGGGCTTCTCACCCTTTGAACTACTGTTTGGCCATGAAGTAAGAGGACCCCTTAAGCTACTCAAGGAATGCTGCCTGTCGGAGGAAGATGACGTCAACCTGCTGGAGTATGTGATGAAGTTCAAAGAACGGCTGTCCACTGCTTTACAGCTGGCGAGAGAGAATTTAGGAGCTGCTCAGGAGAAGATGAAGGCTTGGTATGATAAGAAGTTGAGGTTACGCCACTTTCAGCCAGGAGATCAGGTTTTGATTCTGCTACCGGTGCATGGGCAACCTCTTCAAGTCAAGTTTAGTGGTCCTTATTTCGTGGAGAAGAAACTCAGTGATGTCAACTATGTCATCGCCACACCAGATCGTAGAAAGAACAAGCAACCTTGTCACATCAACATGCTAAAGTTATATCACAGGCGGGACGAATATAACCCAGTCTGCACTGTAGCTGTTCCACCCGAGTCTGCAAGTGAAGTTCTCCCATACAGCATGAGCCTGAGTGATAGTTTGGGGAAGAATCCTGATATCATGAATGATCTCCAGACTAAGCTTTCTCATCTAGCTCCCGAGGAAAGGCAGGAGTTTTCGGCATTACTGCAGGAGTACCCGCAAGTGTTCCGTGCCACTTCAGGAAGAACCACTGTGTTGATGCATGATGTCGATGTTGGAGACGCAAAGCCAATTAAACTGCCTCCTTACCGTGTGAACCCAGTGAAAGTTCCTCTCATCCAGAAGGAGCTTGGCTACCTGTTGGACACAAGATGATTGAGCCCTGTCAGAGCGAGTGGAGTTCTCCTGTCACTCTAGTCCCTAAGCCAGGTGGGTCACAGCGGCTTTGCATTGACTACAGACGTGTTAATCAGATAACAAAAAACAGACACCCTCTCCCTCGCGTGGAAGATTGCATAGACAAGATCGGAAAGGCTAGGTACATAAGTAAGTTTGATTTGTTAAAGGGATACTGGCAAGTACCTATGACTGAACGTGCTAGGGAGATCTAATGTTTTGTAACACTAGGAAAGACTTTTGAATGTTCTGTAATGCCTTATGGTATGAAGAATGCACCAGCCACATTTCAGAAGCTCATGAATGTTGAAACAGAGGGTTTGCCAGGGTGTGTTGTTTATATTGATGATGTATTAATCTTCAGTGAGAACTAGAAAGATGACCTATGCCATGTCAGTAAATTTCTTGAGCGTTTGGTTCAGACTAATCTTGTAGCTAATTTATCAAAGTGTGAGTTTGGTCAAGCTAAAGTTCAGTACGTTGGGTATGTAATTGGTGATGGACATGTTGCACCACCAGCAGCTAAGGTTCAGGTTATAAGTGATCTTCCCAGACCTAAAAGTAGGAAAGAGCTACAAAGATTTTTGGGAATGATAGGTTATTACGGGAGATTTGTTCTTAACTTTTCAATTCTTGTATCACCACTTACAGACCTACTGAAAAAGGGAGTTAAATTTGTCTGGACCGATAACTGTGAATCCTCTTTCAGCAAACTTAAAGCTATCCTATTAAGTCAGCCAGTGCTCGCTACTCCAAATTTTGCTAAGCCTTTTAAGATGGCTGTTGATGCAAGTGATACAGGAGCTGTGGCTGTTTTGCTGCAAGAGGTTGATCAGGGTATTGAACACCCTGTATCTTATTACAGTAAGAAGTTCACTCCACCTCAAAAGAACTACTCAACTATTGAGAAAGAGCTTTTGGCCTTGATTTTGGGTTTACAGCATTTTTCATTTTATTTGTGTTCTGGTTTTGACCCCATAGTCATTTATACCGATCATAACCCACTGAAATTCTTTAGTAAGTTTAAAAATAAAAATCAGAGATTGACAAGATGGAGTCTACTTCTTCAGGAGTATTCATTAGACATACAACATGTCAAGGGGAAAGAAAATGTTATTGCAGATTGCTTATCTAGACTTTAGACAGATTGTTTTAGAGTAATAAGAAATTTCCTTTGTAAATTTCTTTTTCTTTGTGGGGAGGTGTTACATAGCCTATGATTTCATCATCCTTTGTGTAATTCTAACGTACAGTATGCTGCATGTTTGATCACGAGCGTGTTCTACCTCACTCCCTCCCTCCTCCCTTATAGTACAGTGGGGCACCAATTTTCTCACCTAATTGGGTCCAAAAATAATGCGCGAAAGTGGAATTAGCGAAAGTTGGGGCATTGTCTTTATGGCAAAAAGGCTATTTGGTTCCCGGTTATCCTAAAGTAACATCAGATTTTCATTTTCACCTGCAATACAGTACATCAAATCACTATTGTACATTGCACTGTGAGATACAAACAATAAAAACTGTACAGTACACATTATATGAGGAGAAACATACCACAGAGACCAGGTTGAGATGTTTAAAGGAAGTTGGGGGTAAGTATCCGAGGCACGTGGCGGGCTTATTTAGCCACGCCAGACGTATTGGCGCCACCTCTTGCTGCCTCGCTACCACTCTCTCTCTCTGCCTCCTCAGATGCAACTTGATGCAACACTTCCACTCTGTGCTGAATTTCCCTTTGTGCTAGGTTCACTTGAACAAATCCATCGAAATCTTCATCCAGGTTAAGCTCCTCTATGGCACTGTCAGTAGCCTTGGCCTTTCCTCCCGACTTTGAATGTCCCGGCCACTTTTTATCACCACCACTGCCTCCCGGCCCTCCCTCCACACCACCAGGCTCTCCCCCCACACCACCAGGCCCTTTCCCCACACTACCAGGTATAGCAGAGGCCATTGAACCGTGAGAATCCAACACAATGGAGCTAGCACGCTCGTACACAATGGCGGGAATGGGTGGACAGAGTGTTGACATGACGTCATTCAAGATGGCGGTGGGTTGCGGGCGGGCGGTGCAGGAAATTCAAAGTTCAAAATATTGTCCCAAACCCAAAATTTGTGAGCGAAAATCGATTTTTTTCAAGTGAAAGTGGAAGTTAGGGAATATTTGGTGCATGCCGCGAAAGTGGATTCTGGGAATCCTGCTGTAGCGAAAGTTGGTGCACTATTGAGTAAGTCGTACTTTCTGTTGTTCAGAGCAGGATTGTCAACTCTTTGTCCCCATGGCTTCATTTGCGCGTCCTTCTTACAAGTTGTATCAAGTTCTGCCGGCCCTTATATAATGAGCTCAGTCTCTGCATTATTGCCACTTAGATCTACTCCTCATTGTTCACATCTCTGTCCTCCCCTGTACAGTTGTTATTATTGTGAGTGCTCAGGAAGTCTCCAACCATCTAGCAGCTGTGTAATTTGAGTATAACTGTTATTGCATTTTTTCTTGTACTGTATAGCGTAAGGTGTTAATTCTTAGGCCTAGTGGGGTTTTTGTGATTCATGTGTTTTGGGTGTCAGCCCTTATTAATAATATTTTGTATCTGTAATAATATATCTTGCATTCACTGAGTATTATCTGGTATTTCATTTTATCAGGGCTGACTTAGATAAATTTACTCATGCTGATTTCGTGTTAATAGAGGCTATTGCAGTTAACTATATATTTAACCTGTTTTTTGCCATTACATTATCCTTATGAGTCCTGAATGTTTTGTTGTTAGTTTGAGCATTAAACTTTATCTTGTAATTTTACCTAACTCTTTTGTTTTGAACCTGGAACTTTACGGGACAGTAGTGATTTTTAGTATTCTCACTTAAAGTGTACATTATCTTTCTCTGTTCCGTAACAATATATATATATATATATATATATATATATATATATATATATATATATATATATATATATATATATATATATATATATATATATATATTGGGTTCTCTCTCCAGCTCCTACGACGAAAAGTCGGGACAGTGGACCCCCACAGTCTATCTCCACCAATGATATAAATGAGTTTTGCCAGCTCCAATAGGAAGGCTTGTCCCCCCCGACACGGCTGGATGAGATGGGAGGGGTAAAGATGGATGGTGCAATGGGACCGGGTCCACTCCGTTTCGCTCCTTTGGGCCACTCTCGGATAAATCAGTGAGGCAGTATGGAGATGAAGTACGTCCTCGTGCTGAAGTTTCGCATACTGGCAACTCAGGATGCGTAAGACCTCCACCTGTAGAAAAGAGAATGCGACGGAGTATTCGATACATACTAAGCACGAGATAAACAATCAGCCAGAACATTATGCATACCCTTGATATGCCGAATGTCGAGGGCATATTCCTGTAACAGCAGGCTCCACCTTGCCAGGTGTTGGTTTTTATCACGAAACTTATTAAGAAACTTGAGGGGATGGTGGTCTATGTAGACAATGATAGGGCCAGGTGCAGATTGTACATAAACACCAAAGTATTGAAGGGACAAAAATAAAGCAAGTAACTCCTCAACCACAGAATAATTACGTTAGGGCGATGTAAGTTTCTTACTAAAGTAGCATACTGGATGGAACACTTTGGAATCGTCTTCCTGGAGCAACACCGCTCCAACCCCCGAATTACTGGCATCAACTGCAAGAAAAAAAGATTTATTAAAATCAGGGGCATGAAGTACGGGATAACTAGACAGGATATCCTTTGTTGCATTAAATGCCTCTTCACACTCTGGTGACTAAATGAACTTAGTACCTTTCCTGAGAAGATCAGTTAAAAGGGAGGTTAGCTTGGAGGAGTTGAAAATAAATCTGCGGTAATAACCAGTCATACCTAAATATCTTTGTATTTCCTTCTTGTTAGTAGGGACTGGGAAATCTAAAATTGCCTCTACTTTGGCACTGGGAGGTTCAACCTGACCCTGGCCCACATTGTATCCTAAATATTGAACAGTAGATTTCACAAACTCGCATTCATTCAAATATACTACCATGTTTGCATCAGCAAGACGAGAAAATAATGATCTTATCTGATGGAGATGCTCCTCCCATGTGTAACTGAAAAGCAATATGTTATCGATATATACGACCCATCCATGTATACCGTGTGTTAACTGGTTCATCAATCTTTGGAAGGTTGCTGGCGCATTCTTCACGCCATAGGGCATGACTTCACAACAGAACGCCTGATTATTTGCCAAAAAACAAGATATTTCTCTCACCCTGGAGGTGAGAGGGACCTGCCAATAACCTTTCTTAAGATCAATTTTACTGATAAAACATGCTGTGTCAATCTGGTTGATACAGTCAACAACACGGGGGAGTGGATAGGTGTCAGTCTTGGTGACTGCATTTACTTGACGGTAATCTATGCAAAGCCTGAATTCCACCCCCTGGTTTGGGGACCAGTGTGACCGGGCTACTCCGGTTACTCATGGCTCTAGTAATGAGGTTTCGAGCATGTAATCCAATTCAGCCTGTAAAATGCCCCGTCGTTGTGGTGACACACGATATGGAGCCAACTTGATGGGGGCAGCATCACCCACATCTACAGCATGAAGAGCAAAGGACGTGAGACCTGGAGCATCCCAGAACACACTCGGAGTCTGTGAAAGTACAGATATTAATTGCTTCGCATTGTCAGGGGAAAGATGATCTAAGTGAGTACACAGTTCCTTCCAAGCAACAGAATTTTCATCAAATGATACCATATTACCGACAGATAAGGGATAAAATATATCTGCAGTCCCTAAATCAAGATTGACACCCTTATGGTCCTTTACACTCTGCTGTAGGACAAGAGAATCTTCCTCACTATCCCCACTTACATCTAGTACAGCAATTGGAGGTTCAGAAGGAGATGATTCAGTCTCGATGGTAGGGTTTCAGAAGGTTGATGTGAAACACTTGCGTGACTTCCTCCTGTCCGGGGTAGCCAGAATATAGTCCGTCACACCAACCCGCTTAACAACTTTGTAGGGACCACGGAACTGAGCAGCTAAAGGTTAGCCAAACTGGGGGAGCATAACCAATACTTTGTCCCCAGGTCGAAGTTCCCGAGCTCATGCCCTTCTATCATACCATGCTTTCATGTTATTTTGTGCCACTTTTAGATTTTGAGCTGCATATTCACAAGATGATTTCAGCCTAGTCTTAAATTCAATGACATATTTAAGCAAGTTCTCATTCCCGTCAGGTCCTACATAGCTATCTTTTAGCAGCTGTAGGGGACCACGTACTTTGTATCCAAAGATTAGCTCGTTTGGGGAAAAAAACGAGCGACTCTGTGGGAACCTCTCGTGTCGCAAGCAGCACAAATGGTATGCCTTTATCCCAGTCTCCTACTGTCTCTATACAATATATCTTCAACATACTCTTCAAGGTTTGGTGGTAGTGTTCGAGAGCCCCCTGACTCTCGGTATGATATAAGCTTGATTTCGCATGGTTGATTCCCAGTTCTTTAAGGGACTGCTGAAACAAATTAGACATGAAATTAGTCCCCTGATCACTCTGCACCTCCAGTGGAAAACCCATTCTTGTTAAAAACTTCAATAACTCATTCACTATCTTTGATGAAGAGATATTTCGGAGTGGTATGGCCTCCAGGTACCAAGTTGCCTTATCCATTATAGTCAAAAGGTATGCATGTCCTTGTGGAGTCTTTGGCAATGGGCCCACAACATCAACCACTCGAGTAAAGGGGGTCTCGAACACTGGCGAAGGGAACAAGGGGGCTTTTGGTTGGGTTTACTAGTGGTTTGACAAGTGTGGCACACTCTACAGAACTTTGTCACATCCACCCACATCCTTGGCCAGTAGAAATGTGTGTGGATGGGCTCAAGAGCTTTCCTTACATCTAGATGACCAGCCAACGGAGTATCATGGGCCTTCTCCATTATAGCCCGGTGGCATGGTTTGGGGACAACTATTTGGTGGACGTCCCACGCCCCACCGTCTATGGGTTTTTGTGGAGGATGCCACCTTCTCCATAACACACCATTCTTTAGGTAAAAACAGTCACTCATTTCCTTCTCCATATCCTCCTCACTCACAGCCCTGGCAGCCAAATTCTTGCATTCCTCATCCTCATGGTGTAGTTCAATTAATCCACCAGGACAGTCAGAGGGAGGGTCTGCATCACTCAGATCTGCCATAAAAGTGTCAGACAAATCAACAGAGGGTATAGTCTGGATGCAGTTTTGTCCAGTCAGAGCCTCATCTAGCACCTCTCCATTCACATTCTCACCTTCAGTCACTGATACAGGGAGTGGAGTGTGGGGAGAATCATTGTGATCAGGGGCGGTTGCTACTCTTGCCATTGATCTCGTGACGCACACACTGGGAAAACTTCAGGTAACTCCTCCTCGAGCTCACTGGTCAGTGGCTCTTCTACAGGGACGATCGACAGAATCGGGTCAGTTTTTACCCGATCTCCCCCCAGATCATTACCCAACAGAAGATCCACACCTGGCAAAGGCAGTTTCTTGCACAGGCCTACACTGGCTTTACCCCGAAACAGGTCACACTTCAGATCAACTTGGACTAGGTGACCAGAAAACGGTCCCCCAGCGTCCCTCAACACAAGATGATTATCTGCAGGACATAAATTAGGAGTAGGGTTTAACATGAGGGTACGTAAAGCACCTGTGTCACGTAAAATCCTTACATCATGCATACAGTCATTCAGCTTTACTGTACCATATGAAATAAACGGACGGTATCCATCCAAGGCAGCAGTGGATACGGAGCTTTCTACTGGCTTAGGCTGTATCACAAATGCCACTACATCACTCTTGCATGTTTGCTTAGAATCACTTTTAGACACATTTTCACATGATTCTGACACTACAGCCACAGACTTCTGCCTTTCATCCCTTGCTTTAATCCAACATTGGGAAGGTGTGTGGCCTGGTTTACCACAATAGGTGCATACAACCTTTACGTTTTCCTTAAAATTAGGATTACCTTGAATTGGAGCAGCTGCTTTGACTTAGAGTGTAACTGGAGGGTTCTGGGAAGTTGCTTTAATATTAGGACTACCTTGATTATTGAGTACCTCTGTTTGGACTATGATTATTGTTTTGGCAAGGCTTACCAATGGTATCAACATTAGGTTTTTTACCACACAGTTTATTAATTAGCACGTAGTCATCAGCCATGGCAGCCACAGTTGTGAGACAGTCTACTTTCTTCCCTCTTAAGTGATAAGCTACGTTAGGCTCTATTTTCCATAAAAAATTCTCCAACAAAATCATATCATTCAGGGCTTCAAAAGTTGATACACTTTGACTAGTTAACCAATTATTAAATGATTTAGTCATATTCTTTGCAAATATGGCATGAGTCTCTTCGGCTTTCATATGCACCTTCCGGAATTTTTGTCTATAGGCCTCTGGCTGCAGTTGATAGGTTTTAAGGATAGCACTTTTGAGGCGATCATAGTCCCGTCTCACATCCGGTTCAGAGGTAACAAGTGGTGCGACCTTTCCCTGTCAGTACAGGTTGGAGCATAAGTGGCCATTGTTCTCTAGTCCAACCCATGCCCGTAGCAACATCCTCATACAAAACAAAAAAGTCATCAACACCATCTTCAACAAAAGGAGGGATGACATTACTCATAGTCAGGCCCTTAGGGGAAGACTAAACCGAGAAACTGGCAGAGATGTGGGCATGCAACTGGGTCATGCGATACTCATGGTTTGCCATTACTTCCGCTTGTCTGATCCTAGCCAACTCTATATATTCTGCAGCGGTATATCCCGGAGGAAGGGGACAATTCTCATAGGTACCATGAACAGGATCACTCAGCTCCGAACCCCCAACATCTCCACCAGTCATTGGATCCAAATCATCACGGTTCTGACCATTTTCTGTGTGAATACTAAATAGCTCTGCACTGGCTAATATGTCTTTTGTTGCACTGTTGGAGATGGTCAAATTCATGTAAGAGGCAAGGACCCTTAGCTCATCCCTCGAGAGGTGGTCAACATCGTCAGCAGTTGGATTAGAGTCAAGAAAATTCTTGAGTCTTTGTCATTAATCAAGTGAGGCATTATGAATACACAAACAAAGTTACAAATGAGATAAAATAATACATAGGCCTTCACAAATATAACTGAGCGGTGGACAATCGAACCGAGCTGATTCTGGTCACGGGACCACTTCTGTTATGTACCCTGGGGGCCAAGAAGCAGTTACCTCGCTTGTCCAGAGTCACAACAGCGAAACATTTCACTGGGGCAGACTGAGTCTGCTGGGAGAAGAAATCAAGCAAAGGGAAATATATCACAGGCACAGATTCAAGCTATCAGTGTATTTACAAACCCAAAGTGACTAACAAAAAAAAAAATACAAACAAATAATAGACTGAGCTGATATTACCCAGGTTCACAAAAAGGAGCGCTCGGAATTTATCCCCACTCTTAAATAATCACACTTATAACCCATCCAAGATCGCAACGCATACAAAAACAAATGTTAAACACAAACTCAGCATCAAAATAAACTAACACCCCCCCAAGTTACTTTAAATCCAACCCAACTTAGCTGCCACGCTGCCCAGAATATCCGTCCTCGACTTCCCACACACTCCAGGGTAAAAACGGCTACTACTCTGCTCTCTCTCCAGCTCCTACGACGAAAAGTCGGGACAGTGGACCCCCACAGTCTATCTCCACCAAAGATATAAAATGAGTTCTGCTGGCTGCAATAGGAAGGCTTGTCCCCCCCCCCGACACGGCTGGTTGAGATGGGGGGGGGAAGTAAAGAGTGGATGGTGCGATGGGACCGGGTCGACTCCGTTTCACTCCTTTGGGCCACTCTCGCATAAATCGGTGAGGCAGTATGGGGGTCCAGTACGTCCTCGTGCTGAGGTTTTGTATACTGGCGATTCAGGATGCGTAAGAATATATATATATATATATATATATATATATAATTCATTTTCTTGTCTACCTGTCTCTTTACCTCCCAATCATTCTATATACTTTACCTGGGCTTGTGTTCCTTCAGTTGTATATGTAATCATGGCTAAGCAATTAACCCGCGGCGTCCCGGGGACGTACTTCCACGTCCTCACGTTTTGTCACAGCTAATCCCGGGGACGTACTTCAACGTCCTGCAATTGCAAGGTTCATAATTTCCACAATTTTCAAAATTTGCGCGAGATTTTCGTTTCGCCCGGGTACCCAAGCCTCCCCTACCTGCCGCCAGGCGGGCAGCGTCCTAGACCCCACGTGACCCCCGCTCGCCCTTGTCTCGGTCACTGACCTGCTAGCAGTGACCCAGGTCAGACATGGCGCGGAAAGGTCTCTCAGACGAGGAAATCGCATCCGTCCTGGAAGCCTTCACTGGAGACAGTGATTCTCCACTCGATGATGATGTGGTGGATCGCGATTACGTCCAGCCAGAGGAAGAAATAAGTAGCAGTGATGAGGAGGTCCCTTCGCCCCGAAAAACGCAGTATGTGACATACCGTAAGGCAAGGGAAGGCCAGCCTGCTCCCCAACCACGTGCACAGCTATCTCTCCATCCCGAATCTGATAAGGATAAGGATGAGGACGATGAGGATGACGGAGGCCTAGGACGTGATATCGCCGCGTGGGTGGGAAAAGAGAAAATATCACCACGAGGATCAGAAGGTGGGGCGAGACGACACATAAGGTATGGTGAAAGTACTTTGTCTGGGGAAGTGGCAAGTGGTATGGTGGGATTGCTGGGAGAAAGGGAAAGTGTTGTGGCGGCAGCGCGGGGTGAAAGTGAGAGTGGTGTGGGGGTAGTGCGGGGTGAAGGGGCAAATGGTGTGAGGGAGGCAGCACGATCACGTGGTGCTCGTAGGCCTAGGGGAGAGGAGGTTGAGTCACTCCCCAGCACTTCTTTCACCCCTGAATATTCCCAAACTTCCTCCCCACAGCCCCAGGATGTGGGGAAAGGAAAGAAAGGGAAGGGAAAGGGTAAAGGAAAAGGGAGAGGGAAGAGAAGTGCGAGTGATGAGAGGCGCCGCTCTCCACCTCCCCAACCTCCCCCACCACCCTCACCTCCCCACCCTGACGAAGGGGACGATGGTGACGTGGCTGGAGACGGTGGTGTCACGTGGAAATGGGAAGATGGGAGTAATTTTACTCCCATCATTCACCCTTTCACTGAGGAGTGGCGGTCAGGTTGCACGGCTCCAGGTGTAAATGCAGGTTCGTCACGGTTGGATTTTTTCAACTTGTTCTTTGGTGAGGCGTTTGTTGGGCGCATAGTTGAACAAACTAATATTTTTTCACAATCACAGCGCCGTGAAAGTGAACGTTTGGGAACCACGAGCAGGCATTCCGAACAGTATGACTATCCTGTGACTATTTCAGAGATGTTCCTATTTTTGGCCCTGGTTATCTTGATGGGTGTGGTAAGGAAAAACCAAATTCCTGCCTACTGGACAACTGACCCAATCATCCTCACACCTTTCTTTGGAAAGGTGATGGGTCGTAACCGATTTCAGTATATTCTCGGCCGCCTCCACTTTTTTGATGCAGATGATCCAGCCAATGCAAATAACACCGATAAAATGAGGAGAATTAGGCTGGTATTTGATCATTTACGGGAAATGTTCCGCTCCTCATTTTATCCCTACAGAGACCTCGTCATAGACGAGTCTTGTGTTGTGGAGAGGCAATATTTCCTTTAGGCAGTACATACCCAGCAAGAGACACCGTTTCGGGTTCAAGATCTTTGTTATGTGTGACTGTAAGACTGGTTATGGGCAAGACATAGTCTTGTACACGGGCGCACAGACAGATATAATAGAAGATCGGAGTATAGGACTCTCTGGGGCCGTGGTGAAGACAATGATAGAAGAGTACCTTCATCATGGTCATGTGTTGTACCTGGACAATTGGTACACTAGCCCTCTTCTCGCTAGGTTCCTCCACCAACACGACACCGGAGTCTGTGGTACAGTCAAGAGAAACCGTCGCCATATGGTCAAGATAGGGAGGAAACTTGACAAGAACGAGGTGGTTTTCTTCCATGCCAATAACATCCTTGCAACCCTGTGGAACCACAACAGGGAAGTTTGCCTCCTATCAACTGTTCACAGCCCCCTGATGCACCGCACAGACTCCGTGGATCACCGTAGCGAGAGGAGGCGCAACGTATGGAAACCAGAGTCTGTACTTGCCTATAATCTGAACATGAGGCAAGTTGATCAGTCAGACTCGATGATTTCAAGTGTTGACTGTGCCAGGACCATGATGAGGTGGTACAAGAAACTCTTTTTCCACTTGCTCGACATCACGGTCCTGAACGCCCACTACCTGCACGCAATGACCACCGGAGTATCCGAGACCTTTGAGGGGTTTGTGAGGGAGCTGGCACGTGAAATAATCGCCAAGCATGCCCAGGACAGACCCACACACCGCACCCGCACCCCCCGGGCTGCTCAGACTCCCCTACGTCTTGCAGGACGCCACTACCCCAGCGCAATCCCTTCCGAACCAAACCGTCGTAAACCCTAGCGTCGCTGCCATGTATGTAGGCACTCGACAGTCAGACCATCCACTCAGAGAAAAGACACAAGATACGAGTGTGTCGAGTGCAATGTTGCGTTGTGCCTTCAGCCTTGTTTCAAGGAGTATCATAATTTCCTACACTACTGAAACTGTGTGGGAAGGCGAAATGACGCTCATGATAATGGTAAGGCCAGTCAGTAGGTGCTAAGTCAAATATAAAGTTGAAACGGGTGTTATTTTTTCAGAAAAGTAATGTATAAGATGAGAATTAGTGTAAGTGGAAAGAATTGTTATCAAAACTACACCCACTGTGTAAATCTGGTCAGTAAATATGTGATAGCAAGGAAATAAAGTGGAAACAGGGTGTAATGTTAGCATGAATAAAACGTATAAGTTGAACATTACTGTAAGTTGTCATAATTGATGTCACGAGTACACCCACATTCTGGTCAGTAAGTATGTGATAGGAATTATATACAGTGGAAGATGTTGTAACGTTAGTAGTAAGGTATTTTATAAGTTGATTACTAGTGTAAGATGAAACAAATGATATCGCGATAACACTCCCTGTGTAAGTACGCGCAAATATGATGCTCAGTTCCATCGTAAGTTCAGAAATGATGTGATATCAATTATATCAAGTGTTTACATGTGCAATGTTAGTGGAGAATTATTATATAAGTACAAAAATAGGTTGTAAGTTGAAATAGTTGTCATAGCGACTTCACCGTGTGTGTTATTATGCGCTATTATTACGCTATATATTTACGTAAGGCCTGAAATAATCTCAAAACAGTTCTATAAAATTGAAAAGTGTATAATAATATTAGAAAAGTATTATGTAACTAGAAAAAGCACAATACGAGTTGAAACAACAGTCACAGCGTAAATAAGCGCTAACATTACGCTAAATGTTATCAAAAGGCCTGTGAATACGTAAAAACAGTTCAATAAAATGTAAAATGGTATAATGTTATTGTAGAAGTATTATGTAAGTAAAAAAAATTATATGTATCATGATTTTAGAATATTAGCGATTCATCGTGACCAAGTTGGCCGATTTTGCTCGTTTCGCACGATGGTACAATGCTTATTTGTGCTCTATTTTTGTATAAAATCCAATATACTCTTTTATCACATGTTTTTATGTTTGTAATAAATTCATTTCAACTTACTTTCATTGGTTTCCCAGACTTATAATACCATAGAAAACGTTTGAGGCTCAGACCGCCTAGGGAGAACACGGGGCCAGGTGGGACCAAGGCATACCTGGTTTAAGCTAATTAGGGACCCCGGGGACCAATTTCTTTGCCACCGACCATTGTTTCTGACCAAAAGCGAAAGTTTAAGCAAAAAAAAAAAAGGTCGAAAAATGGTCGGGATTGGGGGGTACCAGTGGTCGAAAAGTGGTCGGGACGGGGCGGATTAAGAATATTATGGAGCAGACGGACGACAACCAGCCAAGGGATTCCCAGAAAAAAGACAGGAACCTTCTGGCACATCCTGTGGCCGACACATCTCAGTGTAGGTCCATCTCATAAGACTGAACGAGATCGGAAACACTGTCTTGTCACATCTAAGTAAAATGTACAACTCAGTGATGAGGAACGCTTTAATGTGTCCAACACCTCAAATTCGTCATTGCTAACATGTACAGCTGTCTTTTTCTTCACTGGGACATGCGGTCAAAGAACCCCCCCTCCCCTCAATCCTTCCCCTTTCCCGATATATAGGAAGGAAAAGGGATCTGTACTTTGCTTTTGTTGGTTTGGAGAAGGCCTTTGACAGAGTCCCTAGAGAGAAGGTGAAGTGGGCAATGAAAAAGCTTGCGACCGAGGAGTAGATCGTTATGGTCGTTATGGTCATGTATGTGGGTGTTCACGCCCAGGTACAGGTGAATGGAGATTTGAGACATGAGTTTTCCGTGAATGTTGGTGTGCATCAGGGGTCAGTCTTGAGTCCCTTGTTGTTTATCATGGTATTTGAAGCCCTCTCATGTGACTTCAGAAATGAACTCCCGTGGAAGATGTATGCTGATGATTTGGTGTTGATTGCAGAAAATGAAAGGAAGGTGGAGGAAAGATTTAGAAAGTGAAGAGTTGGTATAGGGCAGAAGGGCTTAAGAGAAAACGTAGATAACACAAAAGTGGTGGTTTCTAGGACTGGGGGTGGTACTGTCAAAGAGGAGGGAGAGTGGCCATGTGCGATATGTCACAAGGGTGTGGGAAATAAATCCATCTTGTACAGTATTTGTGAGCAGTGGGTGCATAAGAGATGTAGTGGTATTAGAGGTAGACTGCGAGATTATGTTGATTTCATGTGTGCAGTGTGTCTGGGAGAGCACTTGGATATTGCCAGGTGTGAAAAGATTGAACTTGCTGGTGAGTCTCTTGAGTGTGTGTGGAAGAATTTTGATATTTAGGAGACATGTTATATGCTGGAGGTGGGACAGAAGCTAGTTCTGTGGCTCGAGTAAGGAGTGGTTGGAAGAAAGTATAGGGAACTGTTGCCTCTCCTGACATTTGAGGGAGCTCTCTCGCCATGCTGAGCGATCTTTGTATGCAGCATGGTTAGGAGTGTAATGCCGTAGGATAGTGAGTCCTGGGCAGCAAAGGAAGAAGATATTTGCAGGCTCAAACGTGCAGAAAAGGCAATGATTAGGTGGATGTGTGAGTCCTGGGCAGCAAAGGAAGAAGATATTCGCAGGCTCAAACGTGTAGAAAAGGTGAATGTGCAGTGCGTCCTTGAGTGCAAGGCCTGGGAGGGTTGGGTTTGCGATGGAAAAGTTGAGAGTTAGGATGGGACTGGAATGCTTTGGTGTTGTGAAGAGAGGTAGACTGAGATGGTCTGGGCATGTGGAGAGGATGGAGGATGATAACTGGGTGCAGAAAGTGAGAGGTGTTAATGTTGGGGGTAGGGTAGCGAGAGGTAGACAGAAAAAGACCTGGGATGAGGTCATTAAGTGTGACTTCAGGGTTAAGGGACTAAATAGCGAAGCTGCCAAAGATCGAGCAGCATGTAGAGCCGCCATTAGATGACCAAGGCCGACACATACAAGCAAGATGGAACCTTCAAAAACGAAAACGTAAACGAATCTACCCCAGCCTTTCATCCCTTTCTTTGATATCAAAAACTCAACACCATCCAACCCACTACCCACTCCCTCCACCCCACGCCCCTACAGAATATTACTCTCAGTCCTAGATCATTCAGTATGAGCGAGCCGAAACGAGCAAGCATTGCAATGCGATGCTTACTATAAGTTCAGCTGAGAAATGAGCGGCCCGACACGACCCGGACGCATACTTCCGTTCTGTTTGCATATTCGTCTTACCATCGGGAATATTCAGCCAGGAATGATGCTTGACCCGCCAATTCAAAACTAACCATAGGTTTATCTCGAAAATATGCTCAACGTGTTTCCCAGGCAAATTTACCCATATTAAATAAACCTAACCTAACCAAACTTAACCCATCCCACTAGAGCTGCTTGGTTGAGGTTGCTTGCTGTGGTAATGAGACGAATACCCATGCAAAACGGAAATATGAGACCTGGCCAGCCCAACAACAATGTTTTTCAGAGGCTAATAACTTTTCTACTATGTGAGCTGGAGAAGAGATCTTTCAGCAGGTAGTAGTTACATTCAACAAATTTTGTTGGTTATATATTTAGCTCCGCCAACGAAGTTGGAGGATGTTAAGTATTCGCCTAGTTGTCTGTTTGTCCACACGATATCTCCAAAAGTTCTCCATGAATTTAAAGGAAATTTTGTGGAAAGGTGAACCATGGGCCAAGGAAGAAATGCTTAAATTTGGGGATGGATCCGGATCCTGTGCATAATATCTCCAAAAGTTCTCAATGAATTTCAAGAAATTTTTGTGTAAGGGTGGACCATGGGTCTAGGAACTATTGATTACATTTTTGGGCGAATCCGGATCCTAAGTATTCCACACAATAGCTCCACGGATCAAGATTCGGATCCTTTTTAATGCCACTGGCATTGGTAGAGGTACGCTCTTTCTGAGTGCTTTCTTGCTACTCATGAGACCAAAGAGATACCTTGGAATCCGAACTTTCCAAGGAAATGTACGGAGGGCTCCAACTGATAAGCTCCACATGAAATCGATTTGAAGCATTATGAAAGTAACACATGCAAGATATGAGTTGTTTTTGACTTTATATAGCCTATATTGATTGCGCGTGCGTGTGTGCGTGTGTGTGTGTGTGTGTGTGTGTGTGTGTGTGTGTGTGTGTGTGTGTGTGTGTGTGTGTGTGTGTATGAGTGTGTGTGAGAGAGAAAACGAAAATAAATATTTTAGCTCAAATATTCTTTTGTTATTGTTCAACTCCGTCACCAGAAATATTAAATGTTTACACCAAGAAGAAATTATGATTATAGGAGTATGTACAAACGCTCGCTCGATCGCCACGCGCTCACAAAGCGCACTTAACTGTTATAACCTCATGCTACAAGTGATATCTTGATATCTACCTTCTGAACTGTATTCAGTACAGGTATATGTTTCATTCAGTTGTATGTATTTATTCCAGTTCTATGTAAATGAAGTGTAAATAATCTTACCTACATATATCTGCAGTATTCCCGCAGTCCGAAAGCCACGCAAGAAAGAGAGAGAGAGAGAGAGAGAGAGAGAGAGAGAGAGAGAGAGAGAGAGAGAGATTACAAAAAAGAAAAACAAAAACTTAACGGCCGATAGTTTCTCAGGCAATGACAGAAGCACTCTTAACGTAACTGAAACGATCTGTCCTGACTCTGTACTGAACTCTTTGTTAAGGCACACAGTCTCCTTTACTCTAAGGATAATTCTTATATTTCATGTTCAGTATTCCCGTATTGTTAATTCACTTCAGGAATTGACTTTTGGATTGAAAACTCTAAATAAGACATCGGTGTATATATGTAAATCTATATATTACCAGACGCCATAATCCAGTAAGAGGTGGCCACAAACAAATCGCCTCCATGTTGCCCTGTTCCCCCGCTATTTCATTACCCTATCCCTGCCCACACACCCCTCTGTCATACATACACTTCTCCACTCCATCCCTTCATCTCATGCTCGGCCTCTCCCTCCCTCTCCCCCCTACCTCATTCACATACACTCTCCCCGTTAGTCTCTCACTCTCCATCCTCTCCACAAGGCCAAACCACCTCAGTATATTTCTCCTAACGCTTTCTATCACATCCACATCCACACCACAACGTTCTTTCACTTCCTCATTAATTTTGTCTGTCTCTCCATGTAACTCCACATGCTCTTCTCAACTAACTCATTTTCACTGTTCCCACTCTTGACTTGGATCTTTCCAGCAAGGTCCAAGCTTCGCTTCCATACGTTAGAGTCAGCATCACAATACTATCATGCATCGACTTATTTGCTTCCTTGCTCAGTTCCCTAATTCTTATCACTGCTTTCAAAGAACCAGCAACATTTCTTCCCTGATGTACCCTTTCAAGCATTTCATACACGAAAATTCCATCCTTACTCATCACACTACCCAAGAACTAAAATGCACTAAAATTTTCTATTTCCTCATCATCCAAGCTCACTACACATTCAATGACTTCATTACGCTCGAAGACCATAACTTTACTCTTCCCAATAATCACCTTTAGATTTCGTTTCTTACACACTCTCCCAAACTCATTCACCAAGCGTTACAGTTCCTCATCGTCTTCACTTAATAAAGTATCATCATGAACCAACAGTACAGGAAGTTTCCAAAGACTGCACAGTACAGGAAGTTTCCAAAGACTACCCTCTATCATTAGGCCACTACAACATCCGCTGCCCTACGTTGTATCTGTTTTAAAACACCATCCATATACATTTGGAACAACCATGGAAACATGACTCATCCCTGTTTCAATCCGACAGTCAGACAGAATAATTCACTCATTTCACCATCCCCATGCACTGAAGCCTTAGCACCTTCATACTACTCTTCACAACATTCAGCGGCTTCCCATTTACTCCATATATTCTTAATATTTTCCACATTCCTTGTCTATTCACTCTGCCAATATCTTTCTCCAGATCCTTGAAGGCCACATACAGTTTTTTTCCCTTCTCTAGAAATAGTTCAGCGAAAGACTTAAGGATGAATAACTGATCTACACAACCTTTGACGTTCATTTTATATATATATATATATATATATATATATATATATATATATATATACACACACACACACACACACACACACACACACACACACACACGAGGCAATGAGAGAAATAGGAAAAAACTTCCGTTTTTCATGAATGGGGAGGGTAGGAGGAAGAGAGGAGTTGGAAGGATGATGACATATGGCGCAGTTAGTAAGTCGAAGGAGAAACAGAAGGTTCGCAAGGAAAGATGGAGAGAATGAGAAAAGACTGAGTAAACGAAAAAAAAAAAGAGTCAAGGAGGTCGGGAAAGAGTGGGAAAACAAGGAAGAGAAACGAGGGGAGGAGGGAGGGAGACCAGAAAGATGGAAGAGAAGGCAAGGACATTAGGAAGAAAGGAAATTGCAGAGAAAAGTCGAGCAGGAAGGGAAGCAGTTCAGTTAGATTAAAAGAGAGAGAGAGAGAGAGAGAGAGAAAGAGGTTATAGCAAGGGTGCTGGGAGACATATTGGAAAGGTGGATCATATATCTCTTGGCCCGACTCCAAAAAGTGATTTATGTGTCATCCTCACTCTCACTCACTAGCTCATTCTCTCCCGTTGTTTCATCTGTCTGTCTTTCTATCTACTTATTGCTCTATTCATTAATATGTCTAAGTTTTTAGATAATTATGTTTCCTTCCTTCTATCTACCTACATGTCTGAATGACTGTCTCTCATTCTGACGTTTACACACTAAAATGGTCCTTACTCTTATTGATTTTTGCTCTCACACTCTCTCACTTTCCCTCGTTCTCACACATTCAGGATCACTCTCATTATTAGTCTGCCAATCTCTTTATCGCCTTACGCCTTTACGCAATAAGCGGTGTCTCAATAAAAAAAGAATACTATATCATCCTACCCGCTTCCATCTGGTTACCAGCTTATATCTCTCACTCTTCATCCAATCCCTCCATTTCATCCTCTGTCTACCCCTGCTTCTATTACCTCCCAACTCATTTACATTTACTTTTGTGACGACCAAGCGCGATGCCTGGAACCACTGTCTAACTCATTTCTTCATTTCTGCAACATTCATGGCCTTTCATCAAACATTCTGTTAAACACGACCTGTCCTCCTCTAAGCCTCACTTTTTCCTCACTGAGACTCAGCTGTCTGAGGAGACTGATAGCAAATCCATCTCTGTTTCCTCCTACTTTCTCTATACTCCCATTAAAGCCAAAGGGGGCTGTTGGGTATAAGTATGCAACGACATATCTTGCTCTTGTCTTCCTGAACTTGAATCATCCGAATTCTCTGCCCTCTGGTTTCAGCTTTCTTGTCATTCTCTGACTGCATATATCTGTGCTGTTTACTTCAGTACTGACACTAAAAAAAAAAAAAAAAAAAAAAAAAATCTGCAGCTGGACGCCAACAAATCTGTAGATATCTGTAGTTGCCTCAGCGTGACCATTCCGTGAAAACCATTATTTGCAGTACTGGGTGGAAATGGAGAACTACACGATCCTATAATTTCCACAGCCTCCCCCTTGAACCCTCGTGAATTTTTTCCCTAAATGACCAGAAAAGTCACAATTGAAATAGAATTTGGTTATAATGTAAGAGCGCCAGTATGTAGCAGTTTTCAAAAATATGGCAGAGATTTTTTTTTTTTTTTTAATTAGAGAAACAGTGAACCGTGTATAGCCAGTTTATTATCATCTGATTGAACTAGACCTGTCACACAACTTGAATACAAAATAATGGTTGCATGAATTTTGATGGTCCTTCTTTATGAAATAGGAATGGATCTCCTTGTTTACAAGTCAAATCAACCGTCCAGTGTGACTACACCTGGTCATGAGCTAAACTGGAAAGGGTTAAATATCTGTGTTAATTGATAACAAACAGAATTCAGTCATTCACATTAACTCAATATTCATTTGACCCATTCCTAATTTAAGGCAAATGCAAAGTATTTCCGGGTAAGATTATGTCATTCTTTGCATCCCCCCCCGATATACAAACGCAACATATATTTCACTGAGCAACTCCCAGTGGAGATGGTAGATCACACAGCATGTGAATTATTGTCTTATTATGGAACTTTAAATAATATTCTCAAAAGGCAGAAGTAGTATCTCAAGTCTTACCCACGAAGAAAGGGAAGTCCGTATTTATAATGAAAAGCTGTAGATTAAGCCTTATTTTCAGACAAAATCTGACAATTTGAAAATACCCACCAAATCTAAAGATCTACAGATAAATCTGTAGAAGTGGCAACACTAGTTTACTTATCCCCTAATTCTACTGACCATGAAAAATTCTTCGACTCTTTTACTTCTACAGTAAGATGGAACACATCCTATCAATTTCTCCTTTCTCTGAAATCTCCATTCTAGGTGATTTCGGTATTCGCCACCACTTTTGTCTCTTCTCTCCTTTCACTGATCCACCTGGTGAACAAGCCTACATCTTTCCTATCTTTAAATACCTACACCAGCTTGTACAGCAACCTACTCATATTCCTGAGTCCTTAGAATGAGTTTCAACATACTTGACCTGTTTCTTACTACTAATCATTCTGCTTAAACTGTTAATCTTTTCTCTCTGCTAGGCTCCTCCAATCACTTTATCACCTTATCCTGTCCTATCACTTCAGTAGGGCCTGTAGCCTTACCAAGATGCGGCAGATGTGGCACTTTGGAGCCGCTGAATGGGAGACCCTTAGGTAGTACTTCTTTCATTTTCCCTGGAATGATTATTGCTTCCATGGCCGGGAGCCATCTGAGTGTACCTTGCGCATTACAGAGGTGATTCTCCCCGGCACTGAAGCATACATTCCTTTCGCTCATCCTTTGACTGATGAAAAAAAAAAAGTTTAATTTCCCTTGTTCAAATGCTGCCCACAACAAGAAGAAGGCCTACAAGAACTATCTGAGCCACCTCCGCATCCCTCTTGAATCTCAACTCTTTTATGTTTCTGCCCGGAATCGTGCAAAGTCTGCTATTTCCTCATCAAAAAAAAATTTAATTTGTATGAAACGCTCTGAACTCTCCTGCTCCAATTCTTCTCGCTCCTTCTGGCACCATGCCAAAAACCTTTCTAACAGCATTTACCTCATCGTCCTTCCCTCCCCTTTTCCACTTGCATGGTTCTGCAGCTGTTTCTTCTACCGATAAAGGAGAACTCTTCACTCAGACTTTCTCCTTCTTTTCCACCTTAGACGATTCCAGTGCTGCTCCTCCATCATTTCTCCCCTCTGACTTCCTCATGGCTGATGTTAAAATTCTTCACTTCATGTATTCTCTGCCATCACTGACCTCAATACTAACAAGGCACATGAGCTTGATGGGGCCCCTCTTCTTGTCCTGAAGAACTGTGCTTCTGTGTTTACACCCTGCCGAGGTAAACTCTTTTGTCTTTGTCTGTCAACATGTTCCTTTCCTTCTTCCTGGAAGTTTGCTCTCATTCATCCTGTCTCAAAGAAGGATGAAAATTCCCAGCAATCTGACCATCACCCAATTACTTTAACATCGATTATTTCAAAAGTTTTTGAGTTTATTCCTATCAATAATAAATAAATAAAGCCACTTTTCGTGTCACAGCCTTCTTTCCGACCGTCAGTATGGGTTCCGCCAAGGACGCTCCACTGGCAATCTTCTCACCTACGTTTCAGACTCCTGGTCACCCTCCTTTCGGAAACTTGGCGAAACCTTTGCGATTGCAGTTGACATCACAAAGGCTTTCGGTCGAGTCTGGCTTAAATCTTTAATTTCCAGACTGTCCTCTTACTGTTTCAATCGTTCTATCTTTGCCTTTTATTTAGCTTCTCCTTTCTGATCATTCTGTAGATGTTGCTGCAGACAGCCACCGTTTTTCTAGAGCTACCAATACTGAAGTTCCTCCAGGCTCTGTCCAATCACCAACTCTCGTCCTTCTATTTATTAATGACCTTCGATGCTGTACATCTAACCCTGTCCACTCATACTTTGATGACTCCACCCTTCACCATTAAATTCGCTTCCCACAGCGTCCATGCAACTGTTATTTCAACAAACAAAAGAAGAGGATATGACTTGGGTCATATCTCTGACTGGGGTAAAAGTTATCTTCTGCTCAATGCACCAAAAACTCAGTTCACACATCTTTCAACCTGACAAATCATCAGCAAGACATTCTTCTAATTTTTAACAATATCCAACTCAATCCTGCATCATCTTTATACATACTTGGGTTTTCATTCTCTAGGGATTTAGCTTGGAAAGATCATATTACCTCTCCTAAAATCTGCTCCCAAGAGAGTAAGTGTGCTAAGCAAACTCCTTGTCTCTTATACCCTTGCACAGTTGTTGACGTTATACACGAGTTTTATTCGCCCCTGTTTAAGGAACAACTCTCAAATGTGGGGGGGCTCCCCACATACTGTACAGCCCTTTTCAACAACGTGGAGTCAAATGCTTTTTGTCTCATTAACTCTCCTTTCTTTTACTGGCTCCCTTCAATCCCTGCCTATTTGAAGCACTGTCGTATATAATTTCTCTCTTTCTGTCGCTACTTCAGTGGTTACTGCTCCTCTGAATGGTCTGCTCGCATCCCTCCACCATTACAGGGGGCACGTTGAACCCGTCCAACAACAAACTCTCATTCCTTTTCTAACTCTCTACTTAACCGATACTCCCAGTTCTTCATGTATGGAACAGGTCAGCTCTGGAACTGTCTCCCTCTGTCTGTATTTCCTACTGCCTATGACATCCAGCCTATTAAATGCAGCGTGTCCAGGCATCTCTAAATGAACGGATCCTGAATTTGGCTCTCAGCTGTCTTGCTTTTGGTTTTGCTTGGAGGGAACAGTCTTCCAGCCCCCTGGCCTCTGGTTCCTTCTCCCTTGCATAAAAAAAAAAAAAAATCGTACGCTCCCGAATTCAATCTGCGGTTCTCAATCATATGCGCTTATACACGTAATCGCGCGCGCGCGCACACACACGCACGCACGCACGCACGCACGCACGCACACACACACACACACACACACACACACACACACACACACACACACACACACACACACACACACACACACTCTCATTTGATGCACTCAAATGTAGATGGAATGGTGTCTAAATTTTTAGATAGAAAACTATACCAAAGAAAAGGAACCACATTATTATTTGCCTAACTGAAACAAAATTAACCCCATAGATATGAAACGATAGATATAAAACGATACCCTAAACTTAGAGGGATATAATAAATGGGGAAGAGACAGAAATTTGAGGAAGGGAGGAGGAATTATAATACAATGTAAAATCTACAAGTCAAAGAAATAAAACTAGATATACCCTCACAAGTAAAGCTGATTGCACTGGAGATTAACACACCTGAAGGGATATTATTTGTGGCATATTTATACATGCCACCCAGAACAAACACTTGGGAAAGGGACGAATATGAAAACCTGGCAGAAAGTACAATTCAGAGTTTAAGAACAGTACAACACAGAATGGAAGAGAAATCTGAAAGAATTATAATAACTGGAGATTTCAGTGCAAATATAAATTGGAATTCTTTAGATAGAAAGCCATGAAAGCTGCTGGGAGCAAAAGCTCCTAGATCTTGTGCAGCAGTTTTTCCTAACACGGCATGAAAAACAAAACAGCAGAAAAAGAGGACTTGATGATCCATCAGTACTAGGTCATATATTTACTGGGCAAGATAATGAAATTAGGCAAAAGCGACCATGCAGTATTAAATTGTAACTTCAGAATTGCATATGACGTTACCAGTAACGAGTTACAATGAGAGTCTAAACTATAAAAAGGGCAACTACCATGACATGAAGAAGTACTTCTTAGAAATAGATTGGGAAAAGGAGTTTAGAGGACAAGATTTAAACATTAGAAAATTCTGTGATCTTTATGAAGTAGAGGTCCAAAATTACGTTCTTCAGCACAAAGAAACAGAGATAAAAATAAAGAAATGGTTGAATACAGAATATAATAATCAAAGGAAAAAAGAAACTTGCTGTGGAATAGGTAAAAAGATACAATAGTGAGAGGGCATACAGTATAGCAACTATAAACAGGTAAGAAATGATTATACAAAGATAAGGTGGGAGGCTCAGGGACAGTTTGAGAGAGACATTTTAAATAAAAGTAGTGATCAAGCTAAGCGATTTTTACAGTTACATCGGATGCAAAAAAAAAAAAAAAAGAGGGGGGGAGGAGATGAAATACAGTCCATTACGGATGAGGGAATCATCTATACACAAGAGAAAGATTTTTTTTTTTTTTAATGCAAGGACGAAGCAACCAAAGGCCATGAGCCCGCAATAACAGTTCCCTCCAAGAGAAAAAACAAAATACAATAGAGAGCCAAATTCAAGATCCGATCATTTTGAGATGCCTGGACACACTGCGATTGAAAGACTGAAGATCATAGGCAGCAGGGAATACAGACATAGGGAGACAGTTCCAGAGTTCACCTGTTGCATAAATGAAAGACTGGGAGTAACTGGTAACTCTTGCAGAGAGTTGGACAGAAAAGGGATGAGAGTTTGCTGCCAGACGGGTTCTACGCGCCTGTCGTAGAGGTGGAGGAATGCAAGCAGACAGTTCAGAGGAGCAGTGACCATTAAAGTAGCGATAGAAAAGAGATAAAGATGCAACAGTGCAGCGAAGAGACAGAGGTTGAAGGGAGTCAGTAAGAGAAGGAGAGTTAATGAAATGAAAAGCCTTTGACTCCACCCTATTGAGAAGAGCTGTATGTAGAGAGCCTCCACACACATGAGAGTTGTACTCCACATAGGGGCGGATAAAACCCCTGTATAGAGTCAACAATTGTGCAGGGGTAAAGAAAGAGCGGAGTCGGCTTAGCACACCCAATCTCTTGGAAGCAGATTTTACAAGAGATGTAATATGATCTTTCCAAGATAAGTCCCGAGTAAATGAAACCCCAAGCATGTTCAAGGATGATGCAAGATTAAGTTGAATATTATTAAACATTAAAGGGTATACCTGTGGAAGATTTTGTTGGGTTGATAGGTGTAAGAACTGAGTCTTAGATGCATTAAAAACAGCCATATTATTTTTACCCCAGTCAGAGATACTAGCCAAGTCAGACATTAGGTGTGCCATAGCCTCATCCCTTGTTTGTTGAAGTAACTGTTGAGATGGGCGTTGCGGGAACCGAATGGAAAGGTGAAGGGTGGAGTCATCAACGTATGAGTGGATAGGGTTAGATGTACAGCTTAGAAGGTCATTGATGAATAAAAGGAACAGAGTTGGTGATAGGACAGAGCCCTGAAAAACACCACTATTGATAGATCTAGGAGAAGAACGATGGCCGTCTATAACAGCGGCTATAGAACGACCAGAAAGGAAGCTAGTGATGAAGGCACAGATAGAAGGATAGAAACCGTAGGAGGGCAGTTTGGAAATTAAAGATTTATGCCAGACTCGATTGAAAGCCTTTGAGATGTCAAGTGCAATGGCAAAGCTTTCGCCAAAGTCCTGAAAGAAGGATGACCAGGGGTCTGAAAGGTAGGTGAGAAGATCGCCAGTGGAGCGTCCCTGATGGAACCCATACTGACAATCAGAAAGAAGGTTGTGATAGGAAAGATGCCTTAAAATTTTTCTATCGAGAATTGACACGAAAACTTTTGAAATACAGGACGTTAAAGCAATTGGACGATAGTTGGAGGGTTGGGAGTGGTCACCCTTCTTTGGGACTGGCTGAATGAGAGCAAACTTCCAGCAAGAAGGAAAGGTACAAGTTGACAGACAAAGGCGAAAGAGTTTGCCTAGGCAGGGTGTAAGCACAGAAGCACAGTTCTTGAGAACAACAGGAGGGACCCCATCAGGCCCATGTGCCTTGTTAGTACTGAAGCCAGTGATGGCAGAAAATACGTCAGCTAAAGAAATTTTAATGTCAGCCATGAGGAAGTCAGAGGGGGTAAGTGATGGAGGAACAGCACTGGAATCGTCTAAGATGGAATTGCAGGAGAAAGTCTGTGCGAAGAGATCTGCTTTATCAGTAGAAGAAATAGCTACAGAACCATCAGAGTAGAAAAGAGGAGGGAAGGATGATGAGGTAAAGTTGTTAGAAAGGTTTTTGGCAAGGTGCCAGAAGGAGCAGGAATAATTCGAGTTGGAGAGTTGAGAGCATTTAGTACGGATGAAATTATTCTTAGCAGAGCGAAGAACAGACTTAGCACAATTCCGGGCAGAAACGTAAAGATGATGTGATTGAGGGGTGGGTTGGCTCCAGTACCTTTTGTAGGCCCTCTCCTTGTTGCGGACAGCATTAGAACAAGCGTGATTAAACCAAGGCTTTTTTGCGTTAGTCAAAGGATATGAGAAAGGAATGTATGCTTCCATGCCCAAGAGAATAACCTTTGTAATGCACAAGGCACACTCAGATGGCTCACGGCCATGGAAGCAATAATCATTCCAGGGAAAATAAAAAAAAGTACTGCCTGAGGGCCTCCCAGTCCACGGCTCCAAAATGCCACAGACGACGTCTCCCTGGAGGGTCCACAGGCCATACTGGAGTGAAAGGATAGGTTAAGGTGATAAGGTTGTGATCGGAGGAGCCCAACGGAGAGAAAAGATTAACAGAGTAAGCAGAAGGATTAGTTGTGAGGAAGAGGTCAAGTATGTTGGAGCTCTCTCCAAGGCGGTCAGGGATATGGGTAGGGTGCTGTACAAGCTTCTCTAGGTCATTAAGGATAGAAAAGATGTAGGCTTGTTCACCAGGTGGATCAGTGAAAGGAGAGGAGAGCCAAAGGTGGTGGTGAACGTTGAAATTTCCTAGAATGGAGATTTCAGAGAAAGGAGAAATGGATAGAATGTGTTCCATAGTAGAAGTAAGATAGTCGAAGAATTTTTGATAGTCAGTAGAATGAGGGGATAAGTAAACAGCACAGATGTATTTGGTCAGAGAATGACAGGAAAGCCGAAGCCAGAGTGTGGAGAATTCAGAAGAATCGAGTTCAGGAACACGAGAGCAAGATAAGTCGTTGCGTATATATATACAACAGCCACCTTTGGCTTTGAAATGAGTAAAAGAAAGTAGAAGGATACAGAAAAGGGTTTGCTGTCAGTTGCCTCAGACAGCTGAGTCTCAGTTAGAAAAAGAAGGTGAGGTTTAGAGGAGGAGAGGTGGTGCTCAACAGAGCGAAAGTTAGAAGAAAGGCCGCGAATGTTGCAGAAATAAAGAAGAGAGTCAGACAGTGGTTCCAGGCACCTCGAGTCGTCACCGGGAGAGGGGCGGATGGTGGGGGCATTTATGGTCCCCCACCCCCCCGGGGACTCCGAGGCTTGGTGATGAGACGCCATAATTTTTTGAATTTTGGAAAAGGAAGTGTAGTGTGTACTGTGCATGTAGTTTGGTGTAGATAGTTAGAGAAATTTGTACTGGAGAGCATGCTGGCCTACTCTTTGTGTAACTGAGACACTGAAAAAGTTCAGCAAAGGGGGATGGTCAGGAACTAGTCCTGAGGGCTGATGAAACGGGAGCTCGAGCACTCCTTGTCTTCAGCTTTCCATCCACCTCGGGAGTACTGCCCTGCTCGACTGGTGCTAAATAAAACCTTCCAATCGGTTTTTACAAAAGAAAATAATTTCGAAAGAGACGATATAGAACATGCATGCCAATGCATATTACCAGACATACAAATATCAGAAAAAGAAGTACAGGAAGAGTTAAGTAAATTAGACAAAGGAAAAGCGAATGGTCCTGACGAAATTTCAGGCTGGATACTACAGGAATGTGCAGAAGAGTTAATCAGACCAATATATTTAACATTCAAGGAATCCTTATTTCAATGTACAATACCTGATATTTGAAAGAAAGCAAACATTGTTCCCCAGTTCAAGAAAGGGAATAGACAGAATCCACTTAACTACTTACCAGTATCACGGACCAGTGTTGTAAGTAAGATACTAGAAAAGCTCATAAGAAAAGTTTGGGTAAACCATCTACAAGAACACTTATTAGAAAGGCAGTTCGCTTTTAGAAAGGAAAAATTATGTGTTACTAATCTGTTAAGCCACTATGACAGAGTTACAGAAACATTATAAGAAAGAGAAGGATGGGTGGACAGAATCTACTGTATTTAGATTTCAAGAAAGCATTTGACAGGGTACTGTACCGAAGACTTTTATGGAAACTGTACCATCAAGGAGGTATCCAAGTCAGTCTGTACTGTTGGATGCAAGCTTTTCTCAGAAAAATGGAAATAAGAACAGTATTACAAGTAAGAGGAAATTACTCATCATGGAGGTAAGTGGCTTGCGGAGCTTCACAGGGCTTAGTGCTGGCACCAATTATGTTTTTAGCTTACATTAATGACACAGACAATAACACTGGAAATGGAAGCTATCTAAATATGTTTGCAGATGATGCAAAAATGCAAAGAAAAATTACTAACAGATTTTGGCAGAGATCTGCAAGAAGAATTAAATAAGTTTCATGAATGGAACAATAAATGGCAAATGTAATTTAATGTGGCCAAGTGTCATGTGATTAAGTTTGGTAAAAGTGAGAAAAGACCAGATTGGGACTCTAAATTAGGAAGATCAACCCTACACATATCAGAAAGGGAGAAGGACCTAGGAGTGAGTATCAATAACAGACTATCTCCAGCTGACCACATCAGTGAGAAGGTACGTAACATGTATACATTGCTTGCTAATATGAGATTTGCATTCACATATAAAAATGAAGACATGCTGAGAAGATAATAACATCATTCATCAGACCAACACTGGAGTATGCATCAGTAGTCTGGTGTCCTCATCTCAAAAAACAGATAAGATTGAAAAAGTACAATGGGCAACTACAAGATGTGTATCAAGCTTTAGGAATCTAAACTACGAAGAAAGACTTGAAAAACTGAATTTACCAACACTACAGGAGAGAAGGAAAAGAGGAGACATGATTAGGTTATATAAATGCATCTCAGGGAAAAAGAAAATGGACATAAATGATTACATAACCTATGGGGATGAATCAGCAGGAGGGCACTGCAAAAAACTACATAAAAAGGGAGGCGATAGAGACACAAGGAAATTCAGTTTCCCAAATAGGGCAATTGATCAGTGGAATGCACTACCGAATGAAATAGTGTGTGCCAAAACTATTCATAAATATAAGGATGTGTATGATAAAAATGGTTTACCCGGGACAGTACTAGCTTGACTCATTCCTGTAAAGATACAATTAGGTAAGAACAATTTGGTAAGGTAAGAACACACACACACACACACACACATACACGTGTGTGTGTGTATGTGTGTGTGTATCTATCTATCTATCTATCTATCTATCGATAGATAGATAGACAGATGTATATATACACTGTGGTACAGTGGTAGAGTGTGCGTTTTCGTACATGTGAGAACGAGGGTTCGCGCCCTGCCACGGTAATAATGGAGCATTCTTCCGGCCACTTACTGCTTTGACGGATATAAGGGGTGCTGTGGTTGAACCAGTGTCGCATACTGTAAAGTATGCTTGCACCCACTCGGCTCGCATGGGCCGATTCCACTTGGTTCACAGACTACACTTACATCCAAAGCCACTCCAGCACTACATCCACACTTACAAGCACTTCTCACCCTACATACAATCTCTACTAGACAGCCTAAGCTACTTGGTAGGGATACATAGGCTGTATCATCCCCATTTCACTCGGGATAGGCACTCAAACAGCTGATGATTTTATATATATATATATATATATATATATATATATTATGGTGACCCCCCAAAACAAAGAAGAAACTGTTCACTTCCACAAGACTATATAGTTTATGTTCTTTATCATCAATGAAGGCACTATGTGAAAAGTTTGACGAAATGCAAAATTTTTAGAGGTCACTCCCTATGCTGTCGTTCCGAGAAAACGAACTGAAAACCAATTCGACAAATTTTCATCTAAAAACGAAATATATATTTTCAACGTTTCGAAACATACTGTAGACATCATTTAAGTGCTAAAAGAACACACCTAAAACACTAAGTATAGGAATATTGCATCACTTTGTCTTCATCAAAGCAGCTTTCGTCGGAACTGTAAGTCTTTTTCCGGCAGTCCGCGACAAGCTGCAGTATACACTGCTATTGGGTCTTGTCTCTCGTCAGGACATCGTTGCATGGTTGGATGAGAGCTACACCTTTCTCGGCACAGTTGTTGACAACCTTCAAATGTTTGCACTTGGCCAGAAGCGACATATGCCTGGGGTCTGTCACCCAAAGTTTGGTTGATTTCGCCTTGAATGCCCTGGCATCAAGTTGTCCTGTCGCAGAGAGTAGGTTGAGGAACTTCCATGAACTTCTGATGTTAGATGCCAATGAAGTGCAGTGGTCAGACGCCAGTTTCTGACAAGGAGGATGGTTAAGGTTTTCCATCATAGATTCTTTAGTTACGTTGTCACACGATAATTAAAAAAAGCAAGTGGTGCCAGATGCTCAGAGATGTACCACATATAGCTGCACAACGACTTGGCAGCTGCCTCCACCATGACGTGATCGGGGTACTCGTGGAGCAGAGAAATCAGTTTCTTGTCGCAAAAGGGGGCCTTCTCTGAATGTGGTGACTCATGCCAATAGCGCGTGTATATGAGCGAAACAAACAGACTTACTCTTGTGACACCAGCTGTCTCCCTTGCCGTCAAGTTCATTTGCTTCCTGAATAGAAAAATCTTTAGTGAGAATATTGCTTTTGCTATCCAGTGCGCATTGTGCACAGTACCTGGAGCACGAACTGTCTGCTTATCACCTGGAGAATATCTCCGAAACATTCAAGAGAGCTGTAGTAACTCTCCAAGATCGTCTCTTGGGAGCTGGATGTTCATGGCATCAGTGCAGAACAAAATCATTTTTTCACATAGATCATCGACCATCCCAATAAACAACTCATCTCCAGCAGGATATAAATCAGTTTTATCCATACATAGCCAAAGTTTTTGGAAGTGCTTGAAGATTCCCACTTCAGGTCCACTGCTTGGCCCTAGACAAACATTGAAGACAACAGACAGCATTAACTCAAGACACATGATGACGGCAGGCGATCCAGATGAGCTCTTTGTCCAAACCTTTTTGGATTAGACCACATGCTCCCATCTTCAGGCCTGTGTTATTTGCTATTGTATCAAAGATAAGCCTGTGAATCATTGGTTTTAGGTTCCATTTATCCTATGTTTTGATGCACGCATTGCACTGCACTTTCCCAGTGCTGCGGTTTATCTTGAGAACTCCGAGAAAATGCTCTGTTTCACTTTTAGTCCCCAACATGGCAGCTTAGTCCACTGCGGGTTTACTGTTTCCAGTGATATCTGGGAGCAATTTACCATCCCATTGTAGGAGAAGTGGAATGTCTGGTGTGAAAGTAATCCGTCGATCGGTTGTTTCTTCTTCACGAGTGGTAGCTCATGCTCGCTGTATAGTATTTCGAAACTGTAATATAGACTCCATGTTATGACCAAGTGCTTGTGCGACAGTGCCACGACGAACATGGCTGAACCATTGGGCAGTTTGACGCAATCAAGCGTGCCAACTACTTCCCTAGTTACAATGGTTTTCTTAGCTTTGCTTTACTGTCTGATTTGTTTGGAGTCAATGGCTCTTGAAATTCATCCTCAGACTCTGCCAATGAGGAAGAGCTACACCCTTCAGCGTCAATAGAACTGGATGGTACGGTAATTTCCAACTGCTGTGCAAAGAGCTTGCATTTTTCTTTTTGAGTGATGGCTTGATCACTTCTATGTTGCTTACGAGCCTCCTTGTTTGCCAAGAATCTGTCCACCCCAGACATACTCCCGCTGAAGAAATTCTGTTGCTGTAGTCCTCTTCGTTTGTCACAGTGAGCAGAGCGTCCTTTCCAGAAACATCAAACAGTTTTGTGAGTTTTTTCTTGAAGTTTTGCTCTTTGACCCGGTACCCTGGCTTCGGTAACAATCTGTTATTCTTCAATACACAGTACTGTACATGAAGCTTCTGGAGCTTGCAAATACCCGAGTCAACCTTTTGGGTCAGGATGCACACTTTATCCCAGATCACCATTACCTTCTCAATGGTACTTTTAGTGCTGCGACTGATTGTAAGACGTCCTGATGGTGAAACATGAAGTTCCTGAGGACATCAGCATTAGTTGGCAAGCGAGCACCCAGTATATCTTTCTCGGGCTTGCCCAGAAGCCACACCTTGGGAGTACTTCTTGTCATAGGCAGGACCTGTGAATGGAACACACTGATAAGCAAGGCTTTATTATAACCATCGATAATAATACTCATCAGAACATTATTTTGAAATATTAGCTTCAGTTCGCTCCGCATATCTGGATACTTATGATCATATGCTGGATACAGTGATTATTAAACACTGTGTGTGGTATTAGCAATGATCCATTATCAATGAATCAAATATTCATCAACAAGTGCCTGGTATGTGGAGCATAAATCTAGTATATCAAAGTAACTTTTTGATAAGTGTCATTATTAGAAGTTATAATAATTATGTAAATTTTACTTGCCAGATCAGAGTAATTCACTGCTAGATGTCACGACACGCTAGTCATCAAGAGCACAGCAATGTACGTTTTATTGTGTGGAGAAATAGTCGTCCACTGAGTGACTGACAACTGAGTCATCGACGAGCCACCCAGCTCGCTGCGGCGTGGACGTGGTGCTCTTCCGGCTGCGCCGCAGTTTCCAACAGATGGCTGCAGCACACGCAGTGGTAGACGCATGTTACAATAAGTATGTCTACCGACTACAGCCCAAGCTTTATTCAATATTTGGTTCGATAGCTGTCACAGTTTTAGGATAGTTATAGGTAGTTACAAGCCATATATTCATGAGACGATTAGACATTTGTGATCAAACATAACATTATCAGGATCACATATTTTTCCTCCAGGGAGTGACTTCTAAATATGAGCCGATTTTCTTGATTTTTTGCCTGAAAGCTCCTTAAGTGATATGGAACAGAAGTATCCTTGTGGAGAATGATAAATTTGAATAAAATTTTTTTAGTACACTTTTGTATATATATATATATATATATATATATATATATATATATATTATCATTATCATCATCATCAGCAGCCGTTTCAAGTTCACTGCTGAACAAAGGCCTTCCCCAACCTTTAGCACTATCTCCTGGACTGAGTCAACCGCTGTCAGGTTTTACCTGCATATTTCTCTATCCCATCTCTCCGCCTCTTTTTTTTTTTTTTTTTTTTTTTTTTTTCCGCCTAGCTCGCAGTCTCTTGAAGTCCAGTCAGTCAGCTTCTTGTTCCCTTGGCTATCCCTTATTCTTGTTACCGGATCTGCCCATCCATTTCTGTTTGTTTATTTCCTATACATTGTCTTATGTTTTAGTCTCCTCTCTCACCGAGGTCAAATTTTTCCTTTCTCTCAAAAGATATTCCTAATATTTACCTTTCCATTGCACTTTGAGAATGGATTAGTTTGTTTTCCATTGATTTTGTCAGTTTCCAGGTCTCATAACAGTACCTCATAGCTGGGATTATTTTTTTGTTATGTACAGTATATACTTTTCATTTCAATCGTACTGGCAAGGTACATTTCTTGATGTGTCTATGTTTACCGAAGGCTTTCCGTCCAGTTGTACTGCGTCTTGTATGTCGTTTTCACGATCTTTCGTTAGTTTCATTTATTCTTCATGCTCTGAGACTTTCTCTGTTTGGGGTCAGTTAACATTTCTTGAAGTGTCTGTGCTCACTCTTAGATGGGGATCAATGTCATCTGCAAATCTTATATGGTTTAGCTCTACTCCATCCATGTTTACTCTTTTGATCTCCCATTATAACTTTCTGAAAATTCTTTCAAGGCCCGCTGTACAAAATTTTGGTGAATTTGTAAAAACGAGTATCTATCTGTCTAGCTGACTATCTATCTATTTATCCATCTACCACTGAATCAGTCAGTCTATATATACGGTACATATATAATACACAATCTCTCAGTCCTTCTATCTATATCTCTCTATATCTATAACTATTTATCTATGTGTGTGTGTGTGTGTGTGTGTGTGTGTGTGGTGGAAAAAAAAATTTAAAGGAATGAAATCTGTTATGTTTAGCAGATCGCTTCTTCAGAGTGAAACGTGATGTGCTTTAAATTCTTTCAAGGTTCTGATAAGAAGCACACACAGACCGCCGATTTACTACCTCGCTCACTGCAGAAGCTGTACCCTGACCTGAATACAATCTTTTGCCAAAGGAAGGATAAACAAAAATAATACCTCTGCAACTGAGATATTTGGCAGCACCGATCCTTTAGGTCCCGTGACATACTTTGTAGTTTATTGTTGCTACCATCAGACGATTCTATTTATCAAAGGGGATACTTTTGGAACTGGAGAAAGAAGATATCGTATCCTTCGCTAATCTCATCAGTACATTTTTTTTTCTTTTCCTGAGCTGAGTACACTGATCCGGAAGTAGCAGGAATAACACACGTAATTAAACTCAGGGGGTCAAAGGACACAGAATAATCGAAGACAATTATCATCATCATCGTCGTCGTCGTCGTCATTGTCGTCCAAAAGCAATTTCTCGCTACTTTAAGTAGGTTTCGGCGCAACTCTATGCATTCCCTTCCTCATCTATCATTAGGTCTCCACGCCATAATGTGGAACATTCATTATTTGCTCAGTTTTTCTTCTTGACTCTGTTTTTTGTATGTTTGTTTGCTTCAAATACCTCACTTTTACTGTCATTTCTTTATTCTTTACCAGTTCACTTCAGACCTGGTAAAATTGTTCATTTTGGAAATGCCCCTGACTCCTTTTTCATTTATCTGTTTTAGGTTTATTGATGGTATTCGTGGGATCAAAAGAAAACCACACAAACACACAACTTTTAGGGTTTAGGGCTCTAGTATGTTGTCTGATCATCACGACTTCGCATAATAGTCTGGCAGTTTACTGTACCGTTTGGAAACCATCTTTCCCTCCTTAGGGAATATTGGCTGTCTTAAAAGTCCTTCTGCATGCTTCAGTTCCTACTTTCTTTTCTGTTTTCTGTCTTGTCTTTTAACTCCCTTCATTTTTTTTTTTGTCCATTCTCATCGCTTTTCTTCATTCCGTCTTGCTGAAAACTGGTCATGCTTTCCATTTTCTTACATCTGTTTTTCCATCCTTATATTTCATTTCACTCTTCATTTCTGCCAACTTTCTCTTTCTTCATGTTCCTACCTCTTTTTCTCTTTATTTTCACCATCGTCTCATCTGCCTTTTTCCTCCATTCCTTGTTTTCTTTTCTCTAGTGAATCCTTCCACTACACTCACCTTTCTCTCCATCCTCCTCCTTCCCTCCCTTTCTCCCTCCTCGTCTCCTGCGAACCTAGACCACAACGACGAAATTGATCATAGACTGTCACAAGCCCCTTTGTCGCGTATTTGTGATAGTCTGGGGAAGTGCTGGTATGGTGGCGATGAGATGATGTGGCAGGGCAACGTTGGTGTGTTGTTATGGTGTGTCGTGTGACGTAATTTGATGATCGACATTGTTGCGTAATGTGGTGGTGTGGGTCACGCGGTTTTTAATATACCACGGTAATTTTGGAATAAATGGTTAAATATTTATTTAATTGATATTAATATTCGATAATATTAAAGAGCAGGGACAATGATTGTCTTGCTAAATCGTGCAACGATTCTCTAAGAACGAGAATTTAAAAACTTTCTCAACAGTACACAGCAGAGACTAATTACTCACAATTGCTGAATTACTGTACTGTTAGCCTCTGGAGAAAGTTACTTCACCCCTGACAATAAATAACTAATACTAATAATAATAATCAGGTCCTTGCTGATGCTTAACTCCTATGGCACAACGGATTTTAAGTTAATACAACAAGACTGGTCTAAGTACCAGTTATGAAGGCAAACGTTTATGCAAGCTAGGAGCTATATGGAAAATAAGCTTAATTTGGAGAAATGAAACAAGATTTTACTTTACATTAAGCTCAAGAAAAAGAACTGTTAAATTTATTGATTACAAAAAATAAATTTAACGTTACATTTCAAATCAAATCAATGAGACGCACTCACTCACTCACACAGAAGCTAAATACTTACGCCTAGGAAAAAAACACCTTAACTAAACTCTTAAAACTAGGATTATACAAAAAGGAAATACCAGTCGATGAATGCTATGTATCACCCGGGGGGTGGGAGTTTGGATTAACTGTACTCTGTGGAGCCTTGGTGCTAGGTGACCTCTCACACTTCTGGAGCACAGGACCTCTCTCCGTCACAGCAACAACTAGACTGAATTCAAATGATGTATAGGCAGGACGCACAAGCCACCGGAAGAAGGCGTGGCTAATGGTTGAGGCAAGCAGAGGCGAACAATAAAAAAACAATAGTATCGCTCAGTAGCGCACTTAGTGACGTGCATTAAATCGGTCACTTTTAAACAGTGACGAATGTTTTGAAAAGTATACCCCGAAATGGAGAGAGAAACGGTTAACTGAGCGATACACAGTGAGTTTTCCACTAATAGTTCGTGGCTTCTCACAAAAGGGAAATGTCGCGAATTTGATTCGTGACATTACGCCCCTACAAAATTAAATTTTTTCCTTATGGGAAAAAATTTGTGGCTATATATATATATAGGTACACATCCTAAGTCATTCACACAAGATTCACACTGTGGTGTGTGTGCTATCCTGCTACAGGAGAAAGTCACAGTCGCCAGTGAGCGAAAAAATCTCGTATTTACGTTAATAGAAGCAAGCTTGAGGGAAAAACTCCGTGACGACAGTGAAAATCCTGTACTCAGGTCAAACTGAGCAAAAAGTCGCTACATTTACACTGACAACTAATTGTTGTGTAGTGTGATGTATGTAATACATGGTGTAGGTGTGACAGTTGTAGTGTAACTGTACCTACGTGTAAATGATATAGTAAATAATAATATGGCGATGACGAAGGCAGAGGAGAAGAGGCGGCAGCGTGCGGCAGACGATCAGCTGGCCCGCACAGCAAAACTGCTACACCCATTGCTGTACCTGCAAAACCAATTAAGGTGGAGCATCAAAAGTGTCAGTGAGACAAAATTCTTATTAAGATACAATTACTCTCTCTGCCTAGCAATCAGTACATGCTACGAAAAATACGCTCTGGCCGAAAAACACAAGTGACAGCCTAAGCTTCGTACATTCGAGGTCGCCATTAATTATAGCACACGATTAGTGTTGGCAAGTTGAGAATCCTTGTGCAAACTCGGGTCTTCCATAGCCTCGAACTGCACACGGGTCCTCAACCTGTGCCTTAACCTACAGTACTTATATTAGTATCGGAGAGCTGAGAATCCTTGTGCAAACTCGGGTCTTCCATAGCCTCGAGTCGCCTCTCAACTTCCCCCTTAACTTATGGTACATAATATGTATGTACAGGCCCTGGACATAATGTGTCCTGTGGGGCCAATGGGCGAGACGTCAGGTCTGCACCCACTTCACCACTACCCTGTCTCTCAACTGTCTCAGAGATTACGGGTGTGGTTACAAATGGCACAGGAAGGGCATGTCCCTGATTAGTGGTGATACTTTGGCACACACTGCAGGAACAGACGAAACTATCTATGTCCCGTCCCATCCCTGGCCAGAAAAAGTCAGCTCGGATACGGCCCTGGGTCTTCCTTTTGCCCATGTGACCTCCTGAGGCTGAACAATGACCCCATTCTAACACTGCTAGGCGGTACTTGGCGGGAACGACAAACTGCAGTCGAACCTCGCCCTCGGGTGTTTGTGACTCACGGTAGAGCCGTCCTTGTTTACGAAGGAACTTGGCTTGACCTCCCCGTGAATACTTAATCACTCGACCCTTTTGTTTGTTCCGCACGGCAGCAAGTGTCGGGTCAGAATGTTGTTCTTGTACAACAAGCTGACTACACATCAGATCTTGCGGCGATTCAATGATCACTGGGGTGACAGTCTGGAGCCTCAGCCATGGCTCGTGTTACCGCAGCAGCCGAAGTCTGAGTAGCATCATCATCGGAGCAACTATCCTTGACTCCTTGAATGTTGCCGATGATGAGTTCAAATAAAGGTTCTGGCATGACAACTGCAAGTGTCGTACCAGTATAAAATGGAGATGCCACCTGGATACATGCCTCAGGGAACAATCTCACTGATCCATCAATAAGATTTGCATGGACCTGTCGACCTGTATACTGCTCAGGCCGAACTAGACTCTGCTTGACAGAGCAATCTGAGGAACCATTATCTCTTAGCACCTTCACAGGAATGTCTCCCACAAACCCTGGCTGAACAAGGAAGGTACTGTCACCTGTGGGAGGGCCTGTGGAGGAAGCAGTTAGCCACTCATGAGGCTGCTGAATTGATGCGGCAAACATTGTGCCTTGTGAATTATGTTGGGAAGATGGAACATTGGCCATCTGTGGAGGGTGGTTCACTGTCACTGTGGGACTAGTGAACTGTGGGGAAGTACCCACACTGGTAGGGACGTGACCACCATGCTGCTGCTGAGGAATGAAGGCTGTGTTCGCTTCCTGCCTCTTTTGAGCTGGTGGTGAAAAAGTTTGTCCCGACGGTCGGTTACGTGGCTGATACTGCTGCTGGTTAGGGTACTTGTTGTACCTCTTCCACTCAGGTTTCTGAGTGTTTTGCCCTGGTCCTTCCACTGCGGTTTTGGACCTTGGCCATTATTCTGAGAATGGCCTTGTTGCTGGGGTTCAGTCTGAGACGACTTCCCAGACTTAGCAGTATCTTTTCTGCTCCAGGTGTTTTGCTTACGAGTTTGATACCTGTATGCAGTAAAGAATGCGTCAGCCTTTTCTGCCATTTGGCTGGCATCTTTCACCTGGCAGATCTTAAGCTGTGCTATGAGCTCAGCAGGCCACGACCTCTCTAGCTGTGTACGCAGCATAAGGTCAATTATCCCCTCACGCGTGGAAGGAGTTTCATCTTTCTCCATCCACTCATTTAAGTAAACTGTGAGACGACCAAGGAACTGAACAGCTGTCTCCTTGTCTTGAGGACGAGCTCGCATGAACTGAACTTTGGCATCGTCTACTGTGAGACCATACGCCTTAATGAGCGCAGCTTTCATCATCTCATACGTGAGATTGTCTCCACGAATTCTGTGGAGAATATCGAGGGCAGGGCCCTCAAATAGGCTAAGAAACTGAAGCCGCTTAGCTGCCTCATCCAGTTGATACATGTCTGCCATGTCCTCAAAACGAGCTATGTACGGCTCGATTCGCTCACTTTCCTTGTATGAAGGAAGCTTGATGTGTGGGGTCGCCAGGACATGTGCAGGGAGAACGCTCGTGGAGCTTGGACCAACTGCACCAGACGTGTCTGAAGCCAAGGAATCTCGCTGGAGCTTCAGCACTTCAAGTTCATGTTTTTCTCGTGCCTCACGTTTGGCACGTTCATGTTCTCGTTCTCTGTCTCATTGTTCACGCTCATATTCGCGCTGTTCTCGCTCGTATTCGCGCTGTTGTCGCTCGTGTTCGCGTTGTTCTTGCTCATATTTGCGCTGAATCTTACGCTCTTCACGGGCATCATTCTCGCGCTGCTGCTCCTGATTATGCCGTGAGAGTATATACTCTTTAATTTCGGTTGGGTCCGAAAGACCCATTTCTTTGGCTTCCTGTAAAAATACAGTAGTAGCCATGGCGCTAATTTATTAAGCAAACCGAAATTGAGTACTGACTGCTTAGCGACGAATACTAATAAACACAAGTAAAGAATACAGACACAAGCTAGTGGTGACCAGTCTTATCTAGTTAAGTGGCAAAGATTAAAGCAAAAATGAAAATAACTGAGAACTCAATAATTAACACAATGGGTACAGCGACTACCCAGGAGCGAATAAAATCGTCTGGCGTTACCAAAAATAAAGTACTAAATAGAGTTAAGTACTCTACAGAGTAATAAAGCAAAAATTCACTTGCTAAATTTACGGTAAACACCAGTAAACTTGTGCCTATAAACTTTAATTATAAATACCTAAATATGAACGAGTGAGCACTATCTCGTGAATAGCTTTATAGCTAGGAGTTAATATCCTGGCGAGGTCGCCAATTGTCACGGGGTTTTTAAAATACCACGGTAATTTTGGAATAAATGGTTAAATATTTATTTAATTGATATTAATATTCAATAATATTAAAGAGCAGGGACAATGATTGTCTTGCTAAATCGTGCAACGATTCTCTAAGAACGAGAATTTAAAAACTTTCTCAACAGTACACAGCAGAGACTAATTACTCACAATTGCTGAATTACTGTACTGTTAGCCTCTGGAGAAGGTTACTTCACCCCTGACAATAAATAACTAATACTAATAATAATAATCAGGTCCTTGCTGATGCTTAACTCCTATGGCACAACAGATTTTAAGTTAATACAACAAGACTGGTCTAAGTACCAGTTATGAAGGCAAACGTTTATGCAAGCTAGGAGCTATATGGAAAATAAGCTTAATTTGGAGAAATGAAACAAGATTTTACTTTACATTAAGCTCAAGAAAAAGAACTGTTAAATTTATTGATTACAAAAAATAAATTTAACGTTACATTTCAAATCAAATCAATGAGATGCACTCACTCACTCACACAGAAGCTAAATACTTACGCCTAGGAAAAAAACACCTTAACTAAACTCTTAAAACTAGGATTATACAAAAAGGAAATACCAGTCGATGAATGCTATGTATCACCCGGGGGGTGGGAGTTTGGATTAACTGTACTCTGTGGAGCCTTGGTGCTAGCTGACCTCTCACACTTCTGGAGCACAGGACCTCTCTCCGTCACAGCAACAACTAGACTGAATTCAAATGATGTATAGGCAGGACGCACAAGCCACCGGAAGAAGGCGTGGCTAATGGTTGAGGCAAGCAGAGGCGAACAATAAAAAAACAATAGTATCGCTCAGTAGCGCACTTAGTGACGTGCATTAAATCGGTCACTTTTAAACAGTGACGAATGTTTTGAAAAGTATACCCCGAAATGGAGAGAGAAACGGTTAACTGAGCGATACACAGTGAGTTTTCCACTAATAGTTCGTGGCTTCTCACAAAAGAGAGATGTCGCGAATTTGATTCGTGACATTACGCCCCTACAAAATTAAATTTTTTCCTTATGGGAAAAAATTTGTGGCTATATATATATATAGGTACACATCCTAAGTCATTCACACAAGATTCACACTGTGGTGTGTGTGCTATCCTGCTACAGGAGAAAGTCACAGTCGCCAGTGAGCGAAAAAACCTCGTATTTACGTTAATAGAAGCAAGCTTGAGGGAAAAACTCCGTGACGACAGTGAAAATCCTGTACTCAGGTCAAACTGAGCAAAAAGTCGCTACATTTACACTGACAACTAATTGTTGTGTAGTGTGATGTATGTAATACATGGTGTAGGTGTGACAGTTGTAGTGTAACTGTACCTACGTTTAAATGATATAGTAAATAATAATATGGCGATGACGAAGGCAGAGGAGAAGAGGCGGCAGCGTGCGGCAGACGATCAGCTGGCCCGCACAGCAAAACTACTACTCCCATTGCTGTACCTGCAAAACCAATTAAGGTGGAGCATCAAACGTGTCAGTGAGACAAAATTCTTATTAAGATACAATTACTCTCTCTGCCTAGCAATCAGTACATGCTACGAAAAATACGCTCTGGCCGAAAAACACAAGTGACAGCCTAAGCTTCGTACATTCGAGGTCGCCATTAATTATAGCACACGATTAGTGTCGGCAAGTTGAGAATCCTTGTGCAAACTCGGGTCTTCCATAGCCTCGAACTGCACACGGGTCCTCAACCTGTGCCTTAACCTACAGTACTTATATTAGTAACGGAGAGCTGAGAATCCTTGTGCAAACTCGGGTCTTCCATAGCCTCGAGTCGCCTCTCAACTTCCCCCTTAACTTATGGTACATAATATGTATGTACAGGCCCTGGACATAATGTGTCCTGTGGGGCCAATGGGCGAGATGTCAGGTCTGCACCCACTTCACCACTACCCTGTCTCTCAACTGTCTCAGAGATTACGGGTGTGGTTACAAATGGCACAGGAAGGGCATGTCCCTGATTAGTGGTGATACTTTGGCACACACTGCAGGAACAGACGAAACTATCTATGTCCCGTCCCATCCCTGGCCAGAAAAAGTCAGCTCGGATACGGCCCTGGGTCTTCCTTTTGCCCATGTGACCTCCTGAGGCTGAACAATGACCCCATTCTAACACTGCTAGGCGGTACTTGGCGGGAACGACAAACTGCAGTCGAACCTCGCCCTCGGGTGTTTGTGACTCACGGTAGAGCCGTCCTTGTTTACGAAGGAACTTGGCTTGACCTCCCCGTGAATACTTAATCACTCGACCCTTTTGTTTGTTCCGCACGGCAGCAAGTGTCGGGTCAGAATGTTGTTCTTGTACAACAAGCTGACTACACATCAGATCTTGCGGCGATTCAATGATCACTGGGGTGACAGTCGTGAGCCTCAGCCATGGCTCGTGTTACCGCAGCAGCTGAAGTCTGAGTAGCATCATCATCGGAGCAACTATCTTTGACTCCTTGAATGTTGCCGATGATGAGTTCAAATAAAGGTTCTGGCATGACAACTGCAAGTGTCGTACCAGTATAAAATGGAGATGCCACCTGGATACATGCCTCAGGGAACAATCTCACTGATCCATCAATAAGATTTGCATGGATCTGTCGACCTGTATACTGCTCAGGCCGAACTAGACTCTGCTTGACAGAGCAATCTGAGGAACCATTATCTCTTAGCACCTTCACAGGAATGTCTCCCACAAACCCTGGCTGAACAAGGAAGGTACTGTCACCTGTGGGAGGGCCTGTGGAGGAAGCAGTTAGCCACTCATGAGGCTGCTGAATTGATGCGGCAAACATTGTGCCTTGTGAATTATGTTGGGAAGATGGAACATTGGCCATCTGTGGAGGGTGGTTCACTGTCACTGTGGGACTAGTGAACTGTGGGGAAGTACCCACACTGGTAGGGACGTGACCACCATGCTGCTGCTGAGGAATGAAGGCTGTGTTCGCTTCCTGCCTCTTTTGAGCTGGTGGTGAAAAAGTTTGTCCCGACGGTCGGTTACGTGGCTGATACTGCTGCTGGTTAGGGTACTTGTTGTACCTCTTCCACTCAGGTTTCTGAGTGTTTTGCCCTGGTCCTTCCACTGCAGTTTTGGACCTTGGCCATTATTCTGAGAATGGCCTTGTTGCTGGGGTTCAGTCTGAGACGACTTCCCAGACTTAGCAGTATCTTTTCTGCTCCAGGTGTTTTGCTTACGAGTTTGATACCCGTATGCAGTAAAGAATACGTCAGCCTTTTCTGCCATTTGGCTGGCATCTTTCACCTGGCAGATCTTAAGCTGTGCTATGAGCTCAGCAGGCCACGACCTCTCTAGCTGTGTACGCAGCATAAGGTCAATTATCCCCTCACGCGTGGAAGGAGTTTCATCTTTCTCCATCCACTCATTTAAGTAAACTGTGAGACGACCAAGGAACTGAACAGCTGTCTCCTTGTCTTGAGGACGAGCTTGCATGAACTGAACTTTGGCATCGTCTACTGTGAGACCATACGCCTTAATGAGCGCAGCTTTCATCATCTCATACGTGAGATTGTCTCCACGAATTCTGTGGAGAATATCGAGGGCAGGGCCCTCAAATAGGCTAAGAAACTGAAGCCGCTTAGCTGCCTCATCCAGTTGATACATGTCTGCCATGTCCTCAAAACGAGCTATGTACGGCTCGATTCGCTCACTTTCCTTGTATGAAGGAAGCTTGATGTGTGGGGTCGCCAGGACATGTGCAGGGAGAACGCTCGTGGAGCTTGGACCAACTGCACCAGACGTGTCTGAAGCCAAGGAATCTCGCTGGAGCTTCAGCACTTCAAGTTCATGTTTTTCTCGTGCCTCACGTTTGGCACGTTCATGTTCTCGTTCTCTGTCTCATTGTTCACGCTCATATTCGCGCTGTTCTCGCTCGTATTCGCGCTGTTGTCGCTCGTGTTCGCGTTGTTCTTGCTCATATTTGCGCTGAATCTTACGCTCTTCACGGGCATCATTCTCGCTGCTGCTCCTGATTATGCCGTGAGAGTATAAACTCTTTAATTTCGGTTGGGTCCGAAAGACCCATTTCTTTGGCTTCCTGTAAAAATACAGTAGTAGCCATGGCGCTAATTTATTAAGCAAACCGAAATTGAGTACTGACTGCTTAGCGACGAATACTAATAAACACAAGTAAAGAATACAGACACAAGCTAGTGGTGACCAGTCTTATCTAGTTAAGTGGCAAAGATTAAAGCAAAAATGAAAATAACTGAGAACTCAATAATTAACACAATGGGTACAGCGACTACCCAGGAGCGAATAAAATCGTCTGGCGTTACCAAAAATAAAGTACTAAATAGAGTTAAGTACTCTACAGAGTAATAAAGCAAAAATTCACTTGCTAAATTTACGGTAAACACCAGTAAACTTGTGCCTATAAACTTTAATTATAAATACCTAAATATGAACGAGTGAGCACTATCTCGTGAATAGCTTTATAGCTAGGAGTTAATATCCTGGCGAGGTCGCCAATTGTCACGGGGTTTTTAAAATACCACGGTAATTTTGGAATAAATGGTTAAATATTTATTTAATTGATATTAATATTCAATAATATTAAAGAGCAGGGACAATGATTGTCTTGCTAAATCGTGCAACGATTCTCTAAGAACGAGAATTTAAAAACTTTCTCAACAGTACACAGCAGAGACTAATTACTCACAATTGCTGAATTACTGTACTGTTAGCCTCTGGAGAAGGTTACTTCACCCCTGACAATAAATAACTAATACTAATAATAATAATCAGGTCCTTGCTGATGCTTAACTCCTATGGCACAACGGATTTTAAGTTAATACAACAAGACTGGTCTAAGTACCAGTTATGAAGGCAAACGTTTATGCAAGCTAGGAGCTATATGGAAAATAAGCTTAATTTGGAGAAATGAAACAAGATTTTACTTTACATTAAGCTCAAGAAAAAGAACTGTTAAATTTATTGATTACAAAAAATAAATTTAACGTTACATTTCAAATCAAATCAATGAGACGCACTCACTCACTCACACAGAAGCTAAATACTTACGCCTAGGAAAAAAACACCTTAACTAAACTCTTAAAACTAGGATTATACAAAAAGGAAATACCAGTCGATGAATGCTATGTATCACCCGGGGGGTGGGAGTTTGGATTAACTGTACTCTGTGGAGCCTTGGTGCTAGCTGACCTCTCACACTTCTGGAGCACAGGACCTCTCTCCGTCACAGCAACAACTAGATTGAATTCAAATGATGTATAGGCAGGACGCACAAGCCACCGGAAGAAGGCATGGCTAATGGTTGAGGCAAGCAGAGGCGAACAATAAAAAAACAATAGTATCGCTCAGTAGCGCACTTAGTGACGTGCATTAAATCGGTCACTTTTAAACAGTGACGAATGTTTTGAAAAGTATACCCCGAAATGGAGAGAGAAACGGTTAACTGAGCGATACACAGTGAGTTTTCCACTAATAGTTCGTGGCTTCTCACAAAAGGGAAATGTCGCGAATTTGATTCGTGACATTACGCCCCTACAAAATTAAATTTTTTCCTTATGAGAAAAAATTTGTGGCTATATATATATATAGGTACACATCCTAAGTCATTCACACAAGATTCACACTGTGGTGTGTGTGCTATCCTGCTACAGGAGAAAGTCACAGTCGCCAGTGAGCGAAAAAACCTCGTATTTACGTTAATAGAAGCAAGCTTGAGGGAAAAACTCCGTGACGACAGTGAAAATCCTGTACTCAGGTCAAACTGAGCAAAAAGTCGCTACATTTACACTGACAACTAATTGTTGTGTAGTGTGATGTATGTAATACATGGTGTAGGTGTGACAGTTGTAGTGTAACTGTACCTACGTGTAAATGATATAGTAAATAATAATATGGCGATGACGAAGGCAGAGGAGAAGAGGCGGCAGCGTGCGGCAGACGATCAGCTGGCCCGCACAGCAAAACTGCTACACCCATTGCTGTACCTGCAAAACCAATTAAGGTGGAGCATCAAACGTGTCAGTGAGACAAAATTCTTATTAAGATACAATTACTCTCTCTGCCTAGCAATCAGTACATGCTACGAAAAATACGCTCTGGCCGAAAAACACAAGTGACAGCCTAAGCTTCGTACATTCGAGGTCGCCATTAATTATAGCACACGATTAGTGTCGGCAAGTTGAGAATCCTTGTGCAAACTCGGGTCTTCCATAGCCTCGAACTGCACACGGGTCCTCAACCTGTGCCTTAACCTACAGTACTTATATTAGTAACGGAGAGCTGAGAATCCTTGTGCAAACTCGGGTCTTCCATAGCCTCGAGTCGCCTCTCAACTTCCCCCTTAACTTATGGTACATAATATGTATGTACAGGCCCTGGACATAATGTGTCCTGTGGGGCCAATGGGCGAGATGTCAGGTCTGCACCCACTTCACCACTACCCTGTCTCTCAACTGTCTCAGAGATTACGGGTGTGGTTACAAATGGCACAGGAAGGGCATGTCCCTGATTAGTGGTGATACTTTGGCACACACTGCAGGAACAGACGAAACTATCTATGTCCCGTCCCATCCCTGGCCAGAAAAAGTCAGCTCGGATACGGCCCTGGGTCTTCCTTTTGCCCATGTGACCTCCTGAGGCTGAACAATGACCCCATTCTAACACTGCTAGGCGGTACTTGGCGGGAACGACAAACTGCAGTCGAACCTCGCCCTCGGGTGTTCGTGACTCACGGTAGAGCCGTCCTTGTTTACGAAGGAACTTGGCTTGACCTCCCCGTGAATACTTAATCACTCGACCCTTTTGTTTGTTCCGCACGGCAGCAAGTGTCGGGTCAGAATGTTGTTCTTGTACAACAAGCTGACTACACATCAGATCTTGCGGCGATTCAATGATCACTGGGGTGACAGTCTGGAGCCTCAGCCATGGCTCGTGTTACCGCAGCAGCCGAAGTCTGAGTAGCATCATCATCGGAGCAACTATCCTTGACTCCTTGAATGTTGCCGATGATGAGTTCAAATAAAGGTTCTGGCATGACAACTGCAAGTGTCGTACCAGTATAAAATGGAGATGCCACCTGGATACATGCCTCAGGGAACAATCTCACTGATCCATCAATAAGATTTGCATGGATCTGTCGACCTGTATACTGCTCAGGCCGAACTAGACTCTGCTTGACAGAGCAATCTGAGGAACCATTATCTCTTAGCACCTTCACAGGAATGTCTCCCACAAACCCTGGCTGAACAAGGAAGGTACTGTCACCTGTGGGAGGGCCTGTGGAGGAAGCAGTTAGCCACTCATGAGGCTGCTGAATTGATGTGGCAAACATTGTGCCTTGTGAATTATGTTGGGAAGATGGAACATTGGCCATCTGTGGAGGGTGGTTCACTGTCACTGTGGGACTAGTGAACTGTGGGGAAGTACCCACACTGGTAGGGACGTGACCACCATGCTGCTGCTGAGGAATGAAGGCTGTGTTCGCTTCCTGCCTCTTTTGAGCTGGTGGTGAAAAAGTTTGTCCCGACGGTCGGTTACGTGGCTGATACTGCTGCTGGTTAGGGTACTTGTTGTACCTCTTCCACTCAGGTTTCTGAGTGTTTTGCCCTGGTCCTTCCACTGCGGTTTTGGACCTTGGCCATTATTCTGAGAATGGCCTTGTTGCTGGGGTTCAGTCTGAGACGACTTCCCAGACTTAGCAGTATCTTTTCTGCTCCAGGTGTTTTGCTTACGAGTTTGATACCCGTATGCAGTAAAGAATGCGTCAGCCTTTTCTGCCATTTGGCTGGCATCTTTCACCTGGCAGATCTTAAGCTGTGCTATGAGCTCAGCAGGCCACGACCTCTCTAGCTGTGTACGCAGCATAAGGTCAATTATCCCCTCACGCGTGGAAGGAGTTTCATCTTTCTCCATCCACTCATTTAAGTAAACTGTGAGACGACCAAGGAACTGAACAGCTGTCTCCTTGTCTTGAGGACGAGCTCGCATGAACTGAACTTTGGCATCGTCTACTGTGAGACCATACGCCTTAATGAGCGCAGCTTTCATCATCTCATACGTGAGATTGTCTCCACGAATTCTGTGGAGAATATCGAGGGCAGGGCCCTCAAATAGGCTAAGAAACTGAAGCCGCTTAGCTGCCTCATCCAGTTGATACATGTCTGCCATGTCCTCAAAACGAGCTATGAAACAAGATTTTACTTTACATTAAGCTCAAGAAACAGAACTGTTAAATTTATTGATTACAAAAAATAAATTTAACGTTACATTTCAAATCAGATCAATGAGACGGACTCACTCACTCACACAGAAGCTAAATACTTACGCCTAGGAAAAAAACACCTTAACTAAACTCTTAAAACTAGGATTATACAAAAAGGAAATACCAGTCGATGAATGCTATGTATCACCCGGGGGGTGGGAGTTTGGATTAACTGTACTCTGTGGAGCCTGGGTGCTAGCTGACCTCTCACACTTCTGGAGCACAGGACCTCTCTCCATCACAGCAACAACTAGACTGAATTCAAATGATGTATAGGCAGGACGCACAAGCCACCGGAAGAAGGCGTGGCTAACGGTTGAGGCAAGCAGAGGCGAACAATAAAAAAACAATAGTATCGCTCAGTAGCGCACTTAATGACGTGCATTAAATCGGTCACTTTTAAACAGTGACGAATGTTTTGAAAAGTATACCCCGAAATGGAGAGAGAAACGGTTAACTGAGCGATACACAGTGAGTTTTCCACTAATAGTTCGTGGCTTCTCACAAAAAAGGGAAATGTCGCGAATTTGATTCGTGACAGTGTGGTGTAGTGCAGTGGTGTGACGTGGTAGTGTGATGCGTTGCGATATGGTAAGGTGTGGTTGTGTGGTGGTGTAGTTAACTGATGTAGCGGTTTAATGTAAAAATGTTTGGTGGGATGGCGCAATGTAATATCTTGGTGGTGTGGTATATCCTTGTGATGGTATGGTGTAATGTTCTAGTGATGTGGTGCAATGCTGTGGTGGTGAGGTGTGGTGCTGTGATTCAATGTTTTCCTGATATGAGGTGGCGTAGTAGTGCGAAGCAGTGCAAGTTTGTGGTGATGTGATGGTGTGGTATAAGTTTGTGGTGATGTGATGGTGTGGTATAAGTTTATGGTGATGTGATGGTTTGGTATAAGTTTATGGTGATGTGATGATGTGGTATACGAATGTGGTAGTGTGGTATAAATGCACAGGTGTGGAATAATATTATGTTGGTTCAGGCGTAATGTTGTGGTGCTGTGGCGGAATGGTGCTGTGGTGTAATGAGGTAGCGATGTGGTGTTTTGGTAGTGTGGTGTGGAAGTGTGATGTAATACTGTGGTGACTTGGTTTAATGGAGTGGTAGCATAATACAGTTGTGTAATATTCTGCAAATGTGTTGTTGTGGTGTGATGTTAGGCTGTGATGGTATTTTGCTTTGGTGTCGTGGTATGGTGTAATGTATGGTGGTATCATGTATTGTTTAGGTTGTTGGCGTTGTTGCTAAACTCCGGTCTACCTGATCAAGCAGATCCGTCCACCCCAGATAAACAGTCGCCCATGTGGAATTGTTCCACGGGCTCTCTTCGCAGTGTCTGCGTTATAGTATCATGTGCTGTACAGTGCTCCATGACGTATGTCATGTCAGGTAAGCCTAATCTACAAGCTCAGCATGTGTTCTTTGTGACTCCATCCAACTCAGATCTAAGCTGGTAGCTTAGGGAAGCTGGGTTGTGTCCTGATCTAAGCCTAGCTAGGTGAACTCAGTCATCTCTATTTAATGATATCTCAGAAGGGTGGATGTCTGGGTGGAGGCTTGCAGCACAGTGTTCTGATCAAAGTGTTGTATTGCTCTGCGTGTGAGGTGGATATGTATGTATTTATTTATTGCTGGTGTAGGAATGTCTATAGGTTGGACCTTGTTGAAGAGGTTCTGATAATGTTCATGTTGGGATGATTTTATGTCTAGTTTTATACTGTGTGATTTTGCCATAAAATGATAGGGATGTCGTGTGTTGGCACAGACTACCACACAGAGTTGTGTGCCTTCCATATCAAGATTATTCCAAACACTGATGACATTAGCTTCAGAATTTAAATGGACTAATGAAATAGTGCTGGTAGAGTAGGTTAAATTTTCGAACTTGCTGAGAGGCTGGGTGTTAAAAACTTACATTTTGGCATTAAAATCTATCTATCTGTTGCCAGACGCCTTAGTCCCGTAAAGGAAGGCCACAAAGAAGTCGCATTCTTGTCACCCCGTCCCCTGCCATATCACTACCCTACCCCCGGCTTACAACCCCCCTTTCTCATATACCTCTCCACTCCATCCCTCCATCTCATCCTCGGCCTCCTCGTCCCTCTCCCCCCATCCACCTCACTCACATACATTCTCCTCGTTAGTCTTTCGCCCTCCATCTTTTCAACATGGCCAAACTGCCTCCACATATTTCTCCTAAAGCTTTCTATCACATCCACACCACAATGCTGCATCACTTCCTCATTTGCCAGTCGGTCTCTCCATGTAACTCCACATGCTCCTTTCAAATAACACTTCTACTGCTCTCATTCTTGTGTCCTTCCAAGAAGGTCCAAGCTTCACTTCCATAAGTTAGAACTGGCATCACAATACTATCACGCAGTGACTTGTTTACATCCATGCTCACTTCCCTATTTCTTATCACTGCTTTCAAAGAACCACCAATCTCTCTTCCTTGTTGTACTCTTTGTTTCTTGTTGTTGGCATTAAAAGCTAAACAAATGGTATTTCAGTTCCATTTAGTTATCCTTAGTAAACTATTCTGTAAATGAGAAACTTTTTTTGCTTTTTTTTTTAATTTTTTGAGGGGAAATACTTTATAGGAAAAATATCGTTAATTACGCACTTCTGCATTTTAGGATTTTATAAAGCATTTCTTATATTGTGTGTGGTAGAGGGCGTGCTCTGAGCAAAACAAAGGCTGAAGTGCTGCTCATACTTTCGCTGCTGTAACGCTTCAAAGAATACTGACAGAGGCATTGCTGGCATTGTAAGGTGTCCAGAAATTGCTACAACCTAGTAAAGCAAAAAGTGGTCTTGCTAAGATTTGGACTTAGCCAAACTAACCCGTACCGTGTTGACCCTCTCCCTCAAACCTTAAGCTGATTTCTGCACATGCGCAGAAGGCCTATAGCAACGTGTCATTAGCAACCACACCTAAACCAATCAGAATACAATAATAGAATGGCAGATGCATCTGGTTATTGTGATGCAGCCACTGTAAGTTCACCCACACCAAGTGACGTAAAAGAATATTAAAAATGCCCAACTGAAACAGGCTCTATCTACGCTTATCCGCGAAATCCAAATGGAGGAGCCATCCAGTTCGGTACTGCTGATAGAGTTGCGAAGCGTGTTGCAGTCAGTAACTGAGCTGACGGCACTCAAACAACAGGGGGTATGCCTGTCTGAAAAGCTGGATGATGCATACCAGCAGCAGCTTTTCTTGGAATCCCTGGACGACAAAGACCGGTGATAAACTGTCAAGGAGGAAATGCAGTCAGTAGCTGAGCTGACGGCACTCAAACAACAGGGGTATGCCTGTCTGAAAAACTGGATGATGCATACCAGCAGCAACTTTTCTTGGAATCCCTGGATGACAAAGACCGGTGATAAACTGTCAAGGAGGAAGTGGAAATAGGAATGAAATGCAAATAAATGGTCAGTTGTTGCAAAGGAATCGACTTATAAATCGACTTATGAAATACCGGCTTACGTCGCCGATTCTCTAAAGATGAGAAATTCATAAACTTTCTTAACTATACACAGAGGAGACTAATCACTCGAATGCTGAATTGTTGATATTGTTGGCCTCTGAGAAATTGTCCTTATCCCTGACAATCGATAATAATAATAAAGACAGATTCTTGCTGATGCTAACTTCTGGCTGGCACAACGGATTTATTATGAATCAGTACCAAAGAACTGGCTTAACTACCAGTCGTGATTAATGTAAGAAGTTTGTGGAAACTAGGAGTGGCAAAATAAGGTAAGCACAATGTGGAGAAATCAAACACAATTCTTACATTTAACTGAGCTCAAAGAGAATTTTAAATTTATTAATTACAGCAAAATAAATTTACGTTACAAGGGAACTTAAGTAAATGAGAAATATCAAAGCAAAGGAATTACACTTACTCACGCACTCAAACATTTACCAAATAACCTTAAGCCTATAAAAACAAGGAACGAAAATACTAGTCAGTGGAGGAAAATGGAGCCGTAACTGTGAAGAGGCTGGGCGTCTGTCTGTTGCTACTCGAGGCACTGCAATTTGCACTGCTGATGTCCTCTGCTGCTGATCACCAACTCCGTGAGATGTGGGAATTGTAGCACTGCTAGAAACTGTAGCCGTTACGATGGGAGTCTTGCTTCTCTGCACTGCTCACAACGTCCTCCTTCCCATGACAGCTGAGCGCTAACTGTCAAATGTTCCCACGCCAGGTACAGGGGCATGAGAAATGGGCATGGCTTAACGCATTGTCTATACATGAAGACAGTCACTTATGAAGCAGTGACGAATGTTATGAGAACTCTGTTTCAAATCTGAGTGCAAATGCGAGCGGTTAACTGACTGAGTGAAGTTCAGTGGGTTTCAGTATTGTTCAAGAGTTCCCATAATAATAATACAATGTCACGAATTGCCATAATAATACGATCTAACATTACACCCCATCAAAATCTAATTTTTCTCTGAAAATTTTAACAGTACATATATACATATCCATCCTAACTCCGTCACACGAGATTCACACTGTGGTGTGTGTATTATCCTGCTACAGGAGAAGTGCACTATCGCCAATGAACGTAAAAGCCTTGTATTTACCTTAATACAAGCAAGCCTGAGGGAAAACACTCGGTGAGGACGATGAAAAATCCTGTATTCAGGTCAAACTGTGCGAAAGTTTGCTACATTTACATTAACAACTAACTGTTATGTAGTGTGGTGTATGTGATACAAGGTGTGGGTGTAACAGCTGCAGTATAACTGTACCTATGTGTAAAATGACAATACAAAATAATACTAAATGGAAGAGAAGAGGTAGCACCATGTAGCAGAGACGACCAGCTGATCTGCACGGCAAAACTGCTACACCTGCCAACTATACCTGTGAAATCAATCAAGGTGGAGCATCAATAGTGTCAATGTCACAAACAATTTGTATTAAACTGCAATTACCCATTCCTAGTATTCAATGCATACACAATGAAAAGTACACTTCAGCTGAAAATTCACCTGACAGCCAAAGCTTAGCACATTCAAGGTCACCGTTATTTCCTTACTGGGTAGATTATTAACTAAGAAACATAGTCCTTGGATTGCCCAAATTGCTGAGGATGCCTGTAGTTTACTGGTTAAACTTATATCTCTATTAACTGGAGAACAAGGTGTTCCCTGGTTAATGAAGAGACACAGTGAGGGCCAAAGCCTTGCCTGGTGATTTCGAGGAAGACAGCAGTCAATCAGGCACCAGCTCCTTCTTTCATCTGTGAGACCATGCTTCACTTCAGTTGATCCACCCCCTGCAGCATCGACCCCTGGTATGTTAAAAAGATCCCGACGGGTGCTAATTAACTTATAGGGCCCTCAGTGACCCGCAGCCCATCACAGGTCAAAAGTAAAAGTAGTGACCGTTAGCTCAAGGCTCTGTGCATATGCTCCTAGTCTATGTACTGTCTGGCAGTATTTGTCCCTATGTACTCAGACATCCTGAAAGCATGTTTACCCTTACAATTCTACACTTATGACTAATATTGGTAAGTTGAGAGAATCCCTGCGCAAACTCGGGCAGGTCATATTCTAACACCCAGCGTGGGTGTGAACACTCATGCGGATAGCATGTATTCTCAAGATATACCATAAGGTAATTCAGACAGCCTCAGATTGCCTGTGCGAGGGTCTTGAACTTCCCCTGTAACCTACAGTACATATGTATGTACAGGCTCTGGACATAATGTGTCCTGTGGGACCCACGGCCGAGATGTCAGGTCTTACCGATATTCTGTTAACTGGGAACCAAGCTAGTCCTTGGATTGCATAAATCTCTGAGGACGCCTGTCTTATGGAACCCACTGTACAACAGTTGCCCATGTTAGTCATCAGTTAGCAGGCGAGACATCAGGTCTGTGCCTACATTGTCACTTCCCTTGATGTATCTCACAACAAGGTTAAACTGCTGCAAATACATTGTCCATCATGTCAATCTTGCATTTGCCATCTTAATTGTGCTGAGACTTGTGAGTGGCATATGATAGGTTTCCAGAGTGAATGGTGCTCCATATAAATAACAGTAGTATTTCTTAATGCTGTCAACCATGGCCGAGAGTTCCTTCTCAACAATAATGTAATTCCTCTCAGTAGGTTTTAGCTTATGGCTGTGATATGCCACTGGGAAAATTCCACCTTTCGATTTTTGCATTACCACGGCACCTACTTCATCTTTTGAAGCATCGGTGTGCAGTATGAAAGGCTAATTGGAATCAGGCAGCTGCAAGATAGGCTCTTTACATAGCATATCCTTCAGGGTGGCAAAAGATCTCTCTTGCACTTCTCCCCATTCAGTGGTATTTGGAGCATGTTTCCAAAGCGTCTTGTATAACGGCTGGGCAATGAGAGCAAAGTTGGGGATATAGCCTCTATAATACCCCAATAAACCAAGGAATGATCTAACCTGTTTCTTGGTCATGGGTCTCGGGGCTTCCCTAACTTTCCTGATCTTATCGCCCTGACACCTGCAGTAATTGTTGCCAACAATATGTCCGAGGAACTCCACCTTGCTGTGCTCAGTTTCACACTTGTTAGACTTCACAGTCATGTTGAAACTCTGGAGTCTACTGAAGATAATTTCCATGAGTCTGAGGTGCTCCCCCAACGTGGCAGAATGAACTAGGACATCGTCAACGAACATTTCTAATCCTATGATACCATGCAGCACTTGTCTCATGGCTCGATTAAATACTGCAGGGAAGTTGGTAAGTCCAAATGGAAGGATTCTATACTGATACAAACCCGTAGGAGTAGCAAAGGCAGTGAACTGAAGACACTCGGGATGAAGGGGAATCTGGAAGAATCCCTTCATTAAATCGAGCTTCATGAAATATCATGATCCTGCCAGCTCGGATAAAATGGCAATATGGTCACCCACTGGCTCAACATCCACGTTGGTGATTGCATTTAGCCTCCTCTAATTGCCACAAATCCTGACTCTGCCATCCTTCTTGCAGACTACTACCACTGGACAACAGTAAGTAGATGAGGACTTTTCAATAATATCCGCAGTCTCCATGTCGGCAATTTCCTAATCTACTGCATGTAGTAGTCACGTGGGAATTGGATACAGCTTAACCTTTATGGGAGTATTGCTGTTCAACTAAGTTTTGTGACACTCAACCTTTGTGAGTCTAGGTTGGTCAGAGAAGACATCTGCATACCAACAAAGCAGTGGCCTTATGGCATTCTGGTCACCTAAAGCTAACTAAGTCAGTGTTAAGTAAGGCATCCCCAACAGTCTCCTCCTGACAGGACTGAATGGCTAACGGCTCGTCATCATGGTCATCAGCTGCGATTACCACAGCTGCCCGGTTTCTTCAGAGAGCTGGTCACTGTCATTGACTACTTGTAGGCCAGTGTCCTCGGGGTTTGACTCATGATAGGCCTTCAACATGTTAATGTGGAACCTTTTACGGAGATTCCTCATCTGAATTATGTAGCTGATGTCTGAAATGCGCTCTTCAACATCATACAGACCCTTCCACTTTGCCAACAACTTGTTCTGGGCGGTGGAGACTAACACCAAGCATTTATCACCTGAAGTGAACTTTCAAAGTTTTTTCTTATCATAATAAGCTTTCTGAACTTCGTGCACCTGGATCAATTCTTCCTTAGCTTACTCACACGCTGACTGGAGGCAGTCAGCTAAATCAAGGACTTAAGTGTAGCTGGTCGACTTCAGGGTCGGGTTTTTCATCTTCCCATAACTCATGAAGGACTTGAAGTGGCCGACAGACCAACCTTCCATACACCAGTTCAAAAAGTGAGAACTTCAAATAATGCTGTGGGGCTTCTTGATAAGCAAAAAGAAGAGGGACAATGCACTACAGCCATTCTTTTGGCTGTTTGGTGGCCATGCACCTTAGCATATTCTTGAGAGTCCCATTGAACCTCACACATCCCATTATGCATGGGATGGTAGGGCATAGTTCTCAAGCCATGGATAGACAACAACCTGAATGCTTCATTCATCATCGCAGAGGTGAACTGCAAAACCCGGTCTCTTGAGACCTCCTTGGGGATACCTATGCAGCAGAACACCTCAATCAGTGCCTCTGCAACAGTGACAGCCTCTACATTCTTAAGGGCCATGGCTTCAGGCCACTGTGTGCTGAAATCAACGATAGTGAGGATATACTTTGATCAATCACCAGCCCTAGGAGTGATTGGCCCAACAATGTCAACTGCTACTCTCTCAAATGGTCCAGATTATAGGTATTGGTATCAGCGGCACAGCACAGGATGGACACACCCCCAATCAGTGGTACGTTGACACACTTTGCAGGAATGCACAAGCCTATTTATTTCCTGTCCATTTCTGGCCAGAAAAAGTCAGCATGGATGCAGTCAGGGGTTTTCTTTTGGCCCACGTGACCTCCCATCGCTGAACAATGACCCAGTTTGAACACCGTTCAGCAATACTTTAGAGGAATGACAAACCGCAGTCAAACCTCACCCTGGGGTGTTTGTGACTCATAGTGCAGCCGTCCTCGCTTTTGAAGGAACCTGGTTTGACCTCCCTGCGAATACTTAATCACATTACCCTCCAGCTTCCTATGCACTGTGGCAAGTGTCAGGTCAGACTGTTGTTCTTGGACAGCATTTTGACTATGAATCAGATCTTGCGGCATTGTGATGGTCAACGGGGTGACACAGTTTGGAGCCTTGGCCATGGCTCATGTTACTGGGACAGCAGAAGTTTGAGTAGTAACGTCTACAGTGCAGCTATTTTTGATGCCTGGTACGTTACCTATGATAAGGTCAAACAAAGGTTCTGGCATGACAACCGTAACTGTCAAGCCAGTGTAAAAAGGAGATGCCAACTGGATACGTGCCTCAGGGAACAATCTCACTGATCTGTCAATAAGTCTAACTTGGATCTGCCTACCTGTGTACTCCTCAGGCCAAACTAAATTCTGCCTGATGGAGCAACCATTGTCTCTCAGAACATTTATGGAAACACATCCCGCAAACCCTGGCTGAACAAGAAAGGCACTGTTGCCAGTGGATCTGAGGAGGTAGCAGCCAGTCATTGATGAGACTACGGAATGAAGGATGCAGCAAACATGGCGCCCTGAGAACTACATGCCTAAGGGGTCATGCTCACCATCTGAAGAGTTGGAGCTTTGACCACCTGTGGAGGAGGGCTCACCATATCAGGGGGACTAGTAAATTGTGGAAAAGGACCTGTGCTGGTGGGGACAGCACAGCCATATTTCTGTTGGGGTATTAATGCAGCATTTGCCTCCTGCCTAAGAAACACTAATGCTGATTGTCCTGATTGATGGTTACATGGTTTGTCTTTGTTCTGCTGCTGCTTGGTATACTGCAGGTGGTTGGGGTACTGCTTGTACCTCTTCCAATCGGGTTTCTGCATATTCTGCCCTTGCTCCTTCTTTTGTGGTTTGTTTGGACCGTGGCCATTATTCAGAGAACGGCCTTGATGCTAGGGCTCGCTCTGAGATGGCTTCCCAGATTTGGGAGTATCTTTCCTGTTCCAGGACTGTTGCTTACGAGTTTGGTACCCGTACACAGTGAAGAATGGATCTTTTTTTTTTTTTTTTTTTCATAATAATCATGGCGGCGCAACTGCCAGGGTCATATGCCGCCGTATAACAAAGAAGTAAAAAGCAAAAAACAAAAAATAGAGGATAAGCCACACAATAAAAAAGGAGAAATTCTAAATATCTTTAAGAAGTCCTGCCTCCTTCACAAAGGAGAGGGTTGCCCCTCCCAAGGCACAGGCATCCTCCCCAAGCATGGAGGAAAGATGATACACACCTCCATCCGTTTGGTGGTCAGAGAGGAACCGACGCCGCAAATCCTCAAGACTAGGACACTCCACCAACAGGTGCCGAACAGTCAAGGGAACCAGACAGTCATCACAGAATGGAGGAGGAGCCCTCTCCGTTAAAAAACCGTGAGAGAAACGGGTGTGGCCAATGCGGAGGCGGCACAAAGCAGTCTCCCATTGACGAGGGAAGCCCTGGTAACTGAATGAGCCCACCTTCTGGCAAATTGAGCGCAACTTATTGGCACCCACAGCATCCCAATGCTCCTGCCAACAGCACCAAACCCTGAAGGCAATAAAGGAACGCATATCTGCAGCAGGCAGACGATACAGAGGGGACTGTGCAAGAGGGGGACGAGCCGCTGCCGCCTTGGCCAGCTGATCAGCTCATTCATTCCCTGCCATTCCTACATGAGCTGGAACCCAACAGAAATCTACACGACGTCCACGACGCCCTAAAAGGAAAAGCCACTCTAAAATGGATAAAACCAAAGGATGAGAGGGATTAAAAGACTCCATTGCAGAAAGAGCACTTCGTGAGTCACTAAAAACAGTAAAAGCAGTGTGGGGGAGAGTGAAGAGAATCTGAAGGGCAAATAAAATAGCAGTCAGCTCAGCCGTAAAAACAGAAGCAGTCACAGGGAGGCTCCCACCTCGACAGAAGGTGGAAACACCACACCAAAGCCCACACCCGCATCAGACTTAGATCCATCAGTATAAACTGGTATGGAGTCCCCATGAGAAGAGGCATGCTCTAAAAACAGAGAAAATAAAACCTGAGAAGGAAGGGAGGCCTTACTGGATGAGAAGAAACGACAAAATGTCACCCTGGGGAGAAGCCAGTAGCCCACCCTCGGGACACGATGGGGAGTGATCGGCACAGAAGGAACAGAGAAGCTAGACATAATTGACTGCACCCTGAAACCAAAGGGCTTTGGAAAGGATGGCCGAGTGGCAAAAATAGGTGACCGAGAATCTTGAGAGACCTTGAGAAAGGGCACGGAGTCTGGGAGACGAGATAAGCAATACCAACATCTCATCAAAAGGGAAGAGCGGAGCAAGTCTAGAGGAAGGACACCAGCATCAGCCAACAAACTCGAAATCGGGGAAGATCGGAATGCCCCAGTGGCGAGACGAACACCAGCATGATGTATGGAATCTAAAATACGAAGCCGGGCTTCTGAGGCAGAGGAATAAACTTCACATCCATAATGAAGTTTGGATAAAATCAGAGACTGATGCAAGAGGAGGAGGGTCTTGCGATCAGCTCCCCAGTATGTGTGAGCTAAAACTTTCAAGAGACCCAATGCTCTGAGACACTCAGCTTTTACGTATCTCAAGTGAGGGACCCAAGTCAACCGGCTGTCAAAAATCAGCCCTAAAAACCGGGTTTCCTTTAAACACGAAATACGACGCCCATCTAAAAAAAGGTTTGGGTCAGGGTGGACTCCACGAACGCGACAAAAATGCATGGCAACGGTCTTCTTGAAGGAAAATCGAAAACCCCGTTCATCAGCCCATCTAGAGACACGGTTGAGAGCCATCTGCATCCTCCTTTCTGCCACTGACATCCGTGAGGCAGTGACAGAGATTGATAAATTGTCAACATAGAGAGAGCCACGAACACCATCAGGGAGCACAGAAATAACGCTGTTAATTGCCACTGCGAAAAGGGTAACACTTAGTATGCTCCCTTGTGGCACACCATCCTCAAGGGGACGTGCAGTAGACAGCTCACTCCCGACTCGGACCCGAATAAAACGATTAGATAAAAACTCCTGGATAAAAGTGGGGAGTTGCCCACGGAGACCAAACTCATAAAGAGATTGCAATATACCATGACGCCAGGAAGTGTCGTACGCCTTCTCCAAATCAAAGAACACTGTGATATGATGCTGGTTAGTTGCAAAAGCCTGGCAGATGGAAGATTCTAAAGAAAGGAGAGCATCTGTGGTCGACCGCATCTTCCGAAACCCACACTGGACTGGAGACAAGTAACCACCCTTCTCTAAGTACCACATGAGCCGACTATTCACCATCTTTTCGAGGACCTTACAAAGGCAAGATGTCAGCGAGATAGGGCGATAATTAGTGGCCTGCAAGTGATCCTTACCCGGCTTAGGGATGGGGAGAACCACAGCAACACCCCATGAGGTCGGAAACCCACCATTGCACCAAATTCTGTTATACAGTGACAACAGAAAATGAAGACCTGCATCAGGCAAGTGGTGTAAGAAGGCATATGGGACATCATCCAAGCCTGGAGACGAGTCGCGACACTGCGACAATGCCATCTGAAGTTCAGAAGCAGAAAAAGCAACATTGTACGACTCCTCCGCAGTAGATGGAAAACTAATGCCCAAAGATTCCAGGTGCCGTCGGCGGCGTGCCGACGGGGATGAGGTGTCCTTCCTAGAGACATTAGCAAAATGAGCTGCAAATATCTCGGCAACAGACGAAGAATGAGCCACCACCACACCTGCATGAGATAAAACAGGAGGAGAGGGAACAGGAAATTTCCCTGAAATCTTCCTCACCCGTTTCCACACTTTTGTGAGAGGAGTCTGTGAAGAAATTGAAGAAACAAATGATGCCCAAGACTTCCTCCTAGCCTCCTTCATAACCCGCCGGGCATGAGCTCGGGCCCTCCTATATGCCGCTAAGTAACCAGGGTCACCTCAGTGACGACGAAGTCGGGAGAAAGCAGCACGTTTAGCCTGAACAGCAGAAGCACACTCATCAGTCCACCAGGGAACTGGACGGCAAGGAAAGTGACCAGCTGTTCTCGGAATACTCTGCAGTGCCGCCGAGTTTAGTAAGTCTGTGAAATACTCAACAGCAGCATCAGTGCTGACAAAATCCTCCACACATCGGTTCGGGGAACACAGCTCCTCAAAAACCGGCCAGACTGCCCTATCCAAGCGCCAGCGGGGAAGACGACGCCGAGGCTCACTCTGTGTCGATCTTAATAAAATAGGGAAGTGGTCACTGCCATGTAAGTCTGGTAACACAGCCCATGTAAAATTCAGGGCTACCCCTGCAGAGCACAGAGACAAATCAATAGAAGTAAAAATACCCATTTGACTATGGAAGTAAGTAACTTCACCAGAATTTAAAATGTACAGGTCCACATCCTCCACAATGGAGGCTAACATAGTACCTCTAGCATCAGCTGTGGAGCCACCCCACAGGGGATGATGACTGTTCATGTCAGCCAGCAAGAAATAGGGTGAGGGAAGTGCACGAATAAGATTTTCAAGATCAACCCTCTCAATAGTGGCACTAGGAGGGAGGTACAAAGAGCACACAGTATAATGATGGGGAAGGAAAATCTGGAGAGCAACAGCCTGCAGTGGAGTGTTAAGATTCACAGCAGTGAAAGGTATGTCACTGCGTACTAGAATAGCCACACCCCTACCATGACCTTGTCCAGGAAGAGGATCTGAATAAAAAACCTGGTAACCAGGTGGACTGGGAGGCACAGCATCACCAACCATTGTCTCTTGTAGGCAAACACATACAGGTGAATACTCAGCCAGAAGCCAACGGAGTTCCTCCCAGTTGGCTCGTAAACCACGGCAGTTCCATTGAATAATATTAGCCATTAAAACTACTGAAATAAAAAGGGGCAGGGGAGAGGGACAAACAGAAAACCATAAAAAAATACTAAAAATATTAAAATGGAGGAACTATATACACAAAAGAAAGGGTCACTTAGTGGAAACCACTGAGCGACCCTGGCAGACAATCTTCTTGGGAATGCGGATACGCCCACTAAGGGGCTTGCCACGGGCAGCATCATGGCTAGAACGAGGGCCTGGGGTCTGCAAAGTGTTGGGAGACTTCACAGACACCCGTCGCTGCCCAGCAGGAGAGGAAGAGCTACTCCGAACCCTGCCCGGGGCCCCCAGTGAACCAAGAGGTCGAGCAGGAGGGATTGGGGTCCTGGCCTCCAAACGTGGAGGGGGCAGGACAGGATCCTCAGAGGTAACCAGAGGAGGAACATCCGATTCCCCAGAGGAAGAGGTGCCAGACTGACCTGACACCCCAGAAGCCCCCGAAGACCCAGAAGCAGGGTCAGAGGGCTGTTGCACAGATGGAATAACTACAGAGGATGTGGACTCCACGACCAACACCTTGCTTGGAGGATCTTCAAGACTCAAAGACTCTGAGGAACCACGATGACGTTTGGCAAATGAAGAATGTGCACCATGACTACTAGGGGATACCATAGATGTAGAGGTCGAGTCTTGAACTGTAGCGGCAACCGTCGCAAGTGCGGGAGATTGTTGCACTGGCATGGTATCAACAGATGAAGGCATAGGAGCTGACACAACAGGAGGAACTCGAGTCTGCTGCTGGACAGGACGATGAGGACGGCTATGACCAGACAAAACTGACGCATAAGACACTCCGTTACGGAAAACAAATGACATGGCTCTACTCCTGGCCTCAGAAAAGCTTATTTTATCACGATTACGGATGAGGAGGATCTCCTTCTCCAAGCAAAACCGGGCACAGTCTTTAGATGAAGCAGGATGTGCCTCGCCACAGTGCAAACAACAAACAGGTCCAGGACAGTCCTGTCCTGCATGAGTGGATTCTCCACAACTGACACACACCACTGGGAGGCCCTGTTGCAAACGACGGCAGACTCGCCCAACATGCCCGTACATCTGACAGTGGTAGCAGCGTCGTGGATTTGGGACAAAGGGTTTGACCCTAAGGGACAACCAAGCCACCTTGATGGATGAAGGTAGAACATTACAGTCGAATGTCAGCAACAAGGATGGAGTTGGGGTAAGTACACCATCAACCTTCTTCCGAAACCTCTCCACTTTAACCACCCTGTGGACCTGGAGTTCTTCAAGGAGCTTCTCTTCACTGTAGCGGAGTAAGTCTTTTGAGAAAACAACACCTCGACTCTGATTGAAAAAAGCATGAAGGACACAAGTAAATAGCGCATCCGGGTCCTTACACTGGGCAGCCAGCCGAGAACCCTCTTCAGGGGATGTAACCTCCACTAGTAGGCTACCATCCCCCTGAGGTGAAATCTTCGGCTCTCTCCCACAGATTGACATAATGCGCCGATGAACCGTAAAAATATCCAAATTCCCAATAGGCTGACCATCCAAAGTACGAATGGTGTAGTACCTTGGGAAATCAACCCTCTCATAGACACCTGGCAGGACCTCACGGGGAAGTCCACAAGATGTTGTTGTCTGTTGCCGGCTCTTCTTCTTTGTAGCGGCCACTGACCGCAAACCACTGGAACCAGGCAGGTATGGTTCCAAGGTGGCAATGTGGGCCTCACCAGCCAGAGGCACATGAGGCGCACAGGAGGGAGACTCTGAAGGATGGTCAGGGACGGAACCAGGGTCGTCAGCTGTAAGAATGGTGAAGGAAGCCATATATAATAATAACCACCTTCATTCCCCCACCCCTCCACCCACCATGGAGCCCAACAAGGGGAGGCCATATGCCAGGGAAAGCACCACTGGCGACCCCAGAGGTAGTGGGGAAGTATACGCAGGTAACCACCAAGGGACCCTGACAAGGGTGACTCCAGGACGATAGGAGCCACCAGGTCCCCCAGTGCCCGCTTGACCCTAAAGCCACTAGGTGACTAGCCTGGATGGCTAGCCAGTGACCAGCCGATTGACCTGGTCAGGCCCAACCAGGCCACCCGTCTAGCCAGAATAAGGGACCAAAGAGGTGTATTGCTAGCTGCAGGGCGCACCATGCAGCATCGCTCAACCTCCAGGACTCCCGTCTCCCAGCATTACGGGACGCCACGCACGGCAAACACGTGGGGAGGCAACAGTCCCGCCCTAGATGGCAAATGGGCAGGGACTGACATCACCAGTAGGCCTCCTCTACCAGTGATGTAGGGGGTGCTTGGTCCACAAGGCCGACAAATGCCAAACCCTACAAAGGTAGGCTTGCCTCCCAAGTAGGTGGCACTGCCAACCATGCTTCAAGCCTCACCACCACGTCAAGGTGACCCCCTACAGTGGGGAAGAATGGATCAGCCTATTCCACCATTTGGCTGGCATCCTTTAGCTGACAAATCTTTAGCTGAGCCATAAGCTCAGCAGGCCACTACTTCTCTAGCTGCATACGTAGCATAAGGTCAATTACTGTAGTGCCTTAATTTTAAGTACTAGTGTAAGTTAGTGTAGGCTAGAATTGTAAGTGTAATCTTAAGCTTAAGTATAGTTCTAAGAATAGCTCATGATTTAACCGTTAAATCTTATATTTAAGTTTACTCTTAGTTGATATTGATAATGTGAACATGATTCTGATATTGATAGTGCTAGGTCAAGTATTAATGTAAATAATGAACCAGCTGCTTGCAACGAAGACGTGTAACCGCGAAATTTAGCAGAAGTAAAAAATCGCGAATATCTTCCGTTTATATTCTGATCTATAGATCTACCTGCTGAAGTTAATAGATTTCCCATTTTGAACTAACAATTGTGATTAAGAGTTGACTGAAGTACGAATATTGAAGATTGTCGTTTGTGAAGCGCGAAATTTATGTCATTGAGTCCTGTTTACAGTCACGTAGGCAGTAACCGACATGGGTAATAAAACTGTCTGAATTCTTAATTAATTTGGCTTCATTATGATTATAGTTCCTGCAAGCTTATTACAAAAAGTTCAACATCATAAGTCGCTTTTCTACGTATGTTGAGTGCAAACGTATCTTTTCTATTCTTTGAAGATCCTAGAGAATCGATAATAGTATAAAGTAATCAGTTAGAATTTTAGCCGATTCCCGAATACTGTCTTCATGCCGCGCCAAACAATGGGCTGCTTCTGAATAGACAAGTATTCTGCTAGATGGCTCCACGATAGGGACAAACACATTCCCCGTGCTGTTTAAAAAGTGTATTTTACTTTGTTAAATATCTACACTGTTGTGTGAAATTGTGAATCATGGTAATGTCATATGCCGTAATATAAGTAATACAAATAGAACACGTATATATAACATATCGTGAATTGTTTATATTTATCATAAACCGAAATCAAAATATCTTTGATGGCATCTGATGGCAACCAGCCATTTCAGTGGTCCTATATTATTTAAGTTCTGCTACATTTAGTGCAAGTTAGGTTCTTAATAGGCTACTGTACATAGTTTGTTCAGACTGTTAATTACGCCTAGTAGGTATCCTGACTCATCCAGTCTCTATGTGGGCAGAAATTTAATATTGAGTAAATACTGGCATTCACCATCTCTAATCATCCGGTCTGAGGAACCGTCCCAAAACCAAGATCGTTTATGTGTCATTTTTCGGCGGGTTTCACCGAGGACAGACGTCTGGGGAAGGTAAACAAGCCAATACATTGCTTCCGCCTGTTTCACCGAACTCACACGGAGTCAAGTTCAGTATTCACGATTAGCAAAGCTGGATGTAGAGGAGTTCAAGGTAAGTGATTGTGGAATGAGTAAGAAATTTAGAACATAATATCGGAAGGCAATAAATCAATAGAGTAAGTTATTAGCTTTAACACTGAACAAGGCTTCGTGTTCAGTGCAGTTGGTTGGTGAGGCTGCGGCACTCCCCTAGTTGAGTTTAATAGGCTAAATAAGGACTTGCTTTAACCAGACCTAACCAGTGTTCCTAACTGGGGGGCTTTGCCCCTCAGACCCTCCAAAGCAATATGTATCTTACCTCATCTAACGTAACCACAACACAAGTATTCTAAATCGTATTATTTTAAGCATTAGTGAAAGACGAGTATCTATGTATAAGATGTGTTAATGATATTGGTCTTAATCCATTAGTTTTGGGTTTGCGTACTTTAGGTAACATAAAAGTTCTCATTTCTTAGTAGTCTTTTGCTACTTTTCCTTTAATATTTCATTAACACAATGTCTTCATTGTCTTGTCACTTTTTAATAAAGATTTATAGAGCTCTGGTTTTAATGTGTTCAGTCGTATTGCTTTTACATTTGTCAGTTCTATATAGTTTTTTTTTTTTTTTTTTAATCAGCTGTATTGGTCCTACCTACCTCAGTATAGAGACAGAGAGATTAGATGACCAAGACATCACCATGCCAACCTCTTGATGTGTGCCCCTGTGACGCAATAGGGGTGGAAATCGATTTCCAGGAGAAAATCACATGAAAAAACTGTGGACACTTGCCATCAAGCGTGAAGGATTTCCACTCTCTGAATAGGCCTACAGTGTGGTTTGCAATCAGCATTTCACACAAGATGATTTTCTTCCTAAAGGTTGGTAATTTTTGTACAAAAAGCATGAGCTTAAATCCAGTTCATGAGGTGTTTCCTTTTTATCATGTTTATTTAATTCTGTTTGCTTGCCAATAATTCTCCTTGCGAACAGAAATAGGAACATTGCAGACATTAATTGCTCTTACATATATATATATATATATATATATATATATATATATATATATATATATATATATATATATATATATATATTATACAGTGTATATGTATGTATGTGTGTACCCACCATGACTCAGTGGTTTTGAATCAACCCAAGGATCATTGGCTGACATCAGGAAGGGCATCCGATCATAAAGTGCTACGTGCCCCAACAAAGTCCTCTACCCAGGGGCACTGCCCTAGCCCTTAAAATAAGGGAGTGCATGGTGTAAATACTGCATCTTAATCCTGTAGGCCTCTTTACATATATATATATATATATATATATATATATATATATATATATATATATATATATATATATATATATATATATATATATATATGTATATACATATATATATATATATATATATATATATTGTTACGGAACAGAGAGAGATAATGAACACTTCAAGTGAAAATACTAAAATCACTACTGTCCCGCAAAGTTCCAGGTTCAAAACAAATGACAGGTAAAATATCAAGTTAAAGTTTAATGCTCAAACTAACAACTAAACATTCAGGACTCATAAGGATAATGTAATGGAAAAACAGGTTACATATATGGTTAACTGCAATATCCTCTATTAACATGAATTTAGAAAGAGCAAATTTATCTAAGTCAGCCCTGATAAAATGAGAAAACCGGATAATGCTGAGTTAAAGCGAGATATATTATTACAAATACAAAATATTACTAATACTGGCTGACAGTATGGAACCAATGTGAATCATAAAAACTTTACCAGGCTTACGAATTAACGCCTCAGGCTATACAGTACAAGAAAAATGGCAATAACACTTATACTGAAATTATACAGCAGCTAGATGGCTGGAAACTTCCTGAGCACTCACAAAAATAATAATATACTGTACAGGGGAGGACAGAGATGTGAACAGAATGAGGAGTAGATCTAAGTGGCCACTAATGCAGAGACTGAGCTCATTATATAGGGGCCAGCAGAGCTTGATTCAACTTGTAAGAAGGACGCACAAATGAAGGCATAGGGGACGAAGAGTTGACAATCCTGCTCTGAACAACAGAAACAACGACTTACTCTACTATAAGGGGAGAAGGGGGAAGTGAGGTAGAACACGCAAGCCTGGTCACTATGAAAGCCACGTGGCGAATCGTGAACAAACATGCAGCATACTGTACATTAGGATCATACAAAGGATAGTGCAGTCATGAACAAAACTGTATCATAAGTTAGAATTATACAAGAGATGATGAAATCATAGGCTATGTAACACCTCCCCACAAAGAAAAAGAAATTTACAAAGGAAATTTCTTATTACTCTAAAACAATCTGTCTAAAGTCTAGATAAGCAATCTGCAATAACATTTTCTTTCCCCTTGACATGTTGTATGTCTAATGAATACTCCTGAAGAAGGAGACTCATCTTGTCAAACTCTGATTTTTATCTTTAAACTTACTAAGGAATTTCAGTGGGTTATGATCGGTATAAATGACTATGGGGTCAAAACCAGAACACAAATAAAATGAAAAATGCTGAAAACCCAAAATCAAGGCCAAAAGCTCTTTCTCAATAGTTGAGTAGTTCTTTTGAGGTGGAGTGAACTTCTTACTGTAATAAGATACAGGGTGTTCAATACCCTGATCATCCTCTTGCAGCAAAACAGCCCCAGCTCATGTATCACTTGCGTCAACAGCCATCTTAAAAGGCTTAGCAAAATTTGGAGTAGCGAGCATTGGCTGACTTAATAGGATAGCTTTAAGTTTACTGAAAGAGGATTCACAGTCATCGGTCCAGACAAATTTAACTCCCTTTTTCGGTAGGTCTGTAAGTGGTGATACAAGAATGGAAAAGTTAAGAACAAATCTCCTGTAATAACCTACCATTCCCAAAAATCTTTGTAGCTCTTTCCTACTTTTAGGTCTAAGAAGATCACTTATAACCTGAACCTTAGCTCCTGGTGGTGCAACGTGTCCATCACCAATTACGTACCCAAGGTACTGAACTTTAGCTTGACCAAACTCACACTTTGATAAATTAGCTACAAGATTAACCTGAACCAAATGCTCAAGAAATTTAATGACATAGCATAGGTGATCTTTCCAGTTGTCACAGAAGATTAATACATCATCAATATAAACAACACACCCTGCCAAACCCTGTGTTACAACATTCATGAGCTTCTGAAAAGTGGCTGGTGCATTCTTCATACCATATGGCATTACAGAACATGCAAAAGTCTTTCCTAGTGTTACAAAACATGAGACCTCCCTAGCACATTCAGTCATAGGTACTTGCCAGTATCCCTTTAACAAACTTACTTATGTACCTAGCCTTTCCGATCTTGTCTATGCAATCTTCCACGCGAGGGAAAGGGTAGGTGTCTGTTTTGGTTATCTGATTAACACGTCTGTAGTCGATGCAATGCCGCTGTGACCCACCTGGCCTAGGGACTAGAGTGACAGGAGAAATCCACTCGCTCTGACAGGGCTCAATCATCTTGTGGTCCAACAGGTAGCCAAGCTCCTTCTGGATGAGAGGAACTTTCACTGGGTTCACACGGTAAGGAGGCAGTTTAATTGGCTTTGCGTCTCCAACATCGACATCATGCATCAACACAGTGGTTCTTCCTGGAGTGGCACGGAACACTTGCGGGTACTCCTGCAGTAATGCCGAAAACTCCTGCCTTTCCTCGGGAGCTAGATGAGAAAGCTTAGTCTGGAGATCATTCATGATATCAGGATTCTTCCCTAAACTATCACTCAGGCTCATACTGCATGGGAAAGCTTCACTTGCAGACTCGGGTGGAACAGCCACAGTGCAGACTGGGTTATTTTCGTCCCGCCTGTGATATAACTTTATCATGTTGATGTGACAAAGTTGCTTATTCTTTCTACGATCTGGTGTGGCGATGACATAGTTGACATCACTGAGTTTCTTCTCCACGAAATAAGGACCACTAAACTTGGCTTGAAGAGGTTGCCCATGCACCGGTAGCAGAATCAAAACCTGATCTCCTGGCTGAAAGTGGCATAATCTGGACTTCTTATCACACCAAGTCTTCATCTTCTCCTGAGCAGCTCCTAAATTCTCTCTCGCCAGCTGTAAAGCAGTGGACAGCCGTTCTTTGAACTTCATCACATACTCCAGCAGGTTGACGTCATCTTCCTCCGACAGCCAGCATTCCTTGAGTAGCTAAAGGGGTCCTCTTACTTCATGGCCAAACAGTAGTTCAAAGGGTGAGAAGCCCAGTGATTCATTTGGAGATTTTCTTGCGGCAAATACAACGAATGGAAGACCTTTATCCCAATCTTTCTGATGTTCCAAACATTATTTCCTGACCATCGATTTAAGTGTTTGATTATATCTCTCCAACACTCCTTGGGTCTGGGGATGGTAAGCTGAAGATGTGATCTGGGTGATCACATCTTCAGAGACTGCTTGAAAACATTTGACATGAAATTACTTCCCCGGTCTGACTGTACCTCCTTGGGCAGACCAAACTTGGTGAAGAACCCTAGCATTTCCTTAACCACGTTCTTTGCTGAGATTTTTCTAAGTGGAATGGCTTCAGGATAACGAGTATCCATATCAATCAGGGTCAACACATAAGAAAATCCTGAGGAAGTCTTAGGAAGAGGGCCCACAATATCCACCAACACACGGGTGAATGGCGCCTCAAAAGGAGGAATGGGAACTAGAGGTGCAACCTTTTCGGTCTGATTACACTTCCCCACAACTTGACAGGTGTGACAAGACTTACAATACCAGGAAACATCTCTGAAGATACCTGGCCAGTAGAAGTGTTTCAAAATGCGTGCCACAGTCTTCCTCACTCCAAGGTGTCCTGGCAAACTGGAATCATGAGCCACTCTATGATATCCTGCCTACAAACACGAGGGATGACAACTTGATGTACAATCTCTCATTCACAGTCTGCTGATGCTGTTGGGGGTCTCCACTTCCTCATAAGTACTCCTGACTTTATATAATAACAAGTAGAAGCACCAGCTGACTCTTCGTCACTGCAAGCAGAGTTAGCTAGACCTTCCAACTCAGGGTCAGCAACCTGCAACTCAATCAACTCTTGACGAGACAAATTATCAACACTATGGGGTACTGCCTCATCTGGTGAGTGGTCCAAATTAGCAAGAAAAGTGTCAGCTAGGATAACATCATCATCATCATTATCCTCTAAGTCACCAGTAACTTTAGACTTAGCCCTAGTGACAACACATGCAGAGAACACCTCAGGGATATCACAGTCCTGGGTCGCAGCCGCTGGCTCACTAGACAACTGAGGAGCTGGACACACTTGACTTCCACCAATATCATTTCCAAGTAAGAAAGTTACACCTGACATTGGGAGTGTCTCAACCAACCTAACCATAACGGAACCATTAACAAAACCAGACTCTAAATTCACTCTGCACAGATGGACAGAGAAGTAATTATTCCCTACATCTTGTAAGATTACCGTTTCATCAGAGGAATTAACATTAGAGCCTAGAACACTGGTCAGCATAAGGGATTGGCAAGCACCTGTATCACGATATATTTTAACTGATTTCCTGTCATTACTGTCTAGAGGACTGACAAAACCATCAGACAGGAAATTAGCACATGAACTCTTGAGAGTGTCACCCTTGTTACTGCTCGAAAGAGGAGCTTCATCATGAGAATTTAATTTACCCCTCAAAGCAGGTTCAGTTAACTCGGTTAAAGAATTCTGGGAACTCTCAAGGGTGGACACTAGACCAATTGACTGAATATTTAAAGACTCCTTTTTGTTCACATCACGCTGTCTCCTGAAACATTTCTCCGTAGTATGACCAAGCTAACTACAATAAGTACATTTACTTTTCTGAAATCTAGAGGTGGAGCTGGTATTTACTTCCTGAGAAACATCTTCTTTATTCTCTTTCCTGTTACCTGTACTCTGAGTAGAGGCAATGTACTTACTCTCAGCTTTCCTTTTTTCTTTAGAATATTTCTTGTGAGTGAGAACATATTCATCAAATAAAACTGCAGCATCAGACAAATTATCTATTCTTTTCTCATCAAGATATAGGCTTACATCTTTATTAATGCACCTTTTGAAGTCCTCCAGCAAAATCATCTGCTTAAATTTATCAAAATCAGAATTTACATTCTTAGAATTTAACCACTGCTCTAACAGATCTTCTTTGATTTTTGCATACTCAACATGGGATTGCTTATCTTTCTTATAAGTTGTCCTAAATTTTACTCTATAGGCTTCAGGAACAAGCTCATAGGCCTTAAGAATCAAGCTCTTAACTACATCATAATTATCAGATTGATCCTGAGGCAAAGATGCATAAGTCACTTGAGCTTTACCGGTGAGAACACTCTGAAGGAGTACTGGCCAATATTTTTTGGGCCAATTAAAACCTGTAGCTACCCTCTTAAACAACTGAAAATACTTTGTTAAATCAGATTCATTAAAAGGAGGGACAAGTTTAACATTTTTAGCCATATCAAAATCATCAGAGCTAGATGATCCAGTTCCACCTTGTTTCACGCGATACTCATGGTCTGCCTGAATCCTAGCAAGTTCAATTTGTGCCTGAGCCTGTGCCTGTGCCTCCTGAATACGATCTTGAGACTCAGCCTCCTTAGCACATGCCTGAAACTCAGCCTCCTTAGCACGAGCCTCCTGCAGGGCTAGCTGAGACTTAGCTATTTCAATCTGCGTTTGCTCATCTGGAGGAATTACATTAAACAAGCTTTTATTAATCATGCCAACAATCTGATCTTTAGAATGATGAGAGCGAACAGCAATTCCCAATTGTTGAGCAACAAGCTTAAGTTCATTCTTTGTTCTGTTTTCTACATCACACACTGTTTGCACATTTGACAAAAAATCTTTGGCTTCATCAAGAGTAGTAATAGTAGACATCATGAATAAATCACAGTCACAAAATATCAAGCAATATCCTTATGATAATATCCTGAATATCCTGATAAGATGTCGCCAGAATAATGTTACGGAACAGAGAGAGATAATGAACACTTCAAGTGAGAATACTAAAATCACTACTGTCCCGCAAAGTTCCAGGTTCAAAACAAATGACTTAGGTAAAATTACAAGTTAGAGTTTAATGCTCAAACTAACAATTAAACATTCAGGACTCATAAGGATAATGTAATGACAAAACAGATTACATATATGGTTAACTGCAATAGCCTCTATTAACATGAATTTAGCAAGAGCAAATTTATCTAAGTCAGCCCTGATAAAATGAGAAAACCGGATAATGCTGAGTTAAATCAAGATATAATATTATTACAGATACAAAATATTGCTAATACTGGCTGACAGTATGGAACCAATGTGAATTATAAAAACTTTACCAGACTTACGCATTAACACCTTAGGTTATACAGTACAAGAAAAATGGTAACAACACTTATACTGAAGTTACACAGCAGTTAGATGGCTGGAGACTTCCTGAGCACTCACAAAAATAATAATATACTGTACAGGGGAGGACAGAGATGTGAACAGAATGAGGAGTAGATCTAAGTGGTCACTAATGCAGAGACTGAGCTCATTATATAGGGGCCGGCAGAGCTTGATTCAACTTGTAAGAAGGACGGGCAAATGAAGGCATAGGGGATGAAGAGTTGACAATCCTGCTCTGAACAACAGGAAGAACGACTTACTCTACTATAAGGGGAGAAGGGGGGAGTGAGATAGAACATTCAAGCCTGGTCACTATGGAAGCCACGTGGCAAATCGTGAACAAACATGCAGCATACTGTACATTAGGATCATACAAAGGATGATGCAATCACGAAAAAACTGTATCATAAGTTAGAATTATACAAGGGATGATGAAATCATAGGCTATGTAACAATATATATATATATATATATATATATATATATATATATATATATATATATAGAGAGAGAGAGAGAGAGAGAGAGAGAGAGAGAGAGAGAGAGAGAGAGAGAGAGTGTGTGTGTGTGTGTGTGTGTGTGTGTGTGTGTGTGTGTGTATGCATATGTATACAATAAAAACCTTTCCTTTCGGCCTCATCGGGACTGGGACATAACCTAACCATCCAATTTGCTGAACGATCAAACATATCTACCAACTTAATATATTTTACCAGTACAGTACTGCATATGCAATTTATGTCATCAGTTCAGTGCTGAACTGTAATTTGAACTTTGAAATTTCTTAAACCATCCTTCAGAGAAAGCACAAGGGTCAGTTATTTTTATTTTTTCATGGAATGTTTTTGCCTTTTTGTATGGAAATCTGTCAGTTCATCAGAAAATGCCTCGGAACAAGCTGTTCATCTTTTGCCCAGAGTCGGACGCATTAAAAAAAAAAAAAAAAAATCATTGTATGCTAATAGGTATCATTGTGTATGTATTTTGATCTAAAAAAAATTAATGAGAGAATGATGAATGAATGATGTGTGAAGGGGTGTGGCACATTATCCAGTTTTTCAGACTTGGGTAAGTATTTTTTTTTTTTTCCCCGGCTATCTATACCCAACCTTATCCCACCCGTTATCTCCTTCACCTATTAAACCATTAACTCATTCACCCATTAGCCCATTAACAGGGCTCTTGTTTGGCGAGGCACAGCTCGCAAATGCGAGTATTTTTTTCCTTCAGCGAATAAATTTTACGTGCAAGTCGCCTTTTGGCGAGGAGAAAATACATCCACTTCAAAACCCAGTAAACTACAGAGTAAATAAATCTCACTTAAATGAACAAAAAAGCACGTTGTGATCGATTATTCTTTCCTTGTCGCCATTGTAAATGTTTAAAACCTCATTATATGATTCAAATCATCACAATGTGTAATTAAATAATTTATTGCTCGTAAAATATTTCTGCTCGTAGTCTGTTTGGCTACTAAAAATTTATTTGGCTCGTAAATCTGAAACCTTAGGAGCCAAATGGCTCCCAACCATCGGTAGTTAGCAAGGGCCCTGATTAACCATTTCACCCATTTTCAGGTCCATTTTCTAGTGGTACACGTTAATTATAAAGGACTCAAGAGCACGGCTGTACCATTTCAGTTCGCATGGACCAAAAAATCCACTCCTACACAAGTTTCCAGGAAGGAGAGGGCTTTCTGGCAAAGGTATACCCTGGGTCATAGTAGCTGTGAAGGGAGTCATTCCTCCAGAATTAGATGCAGAGGAAGTGGTACAGTGTGATACACCCCAGAATATTTCTGTCTCAACACAGACAACCATAATACATTCTGAAAGCTCAAAAAACACCAGTACACATACACAGGAACAACCATTTTACACTGTTGAAAGATTCAGAAATAGCCCTAAAAACATTCATTTCTACACTGGGCTTGAGGGCTTCGACAAATTCAGTTTTGTTTTATCCACCCTTGGACCTGCTGCCCACAGTCTTAATTACTTTTGTGGACCCATTAATAGTCCTCCGATTTCTGGGCAGTTTTTGACGGTTCTTATGAAATTGAGGCAAAACAAAGCTAACTTTGAAGTAGGGGAACTGTTTGGGGTTTCTAAGACATGTACAACATATTCGTTACGTGGGTTAGATTCATGTCCCTGCAATGGGGGAAAATAAGTTTGTGGCCAAAGAAGGACAGTGAAGTTTTACACACCACAGGACATTGCTGATAAATTTCCCAGTACTAGGGTAATTGTTGATGGAACTGAGATCCCTATCAGACAGCCTAAACTGCCCTTAGCAGAACAGGCAACTTTCTCAAACTATAAGAATAGGAATACTCTGAAAGTAGTTGTAGGTTGTACACCGGGTGGTTTGATATCCCATGAATCACCCGCGTATGATGGTTCTGCAAGTGACCGAAACATCGTAGAACGGAGTGAAATACCTAGATCTTGTGATGCAGGTGACACCATAATGGCTGACAAAGGCTTTGAGGTCCAAGATTTATTTGCTGCATATGATGTAACTGTCAATATTCCAACTATTATTAAGAAAAAAAAAAGACTCAGGAAAGACTGTCCTTAATGACAAAGATTGCAAGCAAAAGGGTCCATATTGAGAGAATCATTGGCAAAACTTGTAAAATATTAACATTACCACTTTCGAATTCTGAGACGCTCCTTGGTTCAGATCTGATATTCATTTGCTACATGCTTTGTGCTTCCAGAAAATGTGCTTCAGATCATGGGACATATCGATCAGGATCAGCTTTCATTATCTTAGCCATAATACCTTCAATTACTACAGCCATGTACAGCCTGCATTGGCGGAGGCGGTGGCCGAATCGGTAGAGAGGCGGCTTGTGGTCCTAATGGACCCAGGATCGAATCCCGGCTGGGGCAGGGAACAGTTTAAGGATTGGAATTTCCTTAACAGCAGACTTTCCTGATCTACCAGATGACCCGCCGACATGTAAAAATATCCTCGCTAATACCAATACACCAATCCTGTATGAGACAGCCCTAGCATGTATTCAATATGGATGGTGGGTGTTAGCGCCGAAGTGGTGACATGTGGAGGTGTAGGAGGACTACTGGGGCCTTGGGATAGGTCACTGCCCACGAGATAATAGGCCCTGGAGCCTTTGCCCAGAGTCGGACACGTAAAAAAAAAAAAAAAAAAAAAGTCATGAAAGTAATATAACAATGCCACAGGTAGCTGTTTTTGATTTGTTTTTTATATGACGTGTTCATATGGACAGTATGTAAACTATATAAAGTATTATAAATGATATGACAAAATATATATATATATATATATATATATATATATATATAGATATATATATATATATTGATGGATAGATAGTTATAGTTATATATATATATATATATATATATATATATATATATATATATATATATATATATATATATATATATATATATATATATATATATATATATATATATATATATATATATATATAATATATATATATATAAATGCTGTATAGCTCTATTGTTTTATTGGGAGGGTCGCTAACCCTCCACCAACCCACTTGTTGACACGTAGGGAGCACGTATGGTTTGGTTATATGGTTACCACCTAGCGCTGTAAATGGTTTCTTGGCTTACAGGAAACTGTTGGCTTGCCACGCAATGTAAAGCCACCTGTAAAGGAAAGAAAAGCAATAAGAAGTGACAGGAAAGATGGGAGAAATAGGATGAGAGGAGGGCAGGCACAGAAATATATATATATATATATATATATATATATATATATATATATATATATATATATATATATATATATATATATATATATATATATATATATATATATATACATATATATCAGTAATGCTGTATGGTAGTGAGACCTGGGCAGTGAAGGAGAAAGATATTCGCCGGCTCAGACGTACAGAAATGACTGATTAGGTGGATGTGCAGTGCGTACCTGCGTCCAAGGCCTGGAGGGGCTGGGTTTATGATGGAAGAGTTGAGAGGTAGTTTAGGACTGGAGTGTACTGGTGTTGTGATGAGGAGAGGTAGATTGAGATGGTTTGGACATGTGGAGAGGATGGGGGATGATAATTGGGTGAGGAAGGTGAGAAGTGTTAATATTGGGGGTGGGGTTATGAGGGGTAAACGGAGAAAGACCTGGGACGAGGTCATTAAGTGTGACCTCAGGGTTAAGGGACTGAACAGGGAGGCTGCAATGGATCGTGCATCATGGAGAGCCGCCATTAGGTGACCAAGGCCGACACATGCAAGCATGTTGGAGCCTTTAAAAACGAAAACGAATATATATATATATATATATATATATATATATATATATATATATAGCGCAAGATAGTGAGAGAATGGCAGAGTATAAGAGCATAGTGGAAGAAAGATGGGGAAGGTATGAGCTAGAGCTGATGGAAGGGGTGGAAGATGTATGTAAGATATTCACGGAAGAGATAGGCGCAGCATGTGAGGTGGTTTGTGGAGTGAGGAGGAGATGCTAGGGTGTGCAAGGGACAGCATGTTGGAATGATGAGGTGAAACGAGTTGTAGAACAAAGGAAGAAGGCTTATAGTGAATGGTTAGCAAGTAGAGGTAGGGGAGAAGATGAGAGAGAGAGAAGAGAGAGGTATATGTAAGCAGGAGAAGGGAGGTGAAGAGACTGGTGAAGGAGAGTAAGAAGAAAGCGGATGAAGAGTTTGGGAGGAATCTGAGTGTGAAATGGAGGGAGAGTAAGAAATTGTTTTGGAAGGAGGTAAAGAAAGTAAGGCAGTGTGAAAGGGGAAATAGTAGGGGAGTGAAAGATAGGAATAATAGATTGCTGGTGGAGAAGATAGAGAAATTGAGGAGATGGAAGGAGCACTTTGAGGATTTGTTAAATGTAGAGAGTGAGAGCAGTGCGAGTATAAGGGGTTGGGGAATGGCTGGGAGAAGAAGAGATGAGAGGAGGGAGGAAGATATCAGTAGGGAGGAAGTAGTGGGAGCAATGAAGAAGATCAAGTTGGGAAAGGCTCCAGGAATTGATGGAGTGTGTGGTGAAATGCTGAGGAATGGGGGTGAGATTGTTGTGGAGTGGATATGGAAGTTGTGTAGATTGGCTTGGGAAGAGGGAAGGGTTCCAGAGGACTGGAAATCAAGTATAATTGTTCCTTTATACAAAGGAAAGGGGGGAGAGAGAAGTATGTGGTAACCATAGGAGTATTTGCCTTTTTAGTGTGACTGGTAAAATATATGGTTGAATACTCAATGATAGGGTTAGGCATATGACAGAGGAGCTAGTTGGAGAAGAACAAAGGGGATTTAGAAGGGAAAAGGGTGTGTAGATCAGATATTTGTTCTAAGATGTTTAGTGGAGAAGTATCTAGAGAAAGGAAAGAAAGTGTATGCTGCCTTCATGAACCTGGAGAAAGCTTATGACAGATAGATAGGGAAGGTATGTGGAATGTATTAAGAATATATGGAGTGGAGGGGAAATTGTTAAGTGCTGTGAAGAGTATGTACGAAGGAGCTAGGGCTACGGTGCGAGTGGATGGTGAGCTGAGTGAGTTCTTTGATCTCAATGTGGGACTGAAACAGGGTTGTGTGGTCTCCATGGCAGTTTAATATATACATGGATGGGGTTGTAAAGGAGGTGCAAGGTAGGGGAGTGGATGTGGGGGTGGCTCTGATGAATGAGGGTGAGATTTGGTAGCTTCCGGTGTTGCTGTTTGCTGATGATACAGTATTGTTGAGTGAAGATGAATGGGAGTTGCAAGGTTTGGTGAATGAATTTGGGACAGTGTGTAGGAGGAGGAAGCTGAAAGTTAATGTAAACAAAAGTAAAGTTATGGTGTTTGAGAGGAATGAAGTCACAGACTGTACAGTAAGGTTGGATGGTGAGGATATGGAATGTGAGTGCATTTAAGTACTTGGGTAGTGTGATGAGTAAGGATGGAACTTTGGGGGATGAAGTGCGTGAAAGGGTACAGCAGGGAAGGAAGGTTGTTGGTTCACTGAAAGCAGTGATGAGGAATAGGGAGGTGAGTATGGAAGTTAAGAAGTCACTGCATGATAGTATTGTGATCCCTACCCTGACGTATAGAAGCGAGGCGTGGACCCTGCAGGAGGGGAAGAAGTCAAGAGTGAGAGCAGTAGAAGAGTTACTTGAGAGGAGCATGTGGAGTGACATGGAGGGACAGGTTGACGAATGAAGAAGTGAAGGAATGTTGTGGGGTGGATGTGGTTGAGAAGATTAGGAGAAATACACTGATGTGGTTCGGACATGTGGAGAAATGGAGAATGAAAGACTGACTAAGAGGGTGTATGTACATGAGGTGGAGGGAGGGATGGGGGGGGGTAGACCGAGTATGAGGTGGAGGGATGGAGTTGAGAGGTATATGAGGGAGGAGGGGGTGAGTTTGGGGGAGGGTAGTCAAATGGTGGGTGACAGAGTGACTTGGAGGCGTTTTGTCTGCGGCCACCCTTTGCGGGATTAGGGCGTCAGGCTATATATATATATATATATATATATATATATATATATATATATGATTCAGTGGAAATAAATTTTTTCAGGAACAAACATATTGTTTATATATTATTTCAGGAACAAACATGTTACTGTTATTATAGGTTAATATTTGGGCTACTTATAGTTTGCATATCACAATGATTCTACAAGATAAAGCATTTGTATATGGCTATAAATAATTAGAATAAAAATACACTTCATCTTTTATTCCTACCTTATATTTAATTTTTTTGAATGTAAGAAACATTAACATTTATAATAAAGATCATTATTTATACTCAGGTATGCTTATATAGTAGTGTTATTATGACATTCCTTGAAGATGAGAAATCCTTTCCACATACAGACAACTGCCAAAAACCTTGAATGTCTGGGGAAAAAAACTTGCCTGGATTTCTTAATATTCTGGATTCATATTTGGTTAGATTTTTTACGCTGTGTGAACTGAAGAGTGCTTACAGAGAGTTACAATACATCAAATTTATGTATAAAGAAATTGTTGGACAAAATTACCATACTGCATCCACTTGTGCTCGTTTTTTTTAATGAACAGGGAATAAGCTGCAATACCTTACCACTAGACCTCATGGGAATTTACAGTGTTGTGCAGTGTTAAGAAATTAAAATTCAGAGTGCAAACTGACGTGGCACAAGTAAGAACAAAATATATAGTGTTAAACAATTACGATTCACTGTGCAAAGGATTAAGTGCAGCACAACACTGGTTTACTGTACATGCTTCAAGAGCATTTTCATCAGTGTCAGAGCCATAGACGACGTTGGTTAATTTTCATAACAAAAATGGACGTGTAAGTACACTGCAAATTGCTCAATGTTTTCCATAATCACCTCTAATTACTCCTTCTCTGGTTCCATTTAATTCATTTCATGCTTTGTGTCCCATATTTGTGTGAATAGGGTCTTAAATTGACACTTTGCATATCTGGTAGGGAGTTATTTAGGTGGTTTTAAGAGTTAAGTTGGGTTAGGGTCCATAAGTACCTGTCCAGAAGGCTCAGGCGCAAGTCCCAGACAAGACCAACTTCTGGACATTCTTTTGGCTCAATTACATTGGGTCTTGGAGGGATTACTGTATAATATATATATATATATATATATATATATATATATATATATATATACCATACATCCATCTTCTAATCCTGTGTTGCCTCATGAGAAGCGTAGGAGCCCGGGGCTAGGAAAGTTGGTCCTGACATTTTAGGTGAGAGTGATCAACTTTACTCATCCCTGAGTGGCATTACGTGAGCACTAGACCCCAACGACTCCATGGATATAAACCTGCACCGGCTCAATCCGCTTTGAGCATCTTAATTACCCACTACACCACCAGGCACCATGACAAGGAATAGGATAGAATGAATGATATTGCTGGTGCAAACTCCTGGCTGGCACAACGGATTCAAGAATAAGTACCAAGGAACTGGCCTAAATACCAGTCGTGATTAATATAAGAAACTTGTGCAGACTAGAAGCAGCAAACTAAATAAGCTTAATATGGAGAAACCAAACACGATTCTTCATTTAATTGAGCTCAAAGAAAAGAACTGTAAATTTATTAATTACAACATAATTTTATGTTACAAGAATCTCAAAGTGAATTCAAAATATCAAGCAAAGGATATACACTCACTCATTCGCACTCAAACAGCTAAATAAAATTAAGCCTAGGAAAAAAATGGAAATACTGGTCAGCAGAAGAAAATGGAGCTGTGGCTGCAAAGAGGCTCGGCGTCTCTGAAATAAAATTTTTCATGGAAAATTTAAATCTTAACTTAGTCACACAAGATTCACACTGTGGTGTGTGTACTGTCCTGCTACAGGAGAATATCATTGTCGCCAGTGAGCGTAAGACCTCGTATTTACGTTAACAGAAGCAAGTTTGAGGGAAAAAACTCCGTGACGACGGTGAAAATCCTGTACTCAGGTCAAACTGAGCGAAAGTTTGCTACATTTACATTAACAACTAAATGTTGTGTGGCGTGGTGTACTGCATGTGATAGACGGTGTAGGTGTGACAGTTGTAGTTAAACTGTACATATGTGTAAAATGATATAATACAAATTAATAGTAAATGAAGAAGACGAGGGCACAGGAGAAGAGGAGGCGGCATGCAGCAGAGACGGTCGGCTGCACGGGAAACTGCTACACCTGCCAACTGTACATGTGAATTCAATCAAGGTGGAGCATCAATAGTGTCAGTGTCACAAACAATTTGTATTAAACTTCAATAACCCTATGCCTAGTAGTCAATGCATACACAATCAAAAGTACACTTCAGCTGAAAATTCAAATGATGGCCAAAGCTTCGGAGAATTGAGGTCACTATTATTTACTTATTGTGTGGATTATTATTAACCAGGAAACACAGTCCATGGATTGCCAAATCTCTCAGGACCCCTGTAGTTTACTGGTTAAACCTCTGCCTAGTAGTCAATGCATACACAAGCTTCAGCTGAAAATTCAACTGACAGGCAGAGCTTTGTAGAATCGAGGTCACCATTATTTACTTATTGTGTGGATTATTTTAAACCAAGAAACACAGTCCTTGGATTGCCAAATCTCTCAGGACCCTTGTAGTTTACTGGTTAAACCTCTGCCTAGTAGTCAACACATACACGATGAAAAGTAAACTTCAGTTGAAAATTCAACTGACAGACAGAGCTTCGAAGAATCGAGGTCACCATTATTTACTTATTGGGTGGATTATTATTAACCAGGAAACACGTCCTTGGATTGCCAAATCTTTCAGGACCCCTGTAGTTTACTGGTTAAACCTCTGCCTAGTAGCCAATGCATACACAATGAAAAGTACTCTTCAGCTGAAAATTCAACTGATGGCCAGAGCTTCGTAGAATCGAAGTCACCATTATTTACTTATTGGGTGGGTTATTATTAACTAGGAAACACAGTCCTTGTTTGTTGCCTTTTCCTATAAGCCTGCTGCAATTAAAGTATTGTAACTGGCGGATGGATGGTTTATATAGTGTTACATAGCTATGATTATATCATCCTTTGTATAATTCTAATGTACAGTATGCTGCATGTTCGATCACGATTCCTCGCGTGGCTTCCATAGTGACCAGGCTTGCATGTTCTACCTCATTCCCCCCTTCTCCCCCTTATAGTAGAGTAAGTCGTTCTTTCTGTCGTTCAGAGCAGGACTGTCAACTCTTCCTCCCCTGTGCCTTCATTTCTGCGTCCTTCTTGCAAGTTGAATCAAGCTCTGCCTCCCCCCTATATAATGAGCTCAGTCTCTGCATTAGTTGCCACTTAGATCTACTCCTCATTTTGTTCACATCTCTGTTCTTCACTGTATAGTGTATTATTATTTTTGTGAGTGCTCAGGAAGTCTCCAACTATCTAGCTGCTGTATAATTTGAGTCTAAGTGTTATTACCAATTTTCTTGTACTGTATAGCCTGAGACGTTAATTCACAGGCCTTGTAAGGTTTTTGTGATTCATGTAAAGTTTTTAATGTCAGCCAGTGTGAGTAGTGTTTTTTTTTTTTCCTTGTATCTGTGATATTATTATATCTTACTTTAACTGAGCATTATCCGGTTTTCTCATTTTATCAGGGCTGACTTAAATAAATTGCTAAATTCGTGTTAATAGAGGCTATTCCAGTTAACCATATATTTAACCTGTTTTTGCCATTACATTATCCTTATGAGTCCTCAATGTTTAATTGTTAGTTTGAGCATTAAACTTTAATTTATAATTTTACCTAACTCTTTTGTTTTGAACCTGGAACTTTGCGGGACAGTAGTGATTTTAGTATTCTCACTTGAAGTGTTCATTATCTCTCTCTGTTCCGTAACATAAATTTGGCGACCTCTTATCAGGATATTCAGGATATTATCATAAAGATATTGCTTGATATTTTGTGACTGTGATTTATTCATGATGTCTACTATTACTACTCTTGATGAAGCCAAAGATTATTTGTCAAATGTGCAAACAGTGTGTGATGTAGAAAACAGAACAAAGAATGAACTTAAGCTTGTTGCTCAACAACTGCGAATTGCTGTTCGCTCTCATCATTCTAAAGATCAAATTGTTGACATGATTAATAAAAGCTTGTTTAATGTAACTCCTCCAGATGAGCAAACGCAGATTGAAATAGCTAAGTTACAGCTAGCCCTGCAAGAGGCTCGTGCAAAGAAGGCTGAGTTTCAGGCTCGTGCTAAGGAGGCTGAGTTTCAGGCTCGTGCTAAGGAGGCTGAGTTTCAGGCTCGTGCTAAGGAGGCTGAGTTTCAGGCTCGTGCTAAGGAGGCTGAGTTTCAGGCTCGTGCTTAGGAGGCTGAGTTTCAGGCAAATGCTAAGGAGGCTGAGTCTCAGCCTCGAATTCAGGAGGCACAGGCACAGGCTCAGGCATAAATTGAACTAGCTAGGATTCAGGCAGACCATGAGTATCGCATGAAACAAGGTGGAACTGGATCATCTAGCTCTGATGATTTTGTTGTGGCTAAAAATGTTAAATTTGTCCCTCCTTTTAATGAATCTGATTCAACAAAGTATTTTCAGTTGTTTGAGAGGGTAGCTACAGGTTTTAATTGGCCCAGAAAGTATTGGCCAGTACACCTTCAGACTGTTCTCACCAGTAAAGCTCAAGTAACTTATGGAATGGAATGGAATATGAAGTTTAGGCCAAAGGTCAAGCACTGGGACCTGATAGGTCATTCAGCGCTTTGATGAGTGAGATATGAAAGACGATAGTTTAAAAGAATGAGTATAAAAATTGAGAAAACTACTACACAATAACCATGCAACTAAAATCGTAGGTAAAATGAAAACAGATGTAGTCAGCAAGCCCTAAAACATAACTATGACAACACCAATCACAGCTTGCAGTATAGCCCTGTCTCCTTTAAAAATGCCATAAGGCTAGAAACATTTGCCTTATTACCTAAAATAACTGATAGGGATCCCCTATTTGTTAAAAATTTCGCCCGAGAGCGGGCATAGGTCGGACAGTCCAATAAGAAATGCCTGCAAGTTATTGTGACTTGACAGATGTCACACTGGGGTGGGACCCCACGGTCCAAAAGGAACCCATGAGTCAAACGTGTATGGCCAATTCGCAGCCTAGTCAACCTCGTCTCAAAACCCCGACAAGCCTGAGAAGAGGATGACCAGGCATAAACCGATGGCCGAATCTCTTTATACTTCATGTTATTGGCCAGGGAGGGGGAAGCCCATCTCGCCTGCCACTCAGACCAAACAAAGTTACGGATAACGGTCTTCAAATCAGAATAGGGAACCTTATTATACCCAACAGAAGGAAGAGAACATGCCGAATTTGCCTCTTTGTCAGCAAATTCGTTCCAATAGAGATTAACATGTGGCGGTATCCAGCAGAACAAAACAAATTTATACTTTGTAGCCAGGCGCCAAAGCCAAGACTGAATCTTCCTTATTATAGGGCGGAATGTGTTAAACTGCCTAATGGCGGTCAAGCTTCCATAGGAGTCTGAATATATTGTAAATGACTTTCCTGGCATTGAGTAAGCCTCTTCAAGAGCCTTCTCAATAGCAGTTAGTTCAGCAGTGAGAACAGACGCATTATTAGAAAGCCGTCCAAGACGTACACCCCCTTCATGGACGACAGCACAGCTTACACCAAGGGGTGACTTTGAGCCATCAGTATACAACTTTACTGAGTCTCTGTGGAGAAGGTCATGACGCAAAAACTTCGATTTAGTTTCTTCATCCGAAAAGATTTTTCTACGTATGGTTTTGGGACACACATTAGGTTCTGGAATGAGCCAAGGAGGGAGACTGCTGTAGCTTACTGGTTCAATTTTTTGCTCCCTCAGTGATGCGTCACCCACAGGAAGCATGCGAATCTGGAATGGTATAGAGGCTCTAGGACCACAGAACTTAGACGGGTCACACTGCAACAGAACATCAACACAAGGATTGGTGTAACGATTGCTCTTAATTCGTGCAATGTAGCGAAGCCCTAACTCATGCCTGCGTAAGTCCAGAGGAAGCTGGTCTGTATCTACATATAAACTCTCCACAGGGGAAGTGCAGTACGCACCCGAGCACAGTCGTAGTCCCGTATTGTGGAGCACATCAAGCTCATGAAGTTTAGTCTTACATGCAGAGGAATAAATTTGGCATGCGTGGTCAATCTGTGATCGGCACAAACAGTTATAGAGCCTGAGAAGGGAGTTCCTATCAGCACCCCAATCAAAACCAGAAAACACCCTAAGGATATTTAATGATTTCTTGACTCTAAGCTTCAGATAATCAATGTGGTGTGACCAGGAGAGACTTGAGTCAAAGATCATACCCAGAAACTTAACCTCCTTCTCAAAAGGGATGATGTCGTTGTTTAACTTTAAATGTGGGACAACCTCCTGGCGTGTGCTTCTAGTGAAGCGGACTGCAACAGTCTTGGAAGGTGAAAAGCAAAAACCATTATCATCAGCCCAACGACAAATAGTGTATATGGACTTCTGCAGGTGATGACTAATCTCAACTGCGTCGTAGCCAGACACACAAATTGCCAAATCATCAGCATACAGGGAGCCCAACACAGGGCGGGAAATCTGATCGAGAACTCCATTGATAGCCACAGCGAAACAGATGACACTAAGAATGCTGCCTTGGGGAACACCCTCCTCTTGCCTATAAGGGCTAGATACAACATTTCCGACACGAACCTTAATGTAACGTTCCGACAAGAAGGAACGGATAAAGCAAAATATATTTCCCTCTATGCCATATCGAGACAGCTGAAGAAGGATACTAGTGCGCCTGGTTGTGTCATATGCCTTCTCGAGGTCAAAGAACACCCCAGTAGTCTGACAATGGCTGGCAAAGCTTTGCTGGATTTTATTTGAGAGGATCAGGAGGGGGTCTAATGTCGAACGGTTCTTCCGAAACTCAAATTGGTAAGGAGAAAGCAGCTTTTCGGATTCTAAGAACCACACTAACCTTGTATTAACTAGCTTTTCCATCATCTTACAAACACAGCTGGACAATGCGATGGGCCTATAGGAGGTGGCCAAAAGGGGATTTTTGTTTGGCTTGCTGATGGGAATGATGAGGGAAACTCTCCAACTGGCAGGAAAAATGCCCGTTTCCCAAATTTTGTTAATGATCTTTAGGAGGAACTTCGTAGCCATAACAGGTAAATTTGTAAGCATTGAATAGAGGATGTTGTCCTCACCTGGAGATGTAGAGGTAGTCGATGACAGAACGTCTTCTAGTTCCCGAAGTGTGAACGGAGCATTATAGGCAGCACTGGAAGAAGATGGAGAATGTGGAGGCATGGCAGGAATACCATTCCCTGATATTCGAGAGGACTTGGAGACATCAGCAAAATGCCTCCCTAAGGTCTCCGCAACCTCAGCAGGATCAGTGATGAGGTTGTCACCTATTTTCAATGTCGGGTTGGGAGATGGGATAAATTTGCCTGAAAGCTTTCTAATTTTCCTCCATATAACCTTAGAGGGAGTCTTGGAATTAATGCCGTTGATGTAAGATATCCAGGAGTCCCGCTTGGCCTTTCGAAAGTAGCGACGCTGTTTTGCCATGGCACGTTGGTAAATTTGGCGCGTGGCAGCTGAGGCTCTGGTCTTATAACGACGATAGCTCTTTCTCGTATTTTTCCTTAGTATGGCACAGGTTTTATTCCACCAGGGGACCGCAGGTCGACATAGGGATGGCCACATGGGCACTGCCCATAATCACAGCAACAAAGTAATCATAGGCTTCCAAGTGACTACAGAAGGACTCGAAAGGCCTTGCCAGAAGTATACCGTTTTTGTAATTCAACTAATCAGCCTCCCGCTCCCTCCACCTAGGAGAAGAATGAGCAGGAACATTTTTCACACACTTTAGATGGATTGGGTAATGGTCGCTTCCATTCAGAAAGGGATTTACTGACCAACGAAAAACCATTAGGATGGAGGGAGAACACAAGCTCAAGTCAATAGTGGAGGAGGCTCCACTACAGACATTGTGGTAAGTCATAGAGCCATCATTGTAAAATGAGATATTATGTGATTGGAGTATGTCATCTATAATCCTCCCACCAGCATCCAAAATTGTACCACCCCATAGTGGATTATGGGCGTTAAAGTCTCCAAGAAGGAGAAAGGGGACAGGAAGCTGACGGATTAAGTCTTCAATGTCATGCTCACTGAAACCACCACCAGGTGGAAGATACAAGGAGCACACCGTGAGCGAATATTCCAATACAACTGTAATAGCAATGGCTTGAAGAGTTGTCTGCAACTGAACAGAAGAATGCTGCAAGGACCTGTGAACAATTATTGCTGTACCCCCATGCGCACGATTTCCTGGCGGAGGGGGAGACCCGTGAAAGGCATAATTCAATCCAGGATTGTATACCTCAGAGCCCAACATGGTCTCCTGGAGACAAACGATACCTGGATCAAAGTCATGTATCAAAACTTTTAGTTGCTCAGACCTAGAGCGAAGACCCTTACAATTCCACTGCAAGATGTCAGAATGGAAAATTACCTACTAACGTCGGAAGCCCCAACCTTTCCTTTATGCGGTTGGGAAGATGAAGGTGCACGTTTGGTATCAGTGTGCAATGGCAGACGACGGCTCCTCACGGACTTGTCAACAACAGATTTGGTGACTGGGATCTTAGAAGTTACAGACGGAACTTCCACTGGAGGAACTTGAAGTTGACTATTTAGTGCAGGGTTTTGGGGGAGTCCAAGAATTGTACTTCCCGGTGCCAGCTTTACTTGGTATGTCAACAGTTTTGCGGGAATGCAGGGACTCTGACGAGCCTCCAGAGGGGAGACCGGCACTCGTGCTGAAGTACCTGGTGCAGCAGCCGGGACTCGCACACGGGGCTCCGAAGAAAAGGTAGGCCTAGCAGCGTTTCTAATTTATTCTCTCGATTAGGGGCACGTTTCATATATGAATAGGGTGTCTTCTGCTGATGGCCATCTGATACTCCCAGAGGAATCTTGCTAGGTGGAACGTCCATTGAGTCAAGAGACTCAGTAGACCCTCGGGGACGTTTCTGGTGTGACTGAGATGAAAAACTTGGAGATTGCTTAGTCGGAGAACATATATGTGTGATTGTCTTTGTAGACTCTGAGGACTCAACAGAGGGGGCAGCTGATGATTCAGGAGAAACAACTGACAGGCTAGGACAAATGCCTGTTGAGTCAACTGCTTCACATGAACGTCCAAGGTGCCTCTGATGCGATGTAAATATTTTAGGTGTTCTTGTTGGAGAATCCATGGGGGCATGGACTTCTACGGCATGAACTCTTGTAGTTAATGTTTCCGGTCTTTCAGATGAGGATGCTGTGGAGGGCCTATCTGACACGGTTGACAAACTGGAAAACTTATTCCGGACAGGAATATAAGAAGCAATCGGAAGAGAGCGGGAAGAAACTTTTGTTGGTTGAGGAAGGTGAGAAGGTGCTGAAGCCGAACCAGATGTGGAGTTGGAAGAATTAGGGCAGAGGGAGGAGGCAAATGTCTTAGCCCCACCATCCTTCTCTTGTCTAAACAGAAGTTCCCGTCTGGCACTACCCAGGCTAATGAACTGTGAGTTAGCCAACTGAAGAATATCCTGCTCAAGGCGGTACCTCCTACATTGTCGAGACCTTAGGGAATGAGCCTCCCTGCAGTAAAAACAATAGGGATCCGACTCACACTCAATAGTAGGATGAGAGTCCAGGGCAGAGCAATGACCGCACCGGGGACGATTTGTACAGTTCTTCCTCCCGTGACCAAACTCATAACATGAGTAACACTGCAGGGGACGGTCAACAAAAGGTTTTACTTGAAGGGACAGAGGGCCAATTTTAACACGATCTGGGAGATAAGGACCATAAAAGGTGAAGACGATCATGTTACTATTTCCTCTGATCTTCGATACTCGCTGTACATTATCAGGGCACAAATCAAGAATGTCATCTTCTGAAAAGGCATACAAATCCTGATTATAGACACGCCCTTTGCTGTAATTGAATGTTCGATGAGGTTTGATGGTCTCAAAGAGGCCGTCAGAAGGGCAAGGTAGATGGAGATGCATCATGGCCTGTGTCAGATCCTTTGCTCGAACTAACACTCCTTTACCATACTTCTTGAGGTTGCCCTCAGGAAGCACTCCAATTTCTTTCTCTAGATACCTAGCAGCGTGGATGAAGTTTCCTCTCCCTTCTCTATAATATGCCACAAACCAGTAAGGTGTGGGGGCGTGGCGCACCTTAGGAACTCACTCTTCAGCATCATCAAAGATGTTGGGGCAATAGTCATTTTCACAATCCATTACATTGTTTGATCGGATCAGCTCAACAGTACAGTTGGCCTCCCCTAGAGAAAGGGAATTCCTTGCCTCAAAAGCGGCTTTGGCAGCACTGCCAGAAGTGAAGGTCATGTAACACCGATTGGACCTACAGTCATCATCATATCTTAGACGGATACGAACAACTGTTCCAAATGGTTTGAAAAGAGAGTGAATGGCACGGTAGGAAAGAGATGTAAACACATTAATCAGCTTAAGCGTACCCAGATTATAAGGAATCTTGGAAGACTTGATAGGTGACTCGCGGGATCCACCAGCATCATTAGTAGCAGCAGCAGGAGTTCAAGCTCCAGCCTACACTTGCAAAGAAACACCATCACGACCAGAGGGTGACGTCTCGAGGGTCTGGTCGACCTCACCTCGAGGACCAAAGGTATTTTTAGTGTTGATATGGGGGAGGTGGTGGCTCAATCGGTAGAGAGTTGGCCTGTAGTCCTGACGGACCCGGGTTCAAATCCCGCTGAGGCAGGGAACAGTTTAAGGATTTGAATTTCAGAAAAATCAGACTTTACTGATCTACCAGAAGACCCGCCGACATGTCGTAAAAATACCCCCGCTAATACCAATACACCAGTCTTGTATGAGACAGCCCTAGCATGTATTCAGTATGGACGGTGGGTGTTAGCGCCGAAGTGGTGACATGTAGAGGTGTGCGGTACGTAGGAGGACTACTGGGCCTTGAAAGCAGGCTGTGAAGCCTATGCCCAGAGTCGGTCACATATTAAAAAAAAACATATAAAAAAAAATATATAATGGGTTAATAATAAATGGCTCCAGGGGCCAGGAGCAACCGCCTACCAGGAATACGAGGGGACCAAGTGCTGGCCGCCGCGAGCGGGGTACCTCGTCCCCATGGGGGCTTCTCAGTTTAAGAAGAAACCCCACATGATCCGAAAGTTTGCCCACGGAGGAGCTAAGACCCCCTTCCCCAGTGCATCCCAGCCCAGACACCCAACCATCCAACACAGGACAACCCCAGAAGGTGATCCCTCTGGCGGGCGGCACTGTTGACCCACACTGGCAGCCTAACTCCAGGAACCATTTAGTCTGGTCTCTCACTGACGACCTTACTAGCATGGGTAGCCCTCTCCCCCCAAGAGGGGCGGAGCAGGGGCCGAAGCCCCCTCTAGCCTCGCTCGCCAGGTCACAGGGACACGCAAGCCCCCCCACCACGACAAGGCGGTTCCCACCAGGGGGGCAAGTAACTTATGCATCTTGGCTTCAGGATCAATCTGATAATTATGATGTAGTTAAGAGCTTGATTCTTAAGGCCTATGAGCTTGTTTCTGAAGCCTTTAGAGTAAAATTTAGGACAACTTATAAGCAAGATAAGCAATCCCATGTTGAGTATGCAAAAATCAAAGAAGATCTGTTAGAGCAGTGGTTAAATTCTAAGAATGTAAATTCTGATTTTGAAATAATTTAAGCAGATGATTTTCCTGGAGGACTTCAAAAGGTGTATTAATAAAGATGTAAGCCTATATCTTGATGAGAAAAGAATAGATAATTTGTCTGATGCTGCAGTTTTAGCTGATGAATATGTTCTCACTCACAAGAGATATTCTAAAGAAAAAAGGAAAGCTGAGAGTAAGTACGTTGCCTCTACTCAGAGTATAGGTAACATGAAAGAAAATAAAGATGATGTTTCTCAGGAAGTAAATACCAGCTCCACCTCTAGATTTCAGAAAAGTAAATGTACTTATTGAAGTAAGCTTGGTCATACTACGGAGAAATGTTTTAGGAAACAGCGTGATGTGAACAAAAAGGAGTCTTTAAATATGCAGTCAATTGGTCTAGTGTCCACCCTTGAGAGTTCCCTGAATTCTTTAACCGAGTCAACTGAACCTGCTTTGAGGGGTAAATTAAATTCTCATGATGAAGCTCCTCTTTTGAGCAGTTACGTGGGTGACACTCTCAAGAGTTCATGTGCTAATTTCCTGTCTGATGGTTTTGTCAGTCCTCTGGACAGTAATGACAGGAAATCAGTTAAAATATACCGTGATACAGGTGCTTGCCAATCCCTTATGCTGACCAGTGTTCTAGGCTATAATGTTAATTCCTCTGATGAAACGGTAATCTTACAAGGTGTAGGGAATAATTACTTCTCTGTCCCTCTGTGCAGAGTGAATTTCGAGTCTGGTTTTGTTAATGGTTCCGTTATGGCTGGGTTGGTTGAGACACTCCCAATGTCAGGGGTAACTTTCTTACTTGGAAATGATATTGGTGGAAGTCAAGTGTGTCCAGCTCCTCAGTTGTCTAGTGAACCAGTGACTGCGACCCAGGATTGTGATATCCCTGAGGTGTTCTCTGCATGTGCTGTCACTAGGGCTAAGTCTAAAGTTACCGGTGACTTAGAGGATAATGATGATGATGATGTTATCCTAGCTGACACTTTTCTTGTTAATTTGGACCACTCATCAGATGAGGCAGTACCCCGTAGTGTTGATAATTTGTCTCGTCAAGAGTTGGTTGAGTTGCAGGTTGCTGACCCTGAGTGGAAAGGTCTAGCTAACTCTGCTTGCAGTGACGAAGAGTCAGCTGGTGCTTCTACTTGTTATTATATAAAGTCAGGAGTACTTATGAGAAAGTGGAGACCCCCAACAGCATCAGCCAACTGTGAATGGGAGGTTGTACATCAAGTTGTCATCCCCGTGTTTGTAGGCAGGATATCATTAGAGTGGCTCATGATTCCAGTTTGGCAGGACACCTTGGAGTGAGGAAGACTGTGGCACGCATTTTGAAACACTTCTACTGGCCAGGTATCTTCCGAGATGTTTCCTGGTATTGTAAGTCTTGTCACACCTGTCAAGTTGTGGGGAAGTGTAATCAGACCGAAAAGGTTGCTCATCTAGTTCCCATTCCTCCTTTTGAGGCACCATTCACCCGTGTGTTGGTGGATATTGTGGGCCCTCTTCCTAAGACTTCTTCAGGATTTTCTTATGTGTTGACCCTGATTGATATGGCTACTCGTTATCCTGAAGCCATTCCACTTAGAAAAATCTCAGCAAAGAACGTGGTTAAGGAAATGCTAGGGTTCTTCACCAAGTTTGGTCTGCCCAAGGAGGTACAGTCAGACCGGGGAAGTAATTTCATGTCAAATGTTTTCAAGCAGTCTCTGAAAGAGTTGGGCATCACCCAGATCACGTCTTCAGCTTACCATCCCCAGACCCAAGGAGCGTTGGAGAGATATCATCAAACACTTAAATCGATGCTCAGGAAATACTGTTTGGAACATCAGAAAGACTGGGATAAAGGTCTTCCATTCGTTGTATTTGCCGCAAGAGAATCTTCAAATGAATCACTGGGCTTCTCACCCTTTGTACTACTGTTTGGCCATGAAGTAAGAGGACCTCTTAAGCTACTCAAGGAATGCTGGCTGTCGGAGGAAGATGACGTCAACCTGCTGGAGTATGTGATGAAGTTCAAAGAACGGCTGTCCATTGCTTTACAGCTGGCGAGAGAGAATTTAGGAGCTGCTCAGGAAAAGATGAAGACTTGGTATGATGAGAAGTCCAGGTTACGCCACTTTCAGCCAGGAGATCAGGTTTTGATTCTGCTACCGGTGCATGGGCAACCTCTTCAAGCCAAGTTTAGTGGTCCTTAGTTCGTGGAGAAGAAACTCAGTGATGTCAACTATGTCATCGCCACACCAGATCGTAGAAAGAACAAGCAACTTTGTCACATGAACATGATAAAGTTATATCACAGGCGGGACGAAAATAACCTAGTCTGCACTGTAGCTGTTCCACCCGAGTCTGCAAGTGAAGTTCTCCCATGCAGCATGAGCCTGAGTGATAGTTTGGGGAAGAATCCTGATATCATGAATGATCTCCAGACTAAGCTTTCTCATCTAGCTCCCGAGGAAAGGCAGGAGTTTTCGGCATTACTGCAGGAGTACCCGCAAGTGTTCCGTGCCACTCCAGGAAGAACCACTGTGTTGATGCATCATGTCGATGTTGGAGACGCAAAGCCAATTAAACTGCCTCCTTACCGTGTGAACCCAGTGAAAGTTCCTCTCATCCAGAAGGAGCTTGGCTACCTGTTGGACCACAAGATGATTGAGCCCTGTCAGAGCGAGTGGATTTCTCCTGTCACTGTAGTCCCTAAGCCAGGGGGGTCACAGCGGCTTTGCATCGACTACAGACGTGTTAATCAGATAACCAAAACAGACACTGACCGTCTCCCTCGCGTGGAAGATTGCATAGAGAAGATCGGAAAGGCTAGGTACATAAGTAAGTTTGATTTGTTAAAGGGATACTGGCAAGTACCTACGACTGAACGTGCTAGGAAGATCTCATGTTTTGTAACACTAGGAAAGACTTGCATGTTCTGTAATGCCATATGGTACGAAGAATGCACCAGCCACTTTTCAGAAGCTCATGAATGTTGTAACAGAGGGTTTGGCAGGGTGTGTTGTTTAAATTGATGATGTAATAATCTTCAGTGACAACTGGAAAGATCACCTATGCCATGTCAGTAAATTTCTTGAGCGTTTGGTTCAGGCTAATCTTGTAGCTAATTTATCAAAGTGTGAGTTTGGTCAAGCTAAAGTTCAGTACCTTGGGTACGTAATTGGTGATGGACACGTTGCACCACCAGGAGCTAAGGTTCAGGTTATAAGTGATCTTCCCAGACCTAAAAGTAGGAAAGAGCTACAAAGATTTTTGGGAATGGTAGGTTATTACAGGAGATTTGTTCTTAACTTTTCAGTTCTTGTATCACCGCTTACAGACCTACTGAAAAAGGGAGTTAAATTTGTCTGGACCGATAACTGTGAATCCTCTTTCAACAAACTTAAAGCTATCCTATTAAGTCAGCCAGTGCTCGCTACTCCAAATTTGGTAAGCCTTTTAAGATGGCCGTTGACGCAAGTGATACAGGAGCTGGGGCTGTTTTGCTGCAAGAGGATGATCAGGGTATTGAACATCCTGTATCTTATTACAGTAAGAAGTTCACTCCACCTCAAAAGAACTACTCAACTATTGAGAAAGAGCTTTTGGCCTTGATTTTGGGTTTACAGCATTTTTCATTTTATTTGTGTTCTAGTTTTGACCCCATAGTCATTTATACCGATCATAACCCACTGAAATTCCTTAGTAGGTTTAAAGATAAAAATTAGAGATTGACAAGATGGAGTCTACTTCTTCAGGAGTATTCATTAGACATACAACATGTCAAGGGGAAAGAAAATGTAATTGCAGATTGCTTATCTAGACTTTAGACAGATTGTTTTAGAGTAATAAGAAATTTCCTTTGTAAATTTCTTTTTCTTTGTGGGGAGGTGTTACATAGCCTATGATTTCATCATCCTTTGTATAATTCTAGTGTACAGTATGCTGCATGTTTGATCACGATTCGCCACGTGGCTTCCATTGTGACCAGGTTTGCGTGTTCAACCTCACTCCTCCCTTCTCCCCCTTATAGTAGAGGAAGTCGTTCTTTCTGTTGTTCATAGCAGGACTGTCAACTCTTTCTCCCCTGTGCCTTCATTTCCGCGTGCTTCTTGCAAGTTGAATCAAGCTCTGCCGACCCCGTATATAATGAGCTCAGTCTCTGCATTAGTTGCCACTTAGATCTACTCCTCATTCTGTTCACATCTCTGTCCTCCCCTGTATAGTGTATCATTATTTTTGTGAATGCTCAGGAAGTCTCCAACCATCTAGCTGCTGTATAATTTGAGTATAAGTGTTATTACCATTTTTCTTGTACTGTATAGCCTGAGGCGTTAATTCGCAGGCCTGGTAAGGTTTTTGTGATTCATGTAAAGTTTTTAATGTCAGCCAGTGTGAGTAGTGTTTTGTAGTTCGTTAGATTAGATTCGTTCTCCTGAAAAGGAGAACACGGGCATGGAAAGCCCGTCAGAGTAGTTATTCTTACTTCTAGCAGGCTATTCTCTATCGAGGAGGAGGGTCGGCAGTAACCACCCTCAAAAGCACGGCAGTTGGAGTTCTTCCAATGATACCTGCTGCCATCTGGGATCTGTCTAAGCCACTGAGAGGGTGGTCATTGAGGCTGGAACGAAGATGGGCTGTTGCAGGACAGTCCAGGACATAATGAATCAAAGGTTGATCGCTTTTTTCAAGACAGTGAGGGCATGGTTCAGGGTTACTACCTGTTATCTGACTGTAACAGGGAAATCCTAATCGTAATCTATGAATACGTACTATAGTGTGATTGGGAGTACCAGGTGCAACCGATAGGGGTGCATATGACGTTGCTGTGGTGTACCATTTTGCCGAGCGTGATCCCTCCCAAACTTGTGTCTCGTGTTCTTCACGTGACATGTGGCCTATGGTGGTGGTCACCCTGTGCATGACAGCAGAGATACTGGATCGTAAAGGAAATGTTACCTGAGGAAGAGAGCAGGCCTGCCGAGCAGCAACGTCAGTATTTTCATTCCCTGCAATGCCAACATGTCCAGGTAGCCAATGAAGAAAATTTCACCACCTCTCCTAGTGATTGACTCAGCCACCGTCATGATACTTGTCATGAGATGGATATTATCAGGGAATCGATGCACCATGAGGCCATGGAGGGAAGAGAGGGAGTCTGTATGGATAACGACATGTCGAGAGAGGTGTCGATCAGCATGTCTAAGTGCACCCAGTATGGCAACCAACTCAGTTTGGCATGCAGAGACCCCAGAGGATACCCGCCAAGTCACGACATGAGTGCCACAGACCATTGCAGCTCCTGCATTCCCCGGAACATCAACCGACCCGTCGGTGTAATAAATAGCAGAGTTTGGTGCGTGAAGGTCTGCCACACGTCGGAGTCCATCCAGGCGTAGTACAGCAGGAAATGAAGACCTTGGAGTCCCTGACAAAGGAAGAACATATGTAAAAGTTGAAGTTCGCCAAGGTGGTGCAGGTGAGTATCCAGGACAGGACAAATCAGGGTCTCCTATAATGGTGTCAGTTACCTCCAGGCATCAGATGATGTCAGCAGTTGCAAGAATCCAGTCCCCTTCCGAGTGTGGATGTGGGGGTCGACTTAGAGTACGCTGAAGTAATGCAGACACAGGAAGATGTGATTGATGTCGGCAGAGTTGAGCAGTGACAGCCGTTGTTCGTGCCCATATCCGATACTTAAGAGACGGGAAGGCACTCTCAGCCCTGAGGTTGATAAGACGAGTCCATGGGGGTGCACCGAGCATGACACGCAGAGCAGTGTTCTGGATAACTTCCAGAGACCTGCTGAGCTTTTCAGAGATGTTTATTAAGCACGGTGCACTGTAGTCCACTATTGAGAGAATGGCATGCACATAAAAGGTTCTGAGGACCCAAAATGAGGCCCCTAGAGAGCGACTACAGAGGGCTCTGAGGGCAGAGGTACAGGTAGCAGCACAGTCTTGTAAATAGCGGACATGGCAACTGAACGTTAACCGGCTGTCAAGCCAAACACCTAGGTATTGGTGATTGTGAACCACTTCCAGATGATGACCCCCAAAAATAAGAGGACGATCAGGTGGATGTAGACCAAAAGGCAAGCATTTTGATTTTTCAAAATTGACCTTGAGGCCAAGGTCACAGCACTTGTCATATAAGCGGGCAAGGGTGACTGGTGCCTGTACAAAACAGTTCCTTTGTGAAAAAACAAGAGCAAGATCATCCGCATAACAGAGCAGTGTAACACCACGGCCATAGTTGGTATTAAGGAGGCCGTCAAGGCCCTCAATGAGTACATTAAAAAGAAGAGGGCTCAGCACACTGCCCTGTGGAGTGCCGTTCTCATGCGGGTAAGAGGCAGAAATGTGACCCTGGAAGCGGACTCGAGCTGATCGGTCATGAAAGAAATCCTTCACCCACGAGAGAAGTCTTCCCCCCACCCCTTTAGCTGCAAGAGCTGCCAGGACAGCAAGAGGGTTGGCTATCTCAAAAGCCTTCTCGAGATCAAAGAAAACATCCATACCATGACCGCGTCTCAGCGTACCCAAAAGGGAAGCGAGACAGTGTATCGTGCTTCTGCGCGGGAGAAAGGCAAAACGATGTGGATTGAGAGGGCCTAATCTCCAAGCAAGCCGCGAAAGCACTAGCCTTTCTGCAGTCTTAGCTATGCAGCTGAGAAGGGAAATCGGCCTCATGCTGGTTGGGTCACGAGGTTTGGGTATGGGGTGAATAATGGCTGTTTTCCATGATCTCGGGAGGCGACCTTCCACCCATGAATGGTTGAACAAATCAAGGATAGTGGTCTTCCCACTAGGGCCAGCATGGGCTAGGAAGGAGTACACTACACCATCACTTCCTGCAGCTGTATCCCGCTTGTTTTTAAGTGCCCTGTCGAGTTCATGATTGGTAAAGAGGTGGTCAGCGACATCCAAGCGGGAGCAAACTGCCTCAATTGCTTCCACATGAGGGTCTGCAAGGCGTGCCTGCAAGTCTCTGACATCTTGTGGTAGCACACTAGAAGCTGTGCGTGCAGCAAAGAGGACTGCAAGACGTTCGGCCTCGCCCGCTGGATCAGGGTGGGATGGTGGTCTGGGAAGCCGGGGACTGGACACATATTTAATACGGGCCCACATCTCTTTAAGAGTGGAGTGGCAGTCTAGGGACCGGCACCATTTTATCCAAGCCTCCTCCCTTGTACGGCGTTTTTCATGGGAAACATGTCGCGCCACTGCAGCCAGGTATTTCCTTGTAGGTGAAGAGGGTAGTTGTCGAAATGTCTTTCGTGCCGAGTTGAGCCGATGGTTTAGTTCACGGACCCTCTCTTCGTAATACCAATGGTCTTGAAAGAGGGCCGTGAAGCTCTTCATAAGGGGAACACTGGCAGTGGCGACCTGAACAGCCTCAGCAAATGTTGGCCAGCCCGTCGGAGGTCCCAGCAAGATGGAGGCGGCGGAGGAGGTGGGAGTGGGGCCACCGGGAGATCCGTCACCAGAGCGAAATGATCGCTAGTGAGGTATGGGTGTAGGGACCACCTGGACACACTGGCAAGAGGAGAAGAAACGAAGGAGAGATCAAGTCTACCACTGCTTACTTGGGTGGGCTCAGACAGATCGTTTAAGAGGGCTACTCCAGGGAATTCTTCTAAGGCCATGGCGAGGTGTCGACCGTCTTCGTTTGTTGAAATTGGTGAGGAGAGAACAGGGTGGTGAGTGTTAAAATCTCCCGCAATAAATGTGGACTCCGCTGCAGCATGAGGCATAATGTCTCCCAGATCAAGGGTCTCTGCTGGATTTTTATAGACATTGAAAAATGTCAGGGAGGTCGAGGCAAGATGCAAAACAACACCTTGCACCTCTACGCCCTTGCCGCAGTGTATTGGAGGGTCGTACTCGTGGCAGGGGATGTAATCCCGAACGAGGATAGCACATCCTCGTGTAGTACCCCTGATCCGGGGGAGAAAAAAGCCCTTGAAGCCTCCGAGTCGAAAAGTGGAGCTGTGGGGGAGGAGTGTCTCTTGGAGCAGGAAGACATGTATGTTTTCCTGAGCAGCCACCTCCTGGAGGTGGGCGAGCTTGTTCCGTGCCCCTAAGCAGTTCCACTGTAGGACTCGGAGGCTGGCAGCGGTGTCTGGCACTGGGGAGGATCTGTTGGGAGTCCGAGAGCCCTCCGCTCTTCCTTGATCGCTGCTGTGGCTGGTGTGAATCCCGGAGGAATGTTGACTGACATTGGGGGTGAGGCAGAGGAAGCTCGGTTGGTACTGGCTCTTCCACAGTTGTCTGTGTGGGAGGTGATGCAGGAGGTACTAGGGTAGGAGGTCATGGGTGCTGCTTTGCCTCCACCACTTGGTCGACAATGGCGTCGACGGCCTTCACTAATGGTGCCGTTTCCAGAGGCCTGCCGAGAACCATGCCCAGCACCTGAGCCAGGCTTCTGACAATTTCTGTGCCCAGCATTCGCAGTTCTTCCCTTGTGAAGACTATGAGAGGAGAGTCCGTGTTGTGGGGTATGGGTGGAGTAAACTCCTCGACTGTCTTCCGAACTGGAGGGGGAGGAGGGTGATGGACCTCCGTGGTCGTCGTGTGACGAGTGAGAGCAGGTTGGAGTGGCGGAAACGCTGCCTCGTCTAGCACTGGAGGTGCAGTTGCTATTGGATGGCGTTGCTGTCCCCAAATGAAGGTTCCTGGAGGTGCCGGTTTGTTGCTGCTTGCCTGTTGCTCCTTTACCCAGGCAACTTCGCGTTCTCGCCCCTGATCGACCAGTGCTACTCTGGTAGGGCAGCTGGGGTGCCACGCATGGTGTTTTCCCGAGCAGTTGGGGCAGCAGATGGAGACAGCCTCCTTGGCCTTGAATTTGGCCAAGCACCTCTCCGTTTCATGAGGGCCGCTGCACATCCCGCAGACTGTGGCCTGGTTGCAAGTGGCTCTGTGGTGGCCATATCGCTGGCACCTGTAGCAGCGGAGTGGCTCGGGGGTGAAGGGGCGGAGGTGGTATTCTCCCCAGTTCCCCAGGTCGATCACAGGGATCAGAGGACCCCACAGGGTGACGACAACCTGTCGAGTCTCCTCCCTGGTAAGCACTTTCTGGCAGCGGGTTGCCTCTTCGACCTGAGGGTGCGTAACAGTATCTCCACGGGCATCCACAAGGGGTAGCCCATGACGACTGCTTTTCTGTTCTGCTGCCCAGGTGTCAGCTCTATTAGTTTGACAGGGGAGGTCTTGTCCTGCGCTGCTGCCCTCAATAGGTCGTAAGCTCCCTCGTCTTTCGACACCAAGACTAAGCTCCCATCTTTCCCGATTAGATTGGAGCATCGCAGCCCCGGCAGGTGACGCTCCAGTCCGGCTACAGCGTCGTAACTGGTTGCGTGCCCCTCTTGTACAGGCACGCGGAACGCTGGGAAAGAAGAGCGAGGCGGAGGGCGCACGGCTACCGACACGGAGGGATGCCTCCGTGGCACCGAAGTCCTGGATGCTGGAGGAGGGGCGTTTCCCTACAGCGCTCGCCGTGGTTTGCGCACCACAGGGATAAATCCATCGGCATCAGGAGAGTCGACAGCTGTAGCAGAATGGGCAGCTTCAGCAGGAGAGCCAGCAGTAGTAGGTGCTGTTGCAGCACGGACTTTCTGTGCAGCCAAGGCAGCAGGTGGTGGCACCTTGGCAGTGGTGGGTGCCTGAAGACGCGGGCGCACAGAGGGAGTGGCGGCTGGATGGGTAGCACCAGCAGTCTTTCCTTTGGTTCTGGGGACAGGAGGAGCCGAAGCATCGTCCTCCATTCCCTCATGCACACGTGCAACCTTGGTTGCACGTGCATGTGCCAAAGAGGAAGGGGGGCCTGAGGCAACAGGCCACGCATGGGGAGCAGTCCCCTTAAGCCTAGGAGAGTTAGGTGAAGCAGAGGCGTCGCCAGACGTCGACGACTGGGAGCTGGCGTCTGAAAGACACCGCTCCTGCTTCGCGCCTTGCACGGCAGCAGGGCGAGAAGTCCTCTGCTGGGAAAGGGTTTGACGGGCTTGGCCCGTGGGTCGGGGGATTTGTGTCCTCCTAATCATGTCCCTGAGGGACAGACACACAAACGTTACTCAACAGACACACACACACATATACCAGACACGCACAAAAAACAAAGCAAACACACTAAAAAAAAAAAAAAACTAGAAAGCACGGAAGAAAAAAAAAAAAAAAGGCCCTACAGTAACGGGTACCAATTCTCCCCGCCCTCTAAAGGGCGACGTAGGAGACCCGCTACTGCCCCCTGTGGGACTTGTCCTAACCCTAGCAGAAAGAGCCGCCCCTGACGCTTCCTATAACCAGGCCCTAAAGGCCCCCCTTCATGGAAGTGCCCTAACGGCACCCCTTCGGGGTTCGGCGTCGTACCACGTCAGGGGACACTAACGGCTAACCATGAAAAAAAAAAAAAGCACACACAAACACAGACATAAACACGCTAACACACTAGACAAACACTCTCACAGTCAGGCAGTGGCTGTCTGTCAGGGACAGAGTTGAGCCTCGAGTATAGTAAACAGAAACTCAGTCTCTGTAACAGAGACTGTGTCCCAAAAGAGAAAGAAAAACCAGGAAAAGCTGGCAAAAATCCACCTCAGTAAACGAGACAGAGTCCAGTCTGAGAGAGAGAGAGAGAGTGGCCAGAGCTCCGAACCAGACGGCGTCTGAGCAAGGAGTCGTGTTTTGTATCTGTGATAATATTATATCTTACTTTAACTGAGCATTATCCGGGATCTCATTTTATCAGGGCTGACTTAGATAAATTTGTTCTTGCTAAATTCGTGTTAATAGAGGCTATTGCAGTTAACCATATATTTAACCTGTTTTTGCCATTACATTATCCTTATGAGTCCTGAATGTTTAGTTGTTAGTTTGAGCATTAAACTTTAACTTGTAATTTTACCTAACTCTTTTGTTTGAACCTGGAACTTTGCGGGACAGTAGTGATTTTAGTATTCTCACTTGAAGTGTTCATTATCTCTCTCTGTTCCGTAACAATAGACAAGTAAAATACAATTAGGTAAATTGTCTCTTACCGCTCTATCAAGAATGCAAATTGTGATTAATGTTCAGGGAAGGTACCCCTAGTTAACGGAGTATTTTGGCAATCACAATAGTGTGCTGACATTACATTTTTAAAGTGTTTGTGGTATTGATATAGAACTACAGTACGCCCATACGACACCAACTTGGTGTATATATGACCGATAATGTCACAGAACACAGTAAAATAATCATAGGGCATGTGAAACCAATTCAACAAATTGATGGTTAAAACTTAAGAAATCTAGTGGAAGAGAAGTGTAAAATATTTTGAATTTTCAACTTACTTTTGACTTGGTTAGATTCCTAAACTACCAAAGTTGGGCATGTATTGGTCTTAACCTGCATAAAAGTGACCTAATCTCATGAAAACTGGCTAAATATATTTCATCTAAGCCTATGCATAAAACTGGTCTATTTCACGCAATAAAATCAGAACAAGTCAGAATACCATGTGGCATGAGTCTCTTCTATAAATACCATAAAAAGCCTGGTCCTGACTTATCAAAATAAGTAGGCTAGGCTTGTTATATACCTGTACTACGCTATATTCTATCAGAAGTCGAAAATGCAAATAGGTTGTAGGGTTGCCCTATGTGATTTGTGGAAAATAAAGAAATAGGGGCCAATGTTGCTTGTGTCAACCTATCGGTAAGATTCAAACTCCACATTCATCATTGGCAAAAAACATTTTCAATTGCTCATTTTAGCTTACCTTTCAATGAGTTCATTCTTTCTTCCAGAAACCTTGGCGTTTGTCCCTGTCGTGGAGCCATCTAGAGGAATACTAGCTTTGAAAGCACCCCATTCTGATCATCGCTCCTTTTCATCGTCGTAGGTTAGTGCCCAAGCTCCCCCCCCCCTTTTCTCTCCCTCGTGTATTAAGTCATCATATACGCTCGTGAGTTAAATCAGTGATATTTTCCCCTGATCCTTCTTGTGCTGAATAATGAGATCATCGCTCCTTTTCATCATTGCAGACGGGAGTTGTGGAGGGCCGTGCTCGCATCCCAAGGATTCGGGCGTTCTAGCCGCGGCCTAGCCGCTGGCACACTAAATCCCCCCCCCCCTTTAGTTCATGGAATCAAAGTGAATATCGGCTTGTCCATTTGTCCATTTGATTACGGTTCATGTGATTACGATCTTTTTGATTATTGTGTCTAGTTTATATATTCTTCAAGTATAGTGTATTGAGTATTAGAGAATATTTTTTGGTGATGATCTTTAGGTTCCTTCCCGACGAGTCCATCAGAGACCACGGGACTATATCCATGCGTATCAGTATTCTTGGGATATTAATCTAGCGTGTAAAGATACAAATTTCTGGAGTTATACTGTAAATCCTAATTAATGAATATTAATTTAATTCGTGAAGATTCATATTTCTGAAAAGTGTAACAGTATTTTTGAATATTCAGTTTGAGAAAATTCATATTTCTCTTGATATAGACCCTCATTATATTTTGTTTGGTGTTACTCCCAGTTTGAAGAGCAATCTGTATCTCGGTTCTTAATACTTAGTAAATTTTAGGTTGTCATTTTGAGTTTGAATTTTGCTATCCTCCAAGGAGTGGTACAGACGAGGTTGAGTGACCCGCAAGGTGTGCTAATATCTAACCACTCATGCCCTCTCTAATAAGATCACGCTACCTCATTCCTTCATATATTCTCAAATAAGATCACGCTACCCATTTTCCATAATTTCTAAAATTCCCAACATCACACTGGTGGGATTAGAGTTATCCAAATTTTTCTCATCCATACACTGGTGGTGAATTAAGAAAATTCCTGTAATTACACTAGTGTCAGTTATTGACGACTAAAATTCTGAGCGTTACACTTGGCATTAGAGGTTTTGTATTATTCTTTACATTACACTGGTGAAAAAGCGGTGGGATAAGATACTGTTGTGGAATAAGATATTGTGGGATAAGATTTTGTTCTGGGATAAGATATTATTGTGGAGTAAGATATTGTTGTGGGATAAGACATTGTTGTGGTATAAGATATTGTGTGATAGAATCCCTCATTAACAGTACACTGGAGGCCCACTTGATTTCGCGATATTTCTAGAATTAATGATCTTTAAAGCTCCTGGAAGACCAGCAAAGTTATACATCACCATGAGTAGAATGAATAGCGAGATGGAGACAACTTATGTATTTTGTGACTGTTTAGTGGAAGGAGTAGTACGGTGGAAGATGAGTTGTTGATGGAACTTAAGGGTCACATGTCAAGAAGAACGAGTGTAGCTCAGTGGACCATGATAGCCGATTCGTTAGGTTCTTCCCCCTCAACACGAAACAATCCACACACATCATGCTATCGTGTAGTGAAAGTGTTGATGGACGTTGATGTGGACGTGGTAGAGGATGTGTTCATGGGGAAGAGGATGCAGGGAGCCGCGGGACGGGTGAGGCCCTGTTGCGGAAGAGAAGAGTGGCCCTTGGGACCCCTGGAGTGGGCCTTTGAGCCTAATCCGGTGGATGAATAGTTGCCGCCCGTGAGAGATGCCCTTCCCGGAGACTTACTGAGAAGTGTTGAATGTTAAGCTGGTTATGGCAGTATTAAGTTAAGAGATGGATAGGGAAATTGTGTGCGGATCGGACTGTCTGACTATTGACTGTGAGTTCATAGGAATTTGGGTTATGGGCACATCCCAGTTTAGTGGAAATATCAGAATGCTTTAATTCGAGAGGTAATGCGCATCTACCTCTCAACTTGCAGTCAGCACGGTCTTGGGTGAAACAGTGACTTCAGAACCTGACAGGCGCTCGTTAGTTACTAGGTGGAGAGCTGGAAACGTAAGAATGAATGGATGGGAGCATAAATGCGATTAGTTAATAGGTTGTATGAATGGGAAGCGCCCCTCAGATGATCCTGGCAGCGAGAGTACGGGTCTGTCCAGTTGAGACGACCATGTTGCCACCCAGGTAGGAGGTTGGCTGGGGCACATCTATCCACTGAATTTCGAGAGTTTAACGTGACAGAGAAGCGACCCCCTAGGGTACGTGATTTTTCTTGTGGACTGACAGGTGCCATTTATTGGAGTCGTGTTCACAGTCAAATTTGGTAAGTCCATCCCGTCCGCACACACGTCCCTAGGAAATGTAGATGAATGATTTGAATTTTGACTTCCGATGTTATTTATTTTTTTTCCGGAGGAAGGACTCGTGAAGTGCCATAATTTTAAGTATCAGTGTAAGTTAGTGTAGGCTAGAATTGTAAGTGTAATCTTAAGCTTAAGTATAGTTCTAAGTATAGCTCATAATTTAACCGTTAAATCTTATATTTAAGTTTAGTCTTAGTTGATATTGATAATGTGAACATGATTCTGATATTGACAGTGCTAAGTCAAGTATTAATGTGAATAATGAACCAGCTGCTTGCCAACGAAGACGTGTAACCGCGAAATTTAGCAGAGGTCAAAAATCGAGAATATCTTCAGCTTATATTCTGATCTAGAGATCTACCTGCTGAAGTTAATAGATTTCCCCTTTTGAACTCTCAGTGGTGATTAAGAGTTGACTGAAGTACGAATATTGAAGATTGTCGTTTGTGAAGCGCGAAAATTATGTAGTTGAGTCCTGTTTACAGTCACGTAGGCAGTAACAGACACGGGTAATAAAACTGTCTGAATTCTTAATTACTTTGGCTTCATTATGATTAAAGATCCTGCAAGCTTATTACAAAAATTTCAACATCGTAATTCACTTTTCAACGTATTTTGAGTGCAAAAGTATCTTTTCTACTCTTTGATGATACTAGAGAATCGATAATAGTATAAAGTAATCAGTTAAAATTTTAGCCGATTCCCGAATACTGTCTTGATGCTTATAAAAGGCGAGAAGCCGCGCCTTTAAAAAACAACAGCCAAACAATTCAGATCATTGCTTCATTTGATCGTTGTAGGTTAATGCCCAAGCTCTCACCCCACTCCCCCTTTTCTCTCCCTCGTGAATTAAGTCATCATATACGTTCTTGAGTTAAATCAGTGATATTTTCCCCTGATCCTTCTTGTGCTTAATAATGAGATCATCGTTGCAGACGAGAGTTGTGGAGGGCCGTGGCTCACATCCCAAGAATTCTGTCGTTCTAGCCGCGGCCTAGCCACTGGCACACTAAATCCCCCCCCCTTTAGTTCATGGAATCAAAGTGAATATCGGCTGGTCCATTTGTCCATTCGATTACGGTTCATGTGATTACTGATCCTTTTAATTATTGTGTCTAGTTCAATTATTGTGTCTAGTTTCCTGTCACTGATCCACCTGGTGAACAAGCCTACACCTTTTCTATCCTTAATGACCTAGAGCAGCTTGTACAGCACCCTACTCGTATCCCTGATCGCCTTGGAGAGAGTTCCAACATACTTGACCTTTTCCTTACAACTAATCCTTCTGCTTAGACTGTTAATCTTTTCTCTCCGTTGGGCTCCTCCGATCACAACCTTATCACCTTAACCTGTCCTATCGCTCCTGTACAGCCTGCGGACCCTCCAAAGAAACGTCATCTGTGGCACTTTAGAGCTGTGGACTGGGAGGCCCTCAGGCAGTACTTCTTTGATTTTCCCTGGAATGATTATTGCTTCCGTGGCCGGGAGCCATCTGGGTGTGCCTTGCGCATTACAGAGGTTATTCTTTCGGGCATGGAAGCATACATTCCTTTCTCATATCCTTTGACTAATGCACGAAAGCCTTGGTTTAACCCGTCCCATCCCATCGACATATGGGTACGTTGCAACATTTTGCATTTGCCAGTCCCGACGACATAATGGTATGTCATGCAATTGCAAGGTCCCTAATTTGCACAATTTTCAATTTTCGCGCGTGATTTTTCCTACTTATACATGGGGACACCTTCCTCTATTCCTCTACAAGATGCCAAGCAGGGACAGTGCCTTACACCGCATAACCTTCCCCCTCCACCCCTCACGCCATTGTCTCGGCAATTCACCTGTTACCAGTGACCTGGCCAGTAAAGACATTCAGGGCCAGAGTGATTCCCCAATCGATGACAATGTGGAGGACAAAGTTTACATAGCATTAGAGGAAGAAACAGTCAGAAATAATGATCAGGTAATGTGGCAAAAGAAGGTCAGTTATGGTGATGAGTTAGTGAGTGAAACAATGCTTATAATGCCTATATTTCTGTTTGAAAACCAATATACTCTCGTACTACATATAAATTCGTACCAAGTAAATAAATAAATGCCGATTATGAGTGGTGTGAAATAGTTACCCTCCCACAGAACTCGTTTTCTATGGTGCCAGCCTCTTAGAAAACCCAGTCAGGTAAGGAGGTACTGGTACCTGGATCGAGTATTTTTAACCTCAGGTGAGCGATTTCTCTATGAATTTTCGATGTTTCTCACCAAAAGCGGAGGTTTTAGCTAAGAAAAAAAAAATCGAAAATACCTCGGGATTGGGGGGTGTCAGAGGTGCGAAATAGCTCGGGTCGTGACGGGTTAATCACGCTTGTTCTAATGCTGTCCGCAACAAGGAGAGGGCCTATAAAAGGTACCGGGGCCAACCTACCCCTGAATCACATCTTTTATACGTTTTTGCCCGGATTCGTGCTAAGTCTGTTCTTCACTCTGCTAAAAATAATTTCATCCGTACTAAGTGCTCTCAACTCTCTAACTCGAATTCTTCCTGCTTCTTCTGGCACCTTGCCAAAAACCTTTCAAACAACTTTACCTCATCATCCTTCCCTCCTCTTTTCTACTCTGATGGCTCTGTTTCTATTTCTTCTACTGATAAAGCAGATCTCTTCGCTCAGACTTTCTCCTCCAATTCCACCTTAGACGATTCCGGTGCTGTTCCTCCATCACTTCCCCCCTCTGACTTCTTCATGGCTGACATTAAAATTTCTTCATCTGATGTATTTTCTGCTGTCACAGGCCTCATTACTAATACGGCATATGGGCCTGATGGAGTCCCTCCTGTTGTTCTCAAGAACTGTGCTTCTGTGCTTACACCCTCCCTAGGCAAACTCTTTTGCCTTTGTCTGTCAACTTGTACCTTTCCTTCTTGCTGGAAGTTTGCTCTCATTCAACCAGTCCCAAAGAAGGGTGACCATTCCCAACCCTCTATCATCCAATTGCTTTAACATCCTGTCTCTCAAAAGTTTTCAAGTCTGTTCTTAATAGAAAAATTTTAAAGCATCTTTCCTGTCACAATCTTCTTTCTGATCGTCAGTATGGGTTCCGTCAGGGATGCTCCATCGGCTATCTTCTCACCTACCTTTCAGACTCCTGGTCATCCTCCTTTCAGGACTTTGGCGAAAGCTTTGCCATTGCACTTGACATCTCAAAGGCTTTCGATCGAGTCTGGCATAAATCTTTAATTTCCAAACTGCCCTCTTCTATCTGTGCCTTCATCTCTAGCTTCCTTTCTGGTTGTTCTATAGCCGCTGTTGTAGACGGCCATCGTTTTTCTCCTAGATCTATTAACAGTGGTGTTCCTCAGGGCTCTGTCCTATCACCAACTCTATTCCTTTTATTCATCAATGACCTTCTAAGCTGTACATCTAACCCTATTCACTCATACACTGATGACTCCACCCTTCACCTTTCCATTCGATTCCCGCAACGTCCATCTCAGCAGTTACTTCAACAAACAAGGGATGAGGCTATGGCACACCTAATGTCTGACTTGGCTCATATCTCTAACTGGGGTAAAAATAATCTTGTTGTTTTTAATGCATCAAAGACTCACTTTTTGCACCCATCAACCCAACAAAGTCTTCCACAGGTATACCCACTAATGTTTGATAATATTCAGCTTAATCCTGCATCATCCTTGAACATGCTTGGGGTTTCATTTACTCGGGACTTGTCTTGGAAACATCATATTACATCTCTTGTAAAATCTGCTTCCAAGATATTGGGTGTGCTAAGCCGACTCCGTTCCTTCTTTACCCCTGCACAATTGTTGACTCTATACAGGGGTTTTATCCGCCCCTGTGTAGAGTACAACTCTCATGTGTGGGGAGGCTCCCCATGTACAGCTCTTCTCAATAGGGTGGAGTCAAAGGCTTTTCGCCTCATTAACTCTCCTCCTCTTACTGACTCCCTTCAACCTTTGTCTCTTCGCCGCACTGTTGCATCTTTATCTCTTTTCTATCGCTACTTCAATGGTCACTGCTCCTCTGAACTGTCTGCATGCATTCCTCCACCCTTACGACGGGCGCGTAGCACCCGTCTAGCAGCAAACTCTCATCCCTTTTCTGTCCAACTCTCTAATGCAAGAGTTAACTGTTACTCCCAGTCCTTCATTTATGCAACAGGTCAGCTCTGGAACTGTCTCCCTCTGTCTGTATTTCCTACTTCCTATGATCTCCAGTTTTTCAAACGCATTGTGTCCAGGCATCTGGAAATGATCGGCTCTTGAATTTGGCTCTCTCTTGTATTTTGTTTTTCTCTTGGAGGGAATGGTTTTGCGGGCTCGTTGCCTTTGGTTCCTTCTTCCTCACATAAAAAAAAAAATTTATCATGTATTTAGTCTTAGAGAATATTCTTTGGTGATCTTTAGGTTCCTTCCCGACGAGTCCGTCAGAGACCACGGAACTATATCCATGCGTATCAGTATTCTTGGGATATTAATCTAGCGTGTAAAGATACAAATTTCTGGAGTTATACTGTAAATCCTAATTACTGAATATTAATTTAATTCGTGAAGATTCATATTTCTGAAAAGTGTAACAGTATTTTTTGAATATTCAGTTTGAGAAGATTCATATTTCTGTTGATATAGACCCTCGTTACATTTCGTTTGGTGTCACTCCCAGTTTGAAGAGTAATCTGGATCTCAGTTCTTAATACTTAGTAAATTTTAGGTAAAGTCATTTTGAGTTTGAATTTGGCTATCCTCCAAGGAGTGGTACAGACTAGGTTGAGTGACCCTCAAGGTGTGCTAATATCTAACCACTCATGCCCTCTCTAATAAGATCACGCTACCTCATTTCTCATAAAGCCATATATTCTCAAATAAGATCACGCTACCCTGTTTCTCTATAATCTCTAAAATTCTCAGCGTTACACTGGAGGTGTCTAAATTCTGATAATTATTCTGGTGAGCAACGGTGGCATAGAAATTTACGTCATTACATTATCCCCTCTCGTGTGCGAGAGGTCTCGTCTTTCTTTATCCACTTGTCTAAGTAAGCAGTGAGATGGTTGAGGAACTGGACCACAGTCTACTTTTCTTGGGGATGCGCCCTCATGAACTGACTCCTGGAGTCATCAACGGTGAGACTGTACGCTTTGATGAGTGTGGCCTTCATCATCTCATAAGTGAGATTGTCTCCACAAATTCTGTGGAGAATATCGAGGGCAGGGCCCTCAAACGACCTAAGAAATTGGAGCCACTTAGCTTCCTCTTCCAGCTGGTACAAGTGAGCCATGTCCTTGAAACGAGCTATGATCGGCTTGGTTCACTCGCCTTCTTTGTACGAAGGAAACTTGAGGTGCAGGGTTGCCAGAGCATGTGTGGGGACAGCACTCGTAGAGCTCGGGTCAACTTCACCCAGATGTGCCCGAAGTCAAGGAGTCTCTCTTGAGCTTCAACACCTCAAGCTCGTGTTTCTCTCGTGCCCTCGCACTCGGCACGTTCATATTCACGCTGTTCTCGCTCGTATTCGCGTTGAATTCTACGTTCTTCACGGGCATCATTCTCACGTTGCCGTTCATAGTTGTACCGTGAGAGCACATAGTCTTTAATTTCCTGGGGATTGGTAAGCCTCATATCTTTGACTTCCTGTATGTATAAACTAGTTGCCATGATGCTAACTCATACTGAGACTGAGTGAACTAAAGACTGACGTACTGGCTGCTGTTTCACAGTTAATTATAACTGAAAATTAAGAATAGAGGCACAGGCTGGTGGTGACCAGTTTTATCTAGCTAAACTGGTAAGGAAAGAGAAGTAAAAAATTGCAACTGGCTGGGAAAACTTTACATAAAATTAATAAAGCAGAATCAATAACCACCAGTAAGATAGTGCCTATAAACTTTGATGATTATAACTAATAAGTAGCTATGAGTGAGTGACTTTATTATTTCGTTAATAACTTTAATGCCAGGAGTTAATATCCTGGAATGAGGTCGCCAGATGTCAAGGGGAGAAGTGGAAATAAGAATGAATGCAAATAAATGGTCGGTTGTCACAAAGGAATCGACTTATGAAATCAAGTAGAAAATTTCACTTAATGTCAGCTTACGTCGCCGATTCTCTAAAGACGAGAATTTCATAAACTTTCTCAACAGTACACAGCAGAGATTAATCACTCAAATGCTGAATTGTTGATACTGTTGGCCTCTGAGAAAGTGTCCTTACCCTTGACAATCGATAAAAATAATAATCAAGACAGATTCTTGCTGGTGCTAACTCCCGGCTGGCGCAACGGATTCATTATGAATCAGTACCAAAGAACTGGCTTAACTACCAGTCGTGATTAACGTAAGAAGTTTGTGCAGACTAGAAGTGGCGATCTAAAGTAAGCACAATGTGGAGAAATCAAACAATTCTTACATTTAATTGAGCTCAAAGAGAACTGAAAATTTATTAATTACAACAAAATTAGTTTACGTTGCAAGGGAACTTAAGTAAATTTTAAAAAAATCGAAGATAGGAAATACACTCACTCACGCACCCAAACAATTACCAAATAACCTTAAGCTTAGAAAAACAAGGAACAAAAATACTAGTCAGTGGAGGAAAATGGGGCCGTAGCTGCGAAGAGGCTGGGCGTCTGCTTGTTGCTACTAGAGGCACTGCAATTCGCAGTGCTGACGTCCACTGCTGCCTATCGCCAACTCGTTGGGGAGATGTGGGAGTCGAAGAACGACTAGAGACTGTAGCTGTTTTGAAGGAGGTCTTACTTCTCTGCACTGCTCATGACGTCCTCCATTCCCTGACAGCTCAACACTAATTGACTAATGTTCCCACCCCGGATACAGGGGCGTGAGAAATGGGCATGGCTTAACTATTAGAGATGCAAGGCATGGGAGCGATAATTACGCAAAAAGTATCGCTCAGTGTAACGCATTGTCTATACATGAAGACAGTCACTTATGAAGCAGTGACGAATGTTATGAAAACTCTGTTTCAAATCTGAGTACAAACGCAAGTGGTTAACTGACTAAGCGAAGTTCTAAGGTTTTCAGTACTGTTCAAGAGTTCCCATAATAATAATACAATGCCACAAATTGCCCCCAAAAATACGATTTAGTAAATTCATGACAAAAACCTTGTTGTAACGGGAGTACCAGAGCTTGCAGATGAGCTTGGCAGTATGGTTGATAAGATTGGGAAGGTGTTGGAAGTGGCAGGGTATACTGAAACCGACGACCAACACAGATGAGAGGGTCATGCAGCTCGGGAAACCAAACGACAAGAACATGAGGCGTATTCACGTCACTGTGAATGATCAGAAACAGAAAGAGAGCAGGGCAGTACTCGCAAGGTGAGTGGAAAGCTGATGACAGAGAGAAAGCTCCCGTTTCATCAGTCCTCAAGATTATTGCTGACCATCCCCCTTTGATGAACTTTTTCAGTGTTTCAGTAACACAGATAGTAGGGCAACATGCTCTCCAATACAAGTTTCTCTAACTGTGAACACCAGACTACATGCACATTACACACTACACTTCTTTTCAAAATGAAAAAAAAAAAAAAATTGGCGTCTAATAACCAAGTCTCGGAGTTCCCGGGGGGGGGGGCATAAATGCCCCCACCATCCACCCCTTTCCTGGTGACGACTCAACAAACTGCCTGGAACCACTGTCTGACTCACTTCTTCATTTCTGCAACATTCGTGGCCTTTCCTCTAACTTTCTGTCTGTTGAGCACCACCTCTCCTCCTCTAAACCTTACCTTCTTTTCTTAACTGAGACTCAGCCGTCTGAGGCAAGTGATAGCAAATCCTTTTCTGTATACTCCTACTTTCCCTATACTCATTTCAAAGCCAAAGGTGGCTATTGTGTATATGTATGCAATGACATATCTTGCTCTCATGTTCCTGAACTTGATTATTCTGAATTCCCTCCTCTTTGGCTTCGGCTTTCCTGTCATTCTCTGACTAAATGTATATGTGCTGTTTACTTACATCCTAATTCTACTGACTATGAAAAATTCCTTGACTATCTTCTACGATGGAACTCATCCTGTTCATTTCACCTTTCTCTGAAATCTCCATTTTAGGAGATTTCAATGTTCACCACCACCTTTGGCTCTCCTCTCCTTTCACTGATCCACCTGGTGAAGTAGCCTATATCTTTCCTAGCCTTTATCTTTTCTGTCCTTAATGACTTAGTGCAGCTTGCATGGCACCCTACCCATATTCTTGACTGCCCTGGAGAGAGTTCCAACATACTTGACCTCTTCCTGGCAAATCCTTCTGCTGAGGCTTTTAATCTTTCCTATCCTTTGGGCTCCTCCGATCACAACCTTATTAACTTGACCAGTCCTATCACTCCAGTATGGCCTGTGGACCCTCCAAGGAAATGTCGGTTGTGGCACTTTGGAGCTGCTGGCTAGACCCTCAGATAGTACTCCTTTGATTTCCTCTTGAATGATTATTGCTTCCACGGCCGGAAGCCATCTGAATGTGCCTTGTGCATTATGGGGGTTATTCTCTTGGGCATGGAAGCATATTTTCCTTTTGCATATCCTTTGACTAATGCAAGAAAGCCTTGGTTTTATCACGCTTGTTGTACTGCTGTCCACAACAAGGAGAGGGCGTATTAAAGGTACTGAGCCAACCCACCCCTGAATCACAACTCTTATGTTCTGCCCGGAATCGTGCTAAATGTGTTCTTCACTAAAACTAATTTCATCCATACCAAATGCTCTTAACACTCCAACTCGAATTCTTCCCATTCCTTCTGGCACCTTGCCAAAAAGCTTTCTAACAACTTTACCTCATCCTTCCCTCTTTTCTACTCTTAGGGCTCTGTAGCTCTTTCTTCTACTGATAAAACAGCTCTCTTCACTCGGACTTTCTCCTCCAATTCCATCTCAGATGATTCCGGTGCTGTTCCTCTATCATTTTCCCCCTCTGACCTCCTCATGGCCGACATTAAAATGTCTTCACCTGATGTATTTTCTTCCATCACTGGGATCAGTACTAACAATGCATATAGGCCTGTTGTCCTCAAGAAATGCTTCTGTGTTGCCTAGGTAAACTCTTTTGCCTTTGTCTATCAACTTCTACCTTGCCTTCTTGCTGGAAGTTTGCTCTTATTCAGCCAGCCCCAAAGAAGGGTGACCATTCCCAACCCTCTAACCTTCGTCCAATTGCTTTAACACCTGTATCTCAAAAGTTTTCGAGTCTATTCTTAACAGGAAAATTTTTAACCATCTTTCTTCTCACAACCTTCTTTCTGATCGTCAGTATGGGCGCCGTCAGGGATGCTCCATTAGTGATCTTCTAACCTACCTTTCAGACTCCTGGTCATCCTCCTTTCGGGACTTTGGCAAAAGCTTTGCCATTGCACTTGACATCTCAGAGGCTTTAAATCGAGTCTGGCATAAATCTTTAATTTCCAAACTGCCCTCTTACGGTTTCTATCCTTCTATCTGTGCCTTCATCTCTAGCTTCCTTTCTGGTCATTCTATAGCTGCTGTTGTAGACAGCCATCGTTCTTTTCCTAGATCTGTCAACAGTGGTGTTCCTCAGGGCTCTGTCCTATCACCAACTCTCTTCCTTTTATTCATCAACGATCTTCTAAGCTTTACATCTAATCCTATCCATGCGCACATTGATGATTCCACCCTTCACCTTTTCATCTGGTTTCTTTAACGTCCATCTCAGCTGTTGCTTCAACAAGGGATGAGGCTATGGCACACCTAATGTATGACTTGGGTCATATCTCTAAATGGGGTAAAAATAATCTTGTTGTTTTTAACCCTTAAATACCTAAGCATGTCAATGCACGTGTTGACCACTTTAGCCCTCTCAGCCGAATCACATCAATATAGCGCGCCTTGTGAAAAACTTCCTGCACATTGCTCTGCCCCGATTGTGACGTATATCCCTTCAAGCCAATGAGAACTAACCCCTCCTGCCTCGGGTTGGGTAATCTGGCCACTCTGGGGGCATGGGGGGTCACCCCCCCCTCTCGGCCCACCCATTGCGTGAATGTTTCGTCATCTGTCATGTAATAACCCTCCCTGAAGACCCTCCCACCCCTCTGTACACCCAGTAGGATGTTGTTAGTTGAAGATTACCTCTCCCCCAGCCATAAGGCTCATTCCATCCCCCTCCAGCCCCCCCACCTTCTCCTCCTACCTTGTATACCCCTACTTACTCTACCCTCTCCCTCCCTTTCGGCCCCATACTGCCCTTCTACCCCCAATAATCCATCGTGTGATAGTGAGCACGCAGCTTGGTTTGCTCTCCCCCCCCACGCCTCCCCTCCCCCACTCCCCCCACCCCAACACATGTAAACATGCTTTATATGTATTGCCTTAATGTTTTTTGTTTTTCCTGTGCCTTTTCGTACCCAAGCATAATAAATGCTTCTCTGTATACTGTTCTATACATGCAAACACGTGCAGTCACAGGCATCTGAGCCCCAGTTCCCCCATCACCATCCCTCCACCTCAATACATTTATTGTCTTAGGCGCCATTCTCGGGCTTGGTGTGACATAATACTGCAAAGACCTATTTCAGTAATAGAAACAGTTAGTTATCGAAACTAAGGGGGCTTTCGAAAATTTTTGGGGGTAACTATTTAATTTTTTCAACTTTGACCCTCGATTGTCCGGTAACCATTAGGATTATGGGTATGCCGATTGCACTGTCAGGTGTGTAAATTCTTCTGCTTTAGCCAGAACATATTGATTTTCCTCTTGGTGAAAGTCGAAAAAACACCTCCAAAGTGCGGCTTCAGTGGCAGATGAGCCAGATCGAATTGCGGTATTTAGGGGTTAATGCATCAAAGATTCAGTATTTACACCTATCAACCCCTCAAAATCTTCCTCCTGAGTACCCACTAATGTTTAATAATATCCAGCTCAGTTCTGCATCATCCTTGAACATGATTAGGGTTTCATTCACACAAGACTTATCATGGAAAGATCATATTGCATCTCTTGTAAAATCTGCTTCCAAGAGATTAGGTGTGCTAAGCCGACTCCATGCCTTCTTTACCCCTGCACGGTTGTTGACTTTATACACGGGTTTTATTCGCCCCTTTTTGGAGTACAACTCTCATGTGTGGGGAGACATACAGCTCTTCTCAATAGGATGGAGCCAAAGACTTTTCATCTCATTAACTCTCCTCCTCTTACCGGCTTCCTTCAACCTCTGTCTCTTCGCCACACTGTTGCATTTTTATCTCTTTTCTGTTGCTCCTTCAATGGTCACTGCTTCTCTGAACTGTCTGCTTGTATCCCTCCACCTCTACGTTGGGCGCGTAGCACCCGTCTAGCATCTAACTCTCGTCCCTTTTCTGTCCAAGTCTCTAATGCAAGAGTTAACTATTACTCCCAGTCCTTCATTTATGCAACAGATGAACTCTGGAACTGTCTCCCTCTTTCTGTATTTCCTGCTAGCTATGATCTCCAGTCTTTCAAACGCAGTGTGTCCAGGCATCTTGATATGATCGGCTCTTGAATTTGGCTCTCACTTGTATTTTATTTTCCTCTTGGAAAAAACAGTTTGCGGGCTTGTGGCCATTGGTTCCTTCTTCCTAGCATAAAAAAAAAGTCAGATTATCCCCTCGGGGCTGCATCGTGAATTATTCATTCTCAATTTCTCTCCAGTCATTCCTGTCACACGCAGCCACTCTTCCTTGCTCTACAGACATCCCTCTCGCATAATTGCTCTGTTCACACTTTTCATCCATCCTATTCGTGGTCTTTCTCTCAGCCTGACACCTCTCATCTCCGATCCAATTATCTTTTTCACCAATTGCTCTTCATCCATTCTCTCCATATGCCCAAACCATCACAACACGCAGCTCAGCTCGATCAACCAACTCCTGCATAACTCCTGTTCTTCACACTTCATAATTTCTCACTTGATCCATACGTGTAACTCCACACATACTCCTCAGGCACCTAAACTCCACTACATTCAAATTCTTCCTCTCTGCTACACCCATATTCCATGTTCCAGACCCATATAACTCAGTTGGTGCCACTCCGCCCTCATACAGCCTTCTCTTTATATCCATTCTAAGCGAACATCTAAACATTTTTTTCATTCCTCCCAGCACATTTCCTACTTCATTTATTCTAAACTTCACCTCTACATCTATTCTTCCATCCACAGAAACATGTGACCCTAAATACTGAAAACTCTACCTTCTCAGGCAACTCACCATTCAGCAATACATTTATCCTCCTACCATCTACCAACCTCGTACACCTCGTCTTTTTACTCTTATTCTCATTTACTCTCAATTTCCTCCTTTCACACACCCAAACTCCTCTACCAACTGTCTTAATCTCTCCTCCGAATCAGCCATCAGTGCAGTACCATCCACAAACAGCAACTGATTCAGATTCCACTCTCCGCCATCAGCATTCACCAGAAACAGACCTCCATCAAACACTCTCGCATTCACCTCTCTTACAACACCACCCATATAAATATTAAACAACCAAGGCAACATCACACATCCCTGCCGCAGCCCTGCTCTCACTGGAAACCATTCACAGTGTTTCCCACTCTTACACGCGCTTTTCCTTTTAACAACCTACTGTCGAGTTCATACAATCTCAAAACAGTTCACAAAGCCTCTCTGTCAATTGTGTCATACGCTTGCCCTAAATCCGTGAACGCCCAGGACACATCCTTATCTTTCGCCACTTTTCACACCTGTCTCACACTAAACACCTGATCCACGCATCCCCTCCCTCTCCTAAAGCCACACTGCTCGTCACCAGTCACTCCCTCTGGACTCTTTCTAGCGCTTTTAACACTTTTCCATACACATTACCTACAACACTCAGTAGACTTATACAGTACCCCTAAAACTAGTACATTCATACTTATCACCCTTACTTTTATTCAGCGGAATCACACACGCACTTGCCCAGTCAATTGGTACCTTACCGCTCACAGGACGCACATTGAGCAGTCTTACTAGCCACTCAACAGTAGTCACTCCACCACCTTTCAGACATTCCACAGAACACCCATGCATACCTGCAGCTTTCCCTGCTTGCATCTCCTTCACTGCCTCTTGCACTTCCTCCATCGTGATCAAACAATCATTCAACTCTCCCAACACATTTATTCCTTGCACCTTTCATCTACCAAAAACTCAGCCTCCCTTTCCTCCACTACATTTAACCATCTTTCAAAATACTCTGCCCTTCTCTTCCATACAGCATCCATCTCAGCTAACGTCCTTCCATCCTCTGCTTTTACTTGCTCTTCCTTCCCAGACTCTCCCCTTCACATTCTCTTCTCCTTCTAAAACGTTTTTTTATTCTGTTGAAAATTCTCATTCAACCACCTACCCCACCTCTCATCTGCTGCCACTTTAGCATCACGCACAGCCTTTCTCAGCTTATTCCTCTTTTCCTTGTACACCTCTCATATGACACCTCATCCTTCCTCTGTAGCCATACTTCATATGTGTGTCTCTTCTCAGCTACAGCCATACTTACTTCCTCGCACCACTATTCGCTTCGCTTTCTTACACCCCCACCCACTCGTCTCATACCACACACCTCTTCTGCATACTCCACCACAGCACTATTAAACAACTGCCATTCCTCCTCCACACAGCCATTTTCCTGATTTTTCATTGCGTTCCACTCATATCTCAATTTCTCCTGATATTCTATCATTTTCTCCATTTTATCCAACTCACTGACTTTCAAAACCTCCCTGCCACACCCAACTCTCCTAGCTCTCACCCATCTCATACCTACTCTCAACTTCTCCCCCACCAGTGCAGGTTGTGGTCAGACATACCTCCCCCCTCCCCACTCGAAATTCTCACATCCAACAATCTTCCACTTACATTCCTGGACACAACCACATAGTCCATCAGTGCTCTGTCAACAACCTTTCAACCCTCCTGTCTCACCTATGCATACCTGTAAATATCTTTCTTCTCAAACAAGCTATTTCCAATCACGATCTCTCACTCCACACACATCACTATCATTCTTTCCCCATTATCAATTTTTCCAGGCACATCATGCATACCAACTACACCTTCAGTTGTTACATTTCCTTTTCCAGCATTCAGATCGCCCATCATTACCACATTCACATTTGTTCCAGAACTCTGCAGACACTCACAAATACCCACAACTCACGTCCAAATTTCACTTACACCCACATCAGTCTCGATGACGCCTCCTTTCTCTCAATCACACGCTACTGCACTTGCGGGCTGACCAACAAGGCCACTTCTCACGCTCTTCCTCTGTCAACACCTGACATCCTTCCAGTCACACTTCCAGACTTAGATTCACTTTTCCCTTTCATCTTTGTTTCACTTAGATCTAACACATCCATCTTTCTTCTCACAAACATTCTTCCAATCTCCTTTTAGCCTCAATCATACTACATCCACGCACATTCATAGACCCAGTCTTCAGGGTACGAGGATAACTCAGTCCCCCCTCCCTTGCTATGTCCTGTCTCACTGTAGGAACTAAAAAACAGAGGAGTCCCTAGTCCCTTCACCTCGTCCTTTTTAGGTCCCTTTTAAGATACACATGGAAAAGTAGCTACTACTTAACCACCAATAAGCCCACATGATTAGTTGTTTTTGTTGTTCTTGATGACATTGCTACCCCAGGCTCATCTGGTCATGATCCCAGTATACTGCAGGAAACCGGTCACTCCAAGAGGTCTTTCGCAGGGGATATGTTGCAGGATTGTCTGTGCTTTGACAGGATGGTTCATGAGGTAAGTCAGTGGGCTGTGGTGCAGGGAGGTGCATTGCAGCGTGGGCATAGCGAATTGTTTGTGAGCAGTATTTTGTGCTGGTATTTTAGCAGGGAAAGGAGGTGACCACATCAGTCTGGTTAGGTACACCCGTGTCCCTCTGGTTAGGGAAGTTTCTAGCGGATGTATGTCTAATGGAAGACTATGAAGGATGCTGTTTAAATGGGAGTTTTGGATGGCTGTAGTACGAATGTGTTTGTGTATATGTTTCGAAGTGTAGTGTCGGGTGGAGATGAAGGGGTGATGCTAAAATACCCTATAGTTTTGGACAATCGTTCATTTTTTGTTTCTTTTGGTAGGTGGGCGATGTAATATGTAGCAAGAAAGGTGAGGTTGATCTTGAGTTGAGATGTTAAATTGTGTGCCTCTAATGTTATAATGATTTTCAATTGGTATTATTTTTGTTTCTTGGTGAAAGTGATATATATCTGTCTCATGTGCATGTTGTTATGTATTACTACAGAGTAAAACCCCAGAAGTCATCTTTGCGCACACCAGATTTACTACACACGCTTCTCTGTCAGTACTTGGATACTTACAGTATAGTATACGAATCTGACCAAGCTGAAGCAAGTCAGGACTACCTCACTGAGCAAGAAGTACGATGTTGTTGATATGGGTGTTTAATTACATATATAGACATGAAACTAAACACCCATCCCAACAAACTGCATCAAACTACAGCCAGCCCAACACAAGGATGAATCTATGGTCATAATATCATCAGTCCCTTCCTCTACCATTTGTCCATCATCGCTTGATAATATCGTTTCTCTTTTGAGCATGTAAACAGTCAACGCAGTCTATATCAGCATAAAGGCCATTAGCTTCAATCATATTTTGGGTGCTTCTTGCAATGAAAAAATTCATTACTTTAATAGTAACTTTAGTTTAAAATACCTACCTGATTTTTCGAGTTCATGAGGCCAGATTAGATACTGATAGGGATGGTGATCATGATCAGAATCATAATAACGGCGAAAATAATGATGATTATAATAACCGTCATGATGAGTATGATTTTGATGAAGTTCATGATCATGAAAAATGATGATGATGGACATGATACTGCCGACTGTGGTGCCGATGTATGATGCTGATGAATGTTATACAAATGACGATGATGATGATGGAAACTGATTTGCATTTTATATATTATTTTGGTATTTTGTGTTAATATCAGCTAATATTTTGACTGTTTTCACATTCAGTGTTAAATGTATTTGCAATTACGAGAGCTGACACTAATAATAAGTATGGGAAATATTTTCCCCCAGATCAGTTGCGCTCTTTACTTTTTAAAATAGTTGTCCCTGTTAAAGCGGAGGAAAACCCGCAGAGCGTTAATAACTAACTCAAGAGGTTTTATAACCCAGAGATTACTTTCTGTTTAATAATTCTTATTATTAATAAATTAAATGCTACTGCATTTAACCCTTGTGGACAGTTATATTGTACAGTAAATACATATAAAAACTTAGGAATTTTCCATTGACCTAACTGCGCCTGTGTGGTGGGATGACGTGCCCTCACGTGAAAAGCTGATGAGGGTTTAACACATATTTACATAGATAAAGGGCATATTTGACTTCAGTTTAATTATAATTAAGATTAAATTAAGTTAGATTTGCCTTATATAATTCATGAAGTAATTTAACTTCATTTAACTAATTGTAATTAATAAATAGTTGGCAGCTCAAAATCCTATGAGGGAGAAGAGACTCGCCATTTTCTCACTCTGTTTCCAAAGTCCGTTGAAGCTGCACACTGTATAATATGCATGTAAGGATGCTTGGAAGCCCCAGGCAAACCTACCGAGACCCCAGGCCCTTCGTCATCTGTTATTCCGACTCTATCTAGCTAAGTAACCTTTATGATTTGGCCAAACCTGGGGGAACTAGCAAAGATATAAAGAGAATAATTACTGGTGAGTTAGAGTATTAATCATACCCTAATCTCCTAAGAGACTTATATAAATTTACTATCGGTTGTGTTTAGACTAACACTTGTCAGAGAAAGGAGTGTATAAAAATTTTCTGACATATTTGTGGTGCCCTGAGTGAGGATAACAGATGTGTGGAGAGGCACTGAACGAATTCAAGGTCAGGTTTGTGGGGCACAGCCTACTTCCGCATTCTGTAGAAGTGGAGGACGCGGAAATACGTATTTACAGAGCTCCTGGTGGAAGGGCAAGTTCTTTTTCAGATGATGAGCTGCTAAATGCCATATTGGACTGGGAGCATGATCGCACTATCCTTTTCCTGGGAGGAAATGACATTTATGAAGATGTGGAAGTTAATGAAATTGTTGAAAACATTTTAGCCGTGGTAGGAGCCACTGAAGGTTCATGCAAATCCTCAGTAACCATAACCCTTTTTGAGCCTAGAAACCTACGATATAGTTCACCAGTTTGCTACAGTACTTATAAATTAAATAGCAGGGCCGTAAATAGGAAGTTGCAGAGGATAAGGAACGGAAAGGATTTTATCCCATTCAATGCAAAACCCTTCCAGGCAACTCTAAAAGCCAATGGTATACACTGGAATCACCATGACAGAGAAGCGGTTCTGGCGAAATTTATAAATTGTTTCGAGTTAAAGAAAGAACATTTCTATGCTGTCCAAGCTTTGGGTGGTCCTATGTTATATTAACCCTTATTCGCCGGTTGATGTGTATGCACGACAGGATTCAGGGCGCGCAGGGCCGCCGGTTGCCTTGCTATACCACACTCACCTTCCCGGCACTGTTTGAGTGCGGGACCGTTTTCTTTGATACCTGTGGGGTAGGTAGGACCCACAGGTACCCCGCGGTTGCGCTGTTCAGTCTGTACTCGACAGTGGTAGCGAGAGGAACCATGTTATCTTCCTTGACATCGTCCGATTCCATTCCACCGCGTGAAGGGCCGATTGCCTCATCGACCCCTGCTAAATTCATGCCCTTTGTGCTAGGGAAAGGGCTTAGCGTGCCCTAGACGAAACTGTGTCATCTCAAACACTGAGTGAGAGTACGTCATCAGAGGGCAAAAAAAGCTACCACGTGGAGAGCGAGCTCTCTCGCCATGCATCCCCTACTCGCTCTCCGACGCCAGAGAGAGCTCTCCGACTTCTACAGGAGGAAGGGAGAGTCTACGACAGAGATGATTTTGCTGATGAGGAGGCAGTAGATGACCCAGGATATCGGGAAAGTGGCCGTGGACCTGGCAGACATCTGCGGAAAAAACGCCGCAGAGCCATTTCTCCCACACTCTCACCACCTGCTCGCTGACGTATCTTCCTCCACCACTCCCCCACACCTCAGCCTACGACTTCATGAGCAGAATCACCTCAACCAGGCCCATCAGGAGTTGTATTGCCTAGATGAGAGCCACGAGGTGATACGCAGCGCCGAGGCGGTGGCTCAATCGGTAGAGAGGTGGCCTGCAGTCTTACCGGCCCCAGGTTCAAATCCCTGCTGGGGCAGGGAACAGTTTAAGGATTTGGATTTCATTAAAGCAGACTTTACTGATCTACCAGAAGACCCGCTGACATGTCGTAAAAATACCCCCGGTAATACCAATACACCAGTCCTGTAAGGGACAGCCCTAGCATGTATTCAGTATGGACGGTGGGAGTTAGCACCGAAGTGGTGACATGTAGAAGTGTATGGTATGTAGGAGGACTACTGGGCCTTGAAAGCAGGCTGTGAAGCCTATGCCCGGGGTCGGACACATGATAAAAAAAAAAATTGACGAGGAGCGTGCAGGTGTGCAGGAGGATGCACTTCCCCCCAGGCCTTGGACTATTAGTAGTCTATTCAAGGCAATTTTCACGACTGCAATTATGCAGTACCTGGTTGATGAAATTAATTTCCACCAGGCCATGTGCGTGCATTGGCTGGACGTACCTGCTAGCGACAGCACGCAAATGCATGAATGGATACCTGTAGAGGTGGGGGAGATGTTTGTGTGGCTCGCCCTGACCATGCTGATGACGCACATAAAAAAACATGTGCTTCACGACTATTGGTCGGTGGATGAACTCGTTGGCACACCTGTCTTCGGAAAATACATGGCCCGTGTTAAGTACCTGACAATCCTGAGGTTCCTACATTTCAATCGAAATTATGGGCCTGCACCGAACGACAGGCTATGGAAAATAAGACCAATCCTGACAATCCTGAAAGAGTCATTCTCCAGGGTTTTCGGTCCATTCCAGGAAGTGGTTATTGACGAGTCGCTTGTGTTGTTCAGGGGCAGGCTTGCATTTATTCAGTATGTGCCATCAAAACGTCACAGATTTGGCCTGAAATTCTTTGTGCTTTGTGACTGTAAAACTGGATATATGCTGGATGTGATAGTTTACTCGGCGACAGATGTTGATATACCTAGCGATGATCCTCATGGATTCTCTGCATCAGTAGTGAAAGTGCTGATGGAAAGGTATTTCAACAGGCACCACATTCTGTACACCAATAATTATTACACAGCCCCGGTGTTGACAAAGTATTTGCTTGACCATGGTACTGGGTCCTGTGGAACTGTTTGGGCCAACAGAAAGAATTTCCCAATATTTCCGGCAAACACTGAGAATGGAGCCCTTCTGACAATGAAATGTGGGAACATGTTAGCCCTTCTCTGGCATGATAAGAGACGGGTTAACATGTTGTCTACAGTTCATAAGGGTGTGCTGGAGGAAACTGGTAAAATAGACTATAGAACCAGGGAACCTGTGGTAAAGTCAGATGCAGTCAATGATTACAATATCAACATGTGGCTGGTTGCTAAATCGGACATGCAAATTGGTGAGGTAGATTGCCTACGTAAGTCTTGCAGGTGGTACAAGAAGGCGCTCTTACACCTTCTTGATATCGCCATCCTGAACAGTTTCATACTGTTCAAGGAGCTTGTAAGGAAACCTCTCTCTTTACGAGAGTTTGAGAGGGAGCTTGCACGCGAACTCCTTGAGCAATATTCAACTGCTCAGGTGACAGGTGCTAGGCAGGGGACAGCGACTCCAGCTGACAGGCTCAGCTGTGCTGAGTATTTCCGTCGGCACAAGATTGTGGAGATAGGGAGAACAGCAGCAAGTCGTCTGGCATACGGTGCCACGTCTGCCGCACAACCAAATGCCATCCCCCAGCAAGAAAAGAGACCTCGTACCAATGTGCAGAATGCAAGGTCCCCCTATGCCCCAAATGCTTCTCAGAGTATCACTCCAAGCGTGAGTACTGAGTAGGTGTGTGGGGAAGTGTAAATAATGTACAGTAATGCACAAGTTTGTGTATTTTCATAAATGAGTGAAAAGTGTGATAGTATAAGTGAAGTATAGTAAGTGCAAAGATGTAAGTCATTTATAATAAGTTCAACAAGTGCAGATAAGTTATTTATAGTAAGTGCAATACAGAAATTGATACTGTGTATTGGATATTGGTTTGAAAATTATTGGAAATACTTTGGTTTTGTCTACGTGTTACCTGAAAGAAAACCACTTGTGAGCGGGTCACAAAGAAAAATACCTGCTTCGCTAAACCTAAATTATTTCACTCAATACTCAGGGAGATTGTGCCAAATATGAGCATCAGTGTATCTGTGATGTGACGTACAAATAATATTAGCTGTGTGAAACATTTCCATGATTTTCACTATAACCCTGAATAGTACAAACCAGTATGATTTACAGTACGAATAATTACCTCATACTCTACGATAATGCATGAAAGAGCAACAACATTTACCTGTCAAAGTGTTATTACGCATAATGGTGATGTACAGTGGAGTTCTGAGTGTCACAGTAAAGGAGAAAAAAGATTATTCACGGAAGAAGTGAGAAAAGAAAAACGAGGTAAAGGAGAAATATTTCTTACGGAAAAAGTCTATCTATCTATCTATAGCCCGACGCCCTAATCCCGCAAAGGGTGGCCGCAGACAAAACGCCTCCAAGTCACTCTGTCACCCACCATTTGACTACCCTCCCCCCAACTCACCCCCCCTCCCTCATATACCTCTCAACTCCATCCCTCCACCTCATCCTCGGTCTACCCCTCCCTCTCCTTCCCTCCACCTCACCTACATACACCCTCTTAGTCAGTCTTTCATTCTCCATTCTCTCCACATGTCCAAACCACCTCAGTGTATTTCTCCTAATCTTCTCAACCACATCCACATCTACCCCACAACGTTCCTTCACTTCTTCATTCGTCAACCTGTCCCTCCACGTCACTCCACATGCTCCTCTCAAGTAACTCATTTCCACTGCTCTCACTCTCGACTTGTTCCCCTCTTGCAAGGTCCACGCCTCGCTTCCATACGTCAGGGTAGGGATCACAATGCCATCATGCAGTGACTTCTTAACTTCCATACTCACCTCCCTATTTCTCATCACTGCTTTCAGTGTACCAACAACCTTCCTTCCCTGCTGTACCCTTTCTCGTACTTCATCCCCCAAAGTTCCATCCTTACTCATCACACTACCCAAGTACTTGAATGCACTCACATTCTCCATATCCTCACCATCCAACCTCACTGCACACTCTGTGACTTCATTCCTCTCAAACACCATAACTTTACTTTTGTTTACATTAACTTTCAGCTTCCTCCTCCTACACACTGTCCCAAATTCATTCACCAAACCTTGCAACTCCCATTCATCTTCACTCAAGAGTACTGTATCATCAGCAAACGGCAACACCGGAAGCTTCCAAATCTCACCCTCATTCATTAGGGCCAGCCCCACATCCACTGCCCTACCTTGCAACTCCTTTACAACCCCATCCATATATATATTAAACAGCCATGGAGACATCACACACCCCTGTTTCAGTCCCACATTGAGATCAAAGAACTCACTCAGCTCACCATCCACTCGCACTGTAGCCCTAGCTCCCTCGTACATACTCTTCACAGCACTCAACAATTTCCCCTCCACTCAATATATTCTTAATACCTTCCACATACCTTGCCTATCTATTCTGTCATAAGCTTTCTCCAAGTCCATGAAGGCAGCATACACTTTCTCTCCCTTCTCTAGATACTTCTCTACTAAACATCTTAGAACAAATATCTGATCTACACACCCTTTTCCCTTCCTAAATCCCCCTTGTTCTTCTCCAACTAGCTCCTCTGTCATATGCCTAACCCTATCAATGAGTATTCTACCATATATTTTACCAGTCACACTAAGAAGGCAAATACCTCTATGGTTACCACATACTTCTCTCTCTCCTTTTCCTTTGTACACAGGAACAATTATACCTGATTTCCAGTCCTCTGGAACCCTTCCCTCTTCCCAAGCCAATCTACACAACTTCCACATCCACTCCACAACAATCTCACCCCCATACCTCAGCATTTCACCACACACTCCATCAATTCCTGGGGCCTTTCCCAGCTTAATCTTCTTCATCGCTTCCACTACTTCCGCCCTACTGATCTCTTCCTCCCTCCTCTCATCTCTTCTTCTCCCAGCCATTCCCCAACCACTTATACTCACACTGCTCTCACTCTCTACATTCAACAAATCCTCAAAGTGCTCCTTCCATCTCCTCAATTTCTCTCTCTTCTCCACCAGCAATCTATTATTCCTATCTTTCACTCCCCTATTATTTCCCCTTTCACACTGCCTTACTTTCTTTACCTCCTTCCAAAACAATTTCTTACTCTCCCTCCATTTCACACTCAGATTCCTCCCAAACTCTTCATCCACTTTCTTCTTACTCTCCTTCACCAGTCTCTTAACCTCCCTTCTCCTGCTCACATATACCTCTCTCTTCTCTCTCTCATCTTCTCCCCTACCTCTACTCGCCAACCATTCACCATATGCCATCTTCTTTTGTTCCACAGCTCGTTTCACCTCATCATTCCACCATGCTGTCCCTTGCACACCCTTGCATCTCCTCCTCACTCCACAAACCGCCTCACACGCTGTGCCTATCTCTTCCGTGAATATCTTACATACGTCTTCCACCCTTTCCATCTGCTCTAGCTCATACCTTCCCAATCTTTCTTCCACTATGCTCTTATACTCTGTCATTTTCTCACTATCTTGCAATTTCTCCACTCTTCTCACAGGAGCTGCTTCCTCCTGTTTTCCCCTTTGCCTCCTCAACCACTTTCTTTGCATCTTTACCTTGGCCATCACTAAGTGATGGTCCGAGACTCCATTCCCCCACCCTCTCCACACTCTTGCATCCAACACTTGTCTTCTCATTCGCTCATCCACACACACGTAATCTATCATTGCCTTTCGTTCAACAAGTTCACCATCCATCCTCCTCATTACTCTCCATGTATACCGGTGGATCATCTTATGACGAAAGTAGGTGTTGGCTATTGCCAACCCCTTACAAGCACAGATGTCCACCAAAGCACTTCCATTCCCATCTACTTCAGCTGGCACACCCCACTGACCAACCACTCCATCGACTCGTACATTCCCAACTTTGCCATTCATGTCTCCAATCAACAGCACTCTCTTGCTCCTTTCAAACTTGTCCATACATGCTTCAACTCTCGCCCAAAACTCATCTTTCACTCTTGCCACTCGATCCTTTGTTGGAGCATACACACATACAATCGCCCATGCTTGTATACCTACTTTCATCCTCACCCATACAATCCTTGCACCCACTGTTCCATACTCTCTTATATTCTCCTTCCACTTCTTGCTTATCATCAGACATACTCTCTCTCTTGCCCTCTCATTCTCACTGACTCCCGCACATATACCTACACCATATTCCCATTCTCTCACCCTTTCACCTTTCCATTTAGTTTCAGTCAATCCACATATATCCACTTTTGCATCCTCAAGCACCTGAACAATCTCTCTCTCTCTCACTTCATCATTCACTCCTCTCACATTCCATGTTCCCACCCTAAGAATGTCCTTTGTCCGTTCCTTAGTCGTCGACGTATGGTCCGTCCGGGTCCGAGGCGCTTTATTCGCTTTTTTAGTTAGTTCTTTTTACGGGGTGGGGCACTAACCCACCACCAACCCTTTTAGTTGCATCATACGACAAGCAGGGACACTGGGGGAGTATTCTTGAAACCCCCCTACCCCCAGGGGTGAGTACAGAAAAACGACGAGATATTTCCTTTCCAACACACCTACGGGGCATAGAGGCATTATGCAGCGGGCAGTAAATCCTTGGGTGAGCCACATGAACTGGGCGATGACTCATTCTCACGGCGGTGAGTAAGGAGCAATGGAGAAAGCGAGTGGAATCTTCCGCATTCCTTCGAAGGACGCACAGGCAGTGTTACAATCACCACTCCAGGAAGTGCTGCCAATGCTAGCCAGCTGGGCTAAGGCCGCAGCCAGTGGCGTGCGCTCGGAGTAGCGCACCAAAACATGAAAAACCACTCGTCTTCAACTCATCCTTACTCATCGACGGGACCACCTACAGACCTCGGGGTACCATCATTGGAAAGAGGAAGAGTTGATGAGTCTTATGAACTTTCATTTGAATCTCTAGCTATTATAGTTTGTCAGATATGAGCGTTTGAAGTAAGGGTATTTTTTCCAAAATCTCGGAAATCGCCCGTAGGGAGGCGTGTGCCGCGGCTAAGGGTTCTTAGCTCAGGGAAATTTGGGTTATTTGAAAACAGAGTGTGGGGATAAAGACATAACCCCAGAGGTTTAACAACCCAGGGAGATAGGTTTAATACCATAAACCCAATCCCAAATGATTAATAACTATTGAGCTCAGGTAAATTTGTGGCTGTAAAATTGAAATTAATGGTCATCAACATCATCTGGATCTCCTTTCTCACTCTAGGGCAGGGTGAGGAGTAGCAATGTCCAGACAGACCAAATTTGCCAAGTCCAATGGGCTATGCATTCACTCATCATTCAAATCCCCGGGATCCTGGTTCTATTGGATACACCAAAAACATTCACCACGTTCTGTAGCTTCACATAAACGTATCTGATTAATTCCGGACGCTGCCACGTTAAAAAGGGGTGCCAAATCCCTGACCATGCACTTTTTCTCACCACATTCATCCAGCCAGCTCGATCTCTTGTCAGTTCCCTAGCCTCACCGACTTCCAAACCTCTCTTCCTCACACACTCATCCATCATATCTCTCCACCTTCTCCTTGGCCTACCTCGCCTCCTCCCTCCTTCAAATTCGCTCAGGTATACATTTTTCACCATTCTATTGGCATCCATTCTCTCCACATGACCATACCATCTCACCACACTCTCTTCGATTCTGGTGTCCACCGACTTCCTTACTCCACATCTTTCACGAATCACATTATTTCGTATCCTATCCACCCTCTGTACTCCACATACATTCCTCAGCACTCCCATCTCCACTGCTCTTACTCTTGACATTTCATTTTCATGCCACACCATAGTCTCACATCCATATGTTAAAGTTGGCACTAACACTCATTCATGTAAGCCTCGTGCAGCTGCAACACTCAAACCTCTGTTTCTTATCAAGGCCTTCATTGCACCAGCTACCTTTCTTCCTTGTGTTACTCTACTTTCAACTTCTTTTGCACATTTTCATCGCTTTTCTGTCACTGAACCCAGGTACTAGAACTCTCTCACTAATTCCAGTCTCTTTCCATTCACTGTAACAACTCACTGGGTGTCACCTTCTCTCTAGTAAATTAGAAATCAATCAAAATGTCTATTTCATTGTTACAGAGGTCATCCAGTGGTAAGGCAGGGTGGGTAACGAGAGCCATAAATGATTGTAGACAATTATTAGATGAACCACCTCAGACAAGGGAGAAATTGAGTAGTCCTTTGAATATACTAAAAGGCAGATGGACTAAGTATGAAGAAAGTTATATAAATTTAGAAGCAGCAATAATGGAAGGTGATGATAAAGATCTTCTGGCGTCGGAGACTACCAAATTTGAAGGTAAATTAGAGGAATATATAACAATAGTGAAGGTATTAGGGTCTAAATTGGCTAATACTACCGTAGAAACAAATTGTGGAACAGCGGAGTAAAGCTGTACTACCAAAAATTACGCTTCCAAAGTTTCATGAGGGGGCAAACTTGGAAATCCTTTTGGGATCTGTTTAAATACTTAGTCCATGATAGAATAGATCTCCCCAATGTGAGTAAACTCTCACATCTGTTACGAGAGGTCAAGGGGATGCCTTACAAGTTGATAAAGGATTTACCTGTGGAAGAAAAAAATTGTGAGGCGGCCTTGACTATCCTTAGACAGAATTATAAAGACAGGGAGCAGGTCATCACCCTGTTACTGAAGGCTCTAATTGAATTACCCATACCTAAACAAGATTTTGATTCCTGGATTGCGATGAGTTGTAATTTAAAGGCTTTAGGTTCTTACGAAGATATTAAAGCAGCAGATTGGATGCCTCCTAGAATTGTGTTCATAAAGCTTCTACCTAGAACCAAGGATGCCTTGTATGGTAGGTACCAAAAGGATGATTTCGCCTGTGAGGAGATTGAAGAGGGCTTAATGCAACTCTGTAGACATTTGCAAGGAACAGTAAAACCTTCTGAAAATAAACAGACGGCTGAAATAAGAAAAAGAACCACTAACCAACTTGTTGGGAAACCTAAGTCAGGTACGGCTAAGTCTGTACCTAAAGAAGAGATAGGTACTTTTCTTAGCTCCTTAAAATCTTATGATAAAACATTAAAGACAAGGAATAGAAAAGCTGATGAAAATAAGGACCTAAAAATTTCCATGGTAAAGGACAGGAAGGTCTGTATGTTTCGTGGTGAATAACATTCCAATGCATCTTATCCACATTATCCTGATTACGCTTCTAGAATAGCGAAGCTTCAGGAACTGGGGTGTTGTATAATTTGCATGAATTCCGAACACACTTCCGCGGACTGCAAGATTAAACTAAATCTTTGTTTCAAATGTAAAAAAGACAATCATTATAGTGCTTTGTGCCCAAGGATGATGAAGTATGAGGTTCCTAAACCTGCAAGAGTCAATATGACAGTTGTGAAAGCGAAGACTCCAGTAATAATGCCAGATGCACTTCCAGTTGCAGATGTGAAGGTAATGATAGAAAACAGAAACATATTAGCAAGTACTCTTTTTGATACGGGTGCAAACACTGTGAAGAAATTGAAGTTACCTATGATTGGTAAAGTAAATCTAGGCATTACAGGTTTTTTAAGTACTAAGGAAGCACAGTCCTTCGATTCAGTTAGTCCTGTAATACAACTTGGCAGATATAAATGCCGTATAACAGCAGCTGTAGTGCATAATATGGAAACAGGCATATATATAAAAGGACTGAAGGAAACCTCTGATTATCTACAATGTCTCAGGGATAAAGTTGGCTAAACGGAATGTGAAATGAGATGCTGTGGATCCCATAAAAATGATAATTGGTTCAGATTACTGTGGATTCCTATGTAGGACTTTCAAGAAGAATAAAATACAGTTGTTTAAGAGTCCAGGAGGTAACCTTATTATGGGTCAGTTGCCTTTTCCAAAGCAGGCCAAAGGAGAGGCCAAACTGGTAGACTCAGTCTTTGTTACCCCCACACAGTCATTGATGGTAGCTAGAATAGGTGCAGAATTAGAACCTACTCAGATAAATGATTTGCTGGATGAAAAAATTAAACCTCTACACAAATTGTGGGACCCAGACAGTGTAGGAATACACTCTGAAGAACAACCTCTGAAGATAAAATAACTTTGGATTTGTATAACCAGTCTGTGGAATTTAAGGATGGACGGTATTGGGTAGGATTACCTTGGAAATTAAACCATTCGGAGTCACCAACAAATTACCAAGCAGCTAAGGCTCAGTTAAATTCCCTACTAAGAAAGTTGAGAGATAAACCAGAACATCCAACCATATATATGATAATATTATAAAAAAACAATTGAAGAATAAATTTATAGATGTAGAATCCCTTGTTAACCACAAAGAAGGACATTACTTACCACATCATGCTGTAAGCAAGGATTCAGTAACTACTCCCATAAGGATAGTTTTCAGGTGTAGTATTCACGCGTCCAAAGAATCAGCTAGCTTGAACGATTGCCTATACTCTGGAACTACACTAAGAGAGAAGTTAGGGAATGTATTACTAAGATCTAGAGAGAAACTTTATGCTTATACAGCAGACATTAGTGAGACTTTTCTCAGAATAGGATTGGGAGAGTAGGATAGGAAATTTACAAAATTCCTCTGGCCTCAAGACCCTGAAAATGAGGATAGTCCATCAGGACGTGGTGAAGGAAGGTTGTGCTGCTCTCTCAGCTGTGCCAACCCTCAGATTTTTCCACCATAGACAAAGAAGTGATACTAACTCTTTTGGCTAAACAAAAACAGGAAAGTGATAATGAAATTGGCAGACTTAAACAAGATATGTAAAACCACCAGAAACACTATGAGCAAAAATTAATGGAATTAACTCACAGCTTGAAATATACTCAAAATCAACTCCTCGATCTGGAAGTTAAACTGAACAATGAAACAACTGTAAAACGAGACCTCATTACCCAAGTGAAGCAACTGACCAACGATAACAACAAATGTAAGCAACAACACGGTGAGGTCTCGCAACGGCTCGACTATTTGAACGATCAAGGACGTAGAAACAATCTTCGCTTCATTGGGATCGCAGAAGAGCCAGGCGAAACATGGGAGCAGTGCCAACGCAAGGTGGAACTCATATTGTCGAAGCATCTAAACATCAGTGCGAAATTTGACAGAGTTCACCGAATTGGAAAGGCTTCAGACAAACAGAAGGACACTGTTGCAAGGTTTTCCCAGTATTCAGACAGAGAGCAAGTGCTACGGAACCAGAAGAAATTGAAGGGGACAAGCAATTATATAAATGAGGATCTATGTCCTGGATCACTAGAGGCTCGTCGTTCACAGATGCCTGCCTACCACGAAGCCAGAAAGCAGGGGAAATTTGTCTATTTCAACTACAGGACTCTGGTGTTCCGGGACCGACGCAAGTATGATCGAACTCTTCAGGCTGTCCCCTCTCAGTTTGCCCTGCCGACCCCAGTCTCACCCAGGCCCCGTTGCCCTACAACACCCCAACGTAAGCAATGGCACCGCACCCCATCCCCTCAGGAACGGACCACAAAGGAAGGAACTCCAACTTTACCTCAACGATTGAACACTCCCGTTTCACCTACTAAGTTACCATCGCCATTTAAGTAGTTGACACACACTCGCCAGCCAACCACCCCAAGTCGTGCTAATAAAGTCAGCACAATGGCCGCCGAAACAAAGGAGAGTGATGTCAATAAGCGGAAGGCCAGAGGAACGTACTCAGAGGACGCAGAAGGGGCAGTTGGAGTTGACCCTGGGATTGCCTCGCCACCTAAGACAAGACAAACTAGAAGCAGGTTAGGTATAAACAGGTCCTAAAATTTTGTAATGAGTAAAACCCTGTTGTTACAAACTATTAAATATGGATAACCATGTTCTACCATTTTATAATTTAGATGACGCAGAATTATGCACACTTTTCGTAAATGATACTAGAGAACCTAGTTTTTCGTTGGATAGCCTTGATACTGTGTGTTTTACTCCCTTAAATTTCAATAATGATAATCATACATCTGTCAGTGATCCGGATAATTTTATGCTAAATTTTCGTAACGTGAACCTCCCAACAACTGAATACTGTTTCGGTGATTCACCTTTTACGCACATAAATCAATCTACAAATATTTTTTCATTGCTTTGCTGTAATATAGGAAACCTACCACTGCATTTTAACGAATTTTTGGATCAGTCATAAATCCTATTCAATTTCATTTTGACGCTTTAGGATTTTGCGAGACGAGGTTAACGGATGATACTGAGAATCTTTTTAGTATCCCAAACTACAGTGTCTATGCAAATAACTGCTCTCGAAACAGTGGAGGAGTTGCTTTGTTTATAAAACAACATTTTTCATATAACGTGCGAAATGACTTGATATTTAAGAAAGAACATATTGAAACAATATTTGTTGAAGTTTATCTTAGTACTAATTCCATAGTCTTAGGGATTATTTACAGACGCCCAAACACTAATATAGCAAGGTTCTTTGACGATTTTCACTACATTATTGATTTAGTCAGCTCGGAAGGTAAATCTTGTTACATCGGGGGTGATTTTAATATCGACCTGTTTAAAAGTAGAACAAACCCACATGTCAGTAACCTTTTATCTATGTGCTATTCTCATAATTTTTATAACACTATTAATAAACCCACAAGCGTAACTTTAACATCCGCCACACTAATAGATCATGTATGGACTAATGACTACATAAACTGCTTCACAAGCTTTATTATATATAATAAAATTTCGGATCATTTTCCTGTTGTATCGGTGTTCAAATCCGCACCATATTTACCGAAAGGTGAACAAACTGTCCTCCAGTACAGACAATTTAACGAAAGTAGTATAAATACATTTAAAGAAAATATTAGTCAAGTGTCTTGGGACCTTGTTTTATGTGCTAAAGACCCAGACGTAGGTTATTGTAATTTTAATCTCCCACTGTCTAATATATTTCATAACCAGTTTCCGTTAAAACAAAAAATAATTAAATCTAAACATGCTGATAAGCCCTACATTACTGCAGATATTAGGCAGATGATCCGGGAAAGAAACAAGCTTCAAAGAAAGTGTGCCAAGAAACCCATTATGTACGGTGCAGAGTATCGCAGACTGCGCAATGAAATCACAGCTAAAATCAGAAAGGCAAAGTCAGATTACTATAAGAATAAAATAAGTGAAAATATAGGTAAAAAAAAAACCTGGTGTATAATAAACTCTATCCTTAATAAGCCTTCTTCACGACAAGGAAATAATTGCTTTTATTTAGTAAACAATAATGAGGTATATGAACCTAAGGAAGTAGCTGACCATTTTAATAATTACTTTGTCAGTGTTGGTAAGAAACTTGCTGAGTCTGTTGGAGGGTCTGGGGTTAATTTTTATTCATATTTACGCAATAGGCAAGACAGTGTATTCGTTTTGTCACCTGCTACTGAACATGAAGTTACTGAGACTATAAAAAACCTACGGAATGTTGGACCCGGATATGACGATATCCCCATGTCCATCATTAAGGAAATAATAGCCTATCTAGTTCCTGTACTTGTCTTCCTCTTTAATTTATCTTTTGAGACTGGAAAGTTTCCTGACGTTGAAATTGGCCAAAGTCATTCCAGTTTTTAAAGCTGGTGATCGTAAGCTATTAAGCGATGATCGTCCTATCTCAATCCTGCCAGCAATCAGTAAGATAATAGAGAAATTAGTTTATGGTAGGTTAATTCAATTTTGCACCAACAACAATATTATCACTGATTCACAATTTTGTTTTAGGGAAAAATTGTCTACCGAGAGTGCTTTGCTGTCATTCACCAAGGACGTGCTGGCTTCATTTGATGAAAATAAATTTACTATGGGTGTATTTCTAGATCTGGCCAAGGCATTTGATACGGTTAATCACTCTATATTACTAAAGAAGCTTGACCACTATGGTATACGAGGCACTTCAAATCAATGGTTTGCTTCCTACTTAGCCAATCGCAAACAGTTTGTGCAGTACAAACAGTGCCAGTCTACCTGTATGCCAGTAGAATCTGGAGTTCCCCAGGGGTCGGTCTTAGGACCACTCTTGTTTATTTTGTACATAAATGACATCGTGTATGCTACCTCACATATGAAGCCAGTACTATTTGCTGATGATAGTAACCTTATATGCAAGCCACCAAAATCTCAATGAACTATCAAATGTTGTAAATAGCAGCCTAACAGATATTAAAAAATGGATAACAAGCAACAAACTTACGCTAAACGTAAGAAAATCTCATTACATTATATTGAGAAGGAAACAAAGCACTGCAAATCAACCCAACGTCTACATAGGTGTCCAGTCAACTGAAAGAGTGAACAGTATAAAATTCCTTGATGAACGTTTGTCATGGCATTTACATATCCAGTATCTCCATACAAAGATTAGCAAACAGTGTGGTATCATGTACTAAATTCGTGATCAACTAACAACACGGTCTTTTAAGCTCATTTATTACTCGCTGATTTTTCCTTTATTGTTTTATTGTAACAATGTATGGAGTGATGCTTATAAGACACAACTAAACGGCTTATTTATAGCCCAAAAGAAATCGGTCAGTATAATGGAAAACTTACTCAAATATGACCACACTAATCCATTTTTCAAGAAATTGGGTATCCTAAAATTGCCTGATATAAAGTCCTACTGCACTGCTTTGTTTGTTTACAAGTCTCTGCACAGCCTGTCATTTAACAGTTACTTTGATTTTAATATGAATGATCGGTATAATCTCCGAAATAACTGTAATCTAAAAATACCGCTCATGGCTTCAACCGAGTCCCAGTCACATATCACTTATCAGGGACCCAAAGTTTGGAATGGTATCCCAGTGGCCATTCGGGAACTATGCGAGGCTGTATCTTTCAAATCTGCTTATAAATCTTACTTGGTATCAAAGTATCAAAGTACTAATTCTTTAAATTAGTTGACTTTCATTATTATTACTATTATTATTATTATTATTATTATTGTTGTTGTTATTGTTATTGTGGTAGTTATTATTATTATTACTATTATTACTGGTATTAATATAAAATTACCTCCATTTTGTTGTAGTGCTATTTTGTATATACCCTTTATTAAAATCTTAAAATATTGTCATTCGGGGATGACCATTATTACTTAAAAGTCATACAGCTGATTTAGTCAAATCGTAGTTTTAGCCTTACTAGACAATTGATGTTTACCAAAAGTGCAAGAAAAACAAGGTGCCTTTAAAGAGAGTTCCCGGACTCTCAAAAGGCTCAGCCGCTAGTAAACTAAGTGTTATGTCAACTATTGTAATCTCTATGGCTAAATAAACATTTGACTTTGACTTTGAAAAATTTACTGTTTCCGATCGGTGCTCTTTGGCTCTTGTGCTAGTCCTTCCCTACTTTGCAACACCCTGAAGCATCATTTTGGAAATGCCATATGACCAGAAAGAGGACAGGCTTTTTATATGGATAATTCGCAAGGTGTTGCTGATATAAAGACGGAAGCACTGAAAGCTTCTGAAGTAGCCAAGTCCGAATGTGGGAAGGCAGATTTGCCGTTACAGAGCTGGAATACAAATTCACCAGTTTTGAGGAATAAATTACAGGAGGACTATCCAAATACTGACATTCCCAAAACTCAAAATGTGTTGGGTCTCAACTGGGATACAAAGGCTGATGAAATAAGTTTATAGCCGATTAAGTTCTCGGATGTCACTCTCACCAAGAGGTCCTTGTTAAGTCAGGTCTCCGTGTTATTTTACCCAGTAGGATTGGCCAATCCTAAAGTTATTAGGGGCAAATGTTTAGTGAAGAGGCTTGACGAGAAAAGTTAGACTGGGGCACTGAATTAGGTGAGACATACGAAGTATGTGGGACAATGGGAACAGACTAGAAAGGAGTTTAAAAATACATCAAGCTTATGTATTCCAAGGAAAATAAACAGTAATGAGAAGTCACATTTACACATATTTTATGATGTTTCTCAAAAGGCATATGGAGCAGTAGCTTATTGCATAACAGGAGAGGATGATAAGGTTATTATGTCCAAAGCCAGAGTTGCGCCAATTAAAGGAAGAACCATACCTCAAATGGAATTGGCTTCCATAGAAGTAGAAACTAAATTGGCCAGGTATGTAACCACTACTCTTGATACTAAGTTTGACGATATTCATATATGGACTGACAGTGAGATGTGTCTTAACTGGATAGGAAAGGATGACAGGAAAATTCCTTTCGTCTACAGTAGAGTGAAGACTATTAAAGAGCTGACTTGCAATTTTAAATTCATGCATGTAACCTCCAAACAAAAGCCAGCTGATCTGCTCTCGAGAGGTTCGACGGTAAAGACGCTGGTAAAAGATAATTTGTCGTTTAACGATCCTAAATAGTTACTCAGTCAAGAGTGGGCTGAACAGAAACGGTATAGTATTGCTGAGGTTAGTGTAGTAAACTTGGATCCTGTAGTACCTGAGCCAGATGTGATTGACATTAATAGATTTTCATCAGTAAGACAACTTCTTAACACTGCTAAATTGGTTGTTAAATTTTTAAATAAGAAAGTGGAGTTTGAGGAGTTTGATCCTATGGAATATTGGCTGACAAGACTTCAAAGAAAATATTACGGAGTTTTTATTATCTTTTATGCCAAGGCACTAGCAACAATAAGCTGATAAGAGATATAGGATTATTCTTAGACAGAAAGGGTCTAATTAGATGCCCTGGCAGAATAGTAAAGGCTGATTTGCCTCTCCAAACTAGACATACTAAATTGTTACCCAAGAATGTATTATTTTGTACAGTTAATTGTTAAGGAAGCCCATGAGTTAACTCTTCACGGAGGTGTGCCGCAGACTTTGGGCCGAATCCGAGAAAGGTATTGGATCCCTAAGGGTAGACAGGTGGTAAATAAATATCTCAAGAGTTGCATTATATGTCGGAGTTATGCAAAACGAGCATATGACTATCCAGGACCACCTGCTTTACCAAAGGATAGGGTAAATGTAAGTTGGCCCTTCAAAGTAATTGGAGCTGATTACACAGGGGCTATAACTGTTATGGGTGAGGGAACTCCCCATAACGTGTATATATGTTTGTTTACTTGCACCTACACAAGGACAGTCCATCTAGAAACGGCAGAAGATTTAAGTTCAGAGACATTCCTGAACGTATTTAGACGATCTGCAGCTAGAAGGTCTTGTCCTCGTAATTTGATAAGCGACAAAGGAACCAATTTCGTTGGACCAGCACCTCTGCTTTTAAATATAATGAATGACCCAAAGGTTAAGTCGGCGCTGGGAATCCGAAATTGTACCTGGCAGTTCATAGCTCCAAGAGTACCATGGTAAAATGGATTTACCGAACGAATAATTGGTACTGTGAAGAACTGCCTTAGAAAACCTTACAAAGAACCAAACTCACCAGAGAGGAGCTGAAAACAGTGATAATTGAAATTGAAGCTAGGATTAATGATAGCCCTTTAATCTATCTGGATGACACTAGCTTTTCAATTGAGGCATTGGCACCGGCTCATATGTTGTATGGCAGAGAGCTCCAACCGGTGCCTTGCGTAGATATCCAGGAGGAAGTAGATGATCCCACAATGGAAAATAATGAATTAGGACAACATTTGCGTGAGGGATGCCAACGTCTGAAAAGGGTTTTGGACACATGGAATAGACATTGGAGCGAAGAATACCTTTTGAGCCTAAGAGAAAGATTTTATGGGGCTCAGGCTGCCAGCAACAAGTCAGTTATAAACATAGGAGATGTGGTCTTAGTAAAAACAGAACAGCCAAGATCTCAGTGGCCATTAACTAAAGTGATCTCCACACATCCAGATTCGAAGGGGAGTGCTGAGACTTGTAAAAATTAAATTTAGGGGACATAACAATATCAAAACTATTGATAAACTGGTGCTCCTTGACTTAACGGCTACCCCGGAGACAGTGGATGGTGGAGAGCAATTGGGTCAAGATGCGCGACCTAGAAGGGCCACAGAACAGGGTTCTTGAGACCTGTGGAGACAGCTCCTGGCTAAAGATCACATAACATGATACAGCATATCATTTTTTTGCCTGGCCCCCAAACAGAAATGTTTTCCCCTAGACCAGTTGCACTTTTTACTTTTTAAAATAGTTGTCCCCGTTAAAAGCAGTGGAAAACCCACAGTGTTAATGACTAATTTAAGCGGGTTTATAACCCAGAGATTATGTTTTGTTTAATAATTCTTATTAGTAGTAAATTAAATGCTACCGCATTTACCCTTTTTGGGCAATTATATTGTAAATACATGTAAATACTTAGGAATTTTCCATTGACCTAACTGCTCCTGCGTGGTGGAATGACGTGCCCTCACGTGTAAAGCTGATGAGGGTTTAATACATATTTACATAGATAAAGGGAATATTTGGCTTTAGTTTAAGTAAAGCTAACATTAAATTAAGTTGGATTTGCCTTGTATAATTCATGACGTAATCTAACTGTATTTAGGCCAATTGTAATTAATAAATAGTTGGCAGCTCAAAATCCTATAAGGGAGAAGAGACTCGCCATTTTCTCACTCTGTTTCCAAAGCCCGTTGAAGCTGCACACTGTATAATATGCACCTAAGGACGCTTGGAAGCCCCAGGCAAACCGACCGAGACCTCAGGCCTGTCGTCATCTGTTATTCATACTCTGTCTAGCTAAGTAACCTTTATGATTTGGCCAAATCGGGGGAACTAGCTAGGATATAAGGAAAATAATTGCTTGTGAGTTAGAGTATTAATTATACCCTAATCTCCTAAGAGGCTTATGTAAATTTACTATTGGTCATGTTTAGATTAACACTCGTCAGAGAATGGAGTGTATAAAAATTTCTGATAATAAGCCTTTACGCTGTGACAGACGCATTTAAGTGTGTCATTCATGAAAACATCAGACCGTGTTGTTTAAATGACTGAGATTCTAGCTACAATAGCTCATGTTATTCCTTCTTTGTTGTGGAACCATCAAAGTATTTAGTTAATGGTGGCATAAAACGATTTTGTTTGACTGAAGTACATCCTCGTAGTCAAGGGATTTAAGAGCATTATGAAAAACGAAAATAATATGGTACCAAAAGACAGAGAGAAAAAAAGAAAAGAAACGATGGGATAAGGTAAACTATTGAATTAGAGAACAAAAGAGGAACGTATGTGGTGTACCACAAAGTTTTTTATGATTTATATTTGTTACCAGAATATTATTTTAATAGTGAACGTGTACAGTTGCCTCAAGGAGTTACTATACCCCCGTCTTACCTCCCGTCAGGATGTGGCAACACTGCAGTAGTAGCCTAAGTATCAATGAATGAACGGCATTTGTATTTTCCTATTTATATAATGTTGCCAGCGATTATGACGTCTGTCATACATACCTACCACTCACGTACCTCGTTACAGTACGAATGCCCGTTCATTCATAGATATTTACGCCACTACTGTGACGTTGTCACATCTTGACAGAAGGTAAAACAGGGGATATAGGAATTCCTTAAAGCAACTGTACCATTACACAACCCTTCTTCCGCCACCTAAACATTCATTCCAACGTTTGAGGAGTAGACTGTAGCACCAGTCGAGCAGGGCGGTACTCCCAAGGTGGATGGAAAGCTGATGACAGGGAGAGCTGGAGCTCCCGCTTCATCAGCCCTCGGGACTAGGTCCCGACCATCCCCCTTTGCTGAACTTTTTCAGTGTCTCAGTAACACAGAAAGTAGGCCAGCATGCTCTCCAATACAAGTTTTTCTAACTATCAGCACCAAACTACTTGCACAGTACACACTACACTTCCTTTTCCAAAATTAAAAAAAATCATGGCAGCTCAACACATGGCCTTGGAGTCCCCGGGGGGGGGGGGGACCATAAATGCCCCCACCTTCCTCCCCTCTCAGGGTGACGACTCGAGCTGTCTGACTCTCTTCTTCATTTCTGCAACATTCGCGGCCTTTCCTCCAACTTTCGCTCTGTTGAACACCACCTTTCCTTTTCTAAACCTCACCTTCTTTTTCTCACTGAGACTCAGCTGTCTGAGGCAACTGACAGCAGACCCTCTTCTGTATCCTCCTACTTTATACTCATTTCAAAGCCAAAGGTGGCTGTTGTGTATATATACGCAAAGACTTATCTTGCTTTCGTGGTCCTGAACTCGATTCGTCTGAATTCTCCGCACTCTGGCTTCGGTTTTCCTGTTATTCTCTGACTAAATATATCTGGGCTGTTTACTTATCTTCCTAATTCTACTGACTATCAAATATTCTTTGACTATCTTACTTCTACGATGGAACACATTCTGTCCAACTCTCCTTTCTCTGAAATCTCCATTCTAGGATATTTCAATGTTCACCACCACCTTTGGCTCTCCTCTCCTTTCACTGATCCACCTGGTGAACAAGCCTACATCTTTTCTATCCTTAATGACCTAGGGCAGCTTGTACAGCACCCTACCCACATCCCTGACCGCCTTGGAGAGAACTCCAACATACTTGACCTCTTCCTCACAACTAATCCTTCTGCTTACACTGTCAATCTTTTCTCTCCATTAGGCTCCTCCGATCACAACCTTATCACCTCAACCTGTCCTATTGCTCCGGTACGGCCTGTGGACCCTCCAAAGAAATGTCACCTGTGGCACTTTGGAGCTGCGGATTGGGAGGCCCTCAGGTAGTATTTCTTTGATTTTCCTTGGAATGATTATTGCTTCCATGGCCGGGAGCCATGTGAATGTTCCTTGCACATTACGGAGGTTATTCTCTTGGGCAAGGAAGCATACATTCCTTTCTCATAACCTCTGACTAAAGCAAAGAAGTCTTGGGTTAATCACGCTTGTTCTAATCCTGTCCGCAACAAGGAGAGGGCCTATAAAAGGTACCGGAGCCAACCCTCCCCTGAATTACATCTTTTATACACGTCTGCCCAGAATTGTGCTAAGTCTGTTCTTCGCTCTGTTAAAAATAATTTCATCCATACTAAATGCTCTCAACTCTCCAACTCGAATTCTTCCCGCTCCTTCTGGCATCTTGCCAAAAACCTTTCTAACAACTTTAACTCATCATCCTTCCGTCCTCTTTTCTGCTCTGATGGCTCTGTAGCTATTTCATCTACTGATAAAGCAGATCTCTTCACACAGACTTTCTCCTCCCATTCCACCTTAGACGATTCCGGTGCTGTTCCTCCATCACTTTCCCCCTCTGACTTCCTCATGGCTGGCATTAAAATTTCTCCAGCTGATGTATTTTCTGCCATCACAGGCCTCAATACTAATAAGGCATATGGGCCTGATGGAGTCCCTCCTATTGTTTTCAAGAACGTTCTTCTGTGCTTATACCCTGACTAGGCAAACTCTTTCGCCTTTGTCTATCAACTTGTACCTTTCCTTCTTGCTGGAAGTTTGCTCTCATTCAGCCAGTCCCAAAGAAGGGTGGCCATTCCCAATCCTCAAACTATCGTCCAATTGCTTTAACATCCTATATCTCAAAAGTTTTCGAGTCAATTCTTAATAGAAAAATTGTAAAGCATCTTTCCTATCACAATCTACTTTCTGATCGTCAGTATGGGTTCCATCAGGGACGCTCCACTGGCGATCTTCTTACCTACCTTTCAGACTCCTGGTCATCCTTCTTTCGGACTTTGGCGAGAGCTTTGCCATCGCACTTGACATCTCAAAGCCTTTCGATCGAGTCTGGCATAAATCTTTAATCCAAATTGTCCTCTTACGGTTTCTATCCTTCTATCTGTGCCTTCATCTTTACCTTCCTTTCTGGTCGTTCTATAGCCGCTGTTGTAGACGGCCATTGTTCTTCTCCTAGATCTATTAACAGTGGTGTTCCTCAGGGCTCTGTCCTATCACCAACTCTCTTCCTTTTACTCATCAATGACCTTCTAAGCTGTACATCTAACCCTATTCACACATACGCTGATGACTCCACCCTTCACCTTTCCATTCGGTTCCCGCAACGTCCATCTCAGCAGTTATTTCGGCAAACATGGGATGAGGCTATGGCACGTCTAATGTCTGACTTGGCTCGTATCTCTGGCTGGGGTAAAAATAATCTTGTTGTTATTAATGCATCAAAGACTCAGTTTTTACACCTATCAACCAGGCAATATCTTCCACAGGCATACCCACTGATGTTTAATAATATTCAGCTTAATCCTGCATCATCCTTGAACATGCTTGACGTTTCATTTATTCGGGACTTGTCTTGGAAAGTTCATGTTACATCTCTTGTAAAATCTTCTTCCAAGAGATTAGGTGTGCTAAGCCGTCTCCGTTCCTTCTTTACCCTTGCACAATTGTTGACTCTATACAGGGGTTTTATCTGCCCCTGTGTGGAGTACAACTCTCATGTGTGGGGAGGCTCCCTACATACAGCTCTTCTCAATAGGATGGAGACAACGGCATGTCGTCTCATTAACTCTCCTTCTCTTACTGACTCCCTTCAACTTCTGTCTCTTCTTCGCACTGTTGCATCTTTATCTCTTTTCTTTCGCTACTTCAATGGTCACTGCTCCTCTGAACTGTCTGCATGCATTCCTCCACCTCTACTACCGGCGCGTAGCACTCGTCTAGCAGCAAACTCTCATCCCTTTTCTGTCCAACTCTCTAATGCAAGAGTTAACTGTTACTTCCAGTCCTTCATTTATGCAATAGGTCAGCTCTGGAACTGTCTCCCTCTGTCTGTATTTCCTGCTTCCTATGATCTCCAGTCTTTCAAACACAATGTGTCCAGGCATCTCGAAATGATCGGAACTTGAATTTGGCTCCTCTTGTATTTTGTTTTTCTCTTGGCAGGAACAATAATTGCAGGCTCCCGGCCTTTGGTTCCTTCTTCCTCATCAAAAAAAAAAAAAAAAAAAAAACTCGGGCATGCAGCAACGTCGCCTTTACAAACGTTTTACGTCTTTTGCCATTTCTTGCTTCACATAACCTGTTATAAGAGCAACACCTACTGCTGCCTCTGCTGAAAAAATGGCAGATTGACAAGGATTTCGTTATGTTGTAGTCACATATAAAATGAAATTAATCCAGAATGTACTGTATGGCTGACAACAGGTTCATCATTTACAGTTTTTTACTGTTTAGTCTCTGTTCTTATCAACCTTTTCCTTGGATGGCACTATTATGCTTTGTAAAGTTGTCAAGAAGTGGCTATAACAGTACATTAAAAGTACATTGAAAAGCTGATGAAACATAAATGCAATATAAAAACCATATACTCTCTTCTTTAAGATAAGGTTTTCCCATGGATTGAAGGGGTTAGTAACTGCATTAGTCAACGCCATCGTCACACATATTTTTTATTCTCGTATGCAGCAGAGGTTGTTATTCAACTTAATCGAGATCCATCAGAGGAAATGAGCTAAGGAATAAAAAAGTATTAAAATGGTGTGGTATGCTCTTAGTAAACACAGACAGTTAGGCGTTGAGGAGGACCCTACAAGTGGTGGAGCTCTGTATTCACGGTGGAAGGAAGCAATTGCGACGCCCACCCAGGAGACAAACCTCCCATTTCCCTGCTCCTTGTTATGGGGAAGGACCATATTCCGACCGTAGTGAAGCACTGTTTACCACAAGGAGACGCTGGTTCCCTACACAATGTATGTACTGTACTCTACATGTAGGACGGCCCCACAGAAACAGCTGTTTACCTTTGGTCGAAGTGTCTGTTGGTCTAAATACATGACTTCAGTCAACAACAACAACAGGAGCAAGAGAAATATATAGCTATACACACCGCAACGCCCTCCATGATACAGAAGTAAGGCTAATAAAATCAATCTTTTCGTAATATAAATGTTGTCCTTAGTCGCAAATGAAGAAATGACCTGGGATAGGATTTCGAATGAGCTCTAACGAACTTTCCATTTAAAAAGGAAAAGCTTTCTTGGTTAACCTCAGAGTTTGATTACACGGATTAGATTAGCTTGGGAATTTCTCTCTCTCTCTCTCTCTCTCTCTCAGACACTTTCTCAGGCGTAACCTGGCCCCATAACCTCGTTTATCTGTGGAGCTGATGAGGCGGAGAGAGAGAGAGAGAGATGGGGGGGAGGGAGACGAGTTTTTGAGAAAAGAGAAGGGAGGAAAGTAGGAAGTGCTATGGAGGGGGAAATTATGGATGAGAAAGGAGATTGGGAAGTGTTCATACGAGAAGTTAAGTTTAGACGTCTCGTTTGCTCTGCGTCAGTTATAAAGGCACATACTGGAGCATATGGCTCCGCCACGCTAACCAGTTAAAACAAGGTAGTGTACTGAGGTTTTCCCTACAAGAAACTCAACAAATGCCACTGTTCTTATTTCTCGTATTTATTTAAATTACCTTTTTTTCTTTCTTTCTTTGCTGAAAGTATCAGTTTCGCACAACCGTGAGATTCCTCATACAAATTCCCCAGCATTGCTGAGGTAGCATATATGGTTGACGAGCACACACACACACACACACACACACACACACACACACACACACACACACACACACACACACACACACACACACACACACACACACACACACACACACACACACACACACACACACACACACACACACACAAGAAAAATTGTGAAAAATGTGATTTCTTCCTCGTTCTCTTCCACAGTGGTAAAATATAACAAACAGAGAAATCTATACCCACCAATCAAACCCTGCAGTCAGAGCTGGCAGGCTAAAACGAGAAGACTCTCCTGAACTATTAACAACCGTGAACAGTGCGTCTGAATGATTTAATAGGATGGTGCGTCATGTTTATTCATTTTGCAGTGAGTGGATTTCTTTTAAGGTGAATGAAATCGTTTGGTATTACCAAACATTTGTGACGAATTATAACGTCATTCTACTGAAGAAGATAATGGAAACTGCATCTAACGCGTTTATTACGGTACCTGTATCTTAATTAACCTGTTAGCCTGTATCAAGAATAGAATATAAATGGCTTAATGAAAACTGTAAACTGTATCTATTATTGTTACCGAAAAAGTCTCATAAAAGCTGTAAAAAGTACTTGGGAAATTGCTTGCGATAAAAGATTTGTAGGCAACTCTTGCATACTTGGATAAAAAGATCAGAAGCTTTAATTTAAACTGCTCTGTTTCACCTTCCAGGCTGAATATTGTTCACATGTATCCTTGTACCATTGGACCAAAAAACACATCCTAAAGTACTTGTGACGAGGACAATGTACGTAATTTTCGTATCTGTAACTGATTGGCTCTGCAGCAACACTTGGCGGCATGAATTTCAGGTTCCAAGAGGTAGGACAATGAATGGCAAGTCATCATTGACCAGCATACTCTCATAACACCTCTACCTCCAACTGCCTACACCACACTATAGACATAAGACATCACACCTATTTCCATCTCCCCTTAGCAATGGCCGTTGCAGCATTATCAGCAAATTCGGAGGCACCTCGGATTGCCAAGGCTGGCAGAGTAGGGCTGGCGACAAGGACCCTCTTGGTCGCAGTCAATCGACTGTACCGACAGCGGTTGGTGCAAATACAGTTCATGCTCGTCAGCGAAGTGCGGGTTCGGCCTTATATTTTACTAACATCCGTGATCTTACTACCAGTCTGAATTCTGTTAACCTTTTCCGCCAATCTGTAACCTTTCTAGCCCTATTCCTCACAGAAACCCAAATCTCTCCCTCTGCTGACACATCCACATTTAGTTTTCCATCTTACACTCTTTCGTAACAGTGGTGGCACCTTGTCTTATATCAAATCTGAATATGCAGTTGACACTATTTTGAACTTCATACAGCTAACTTTGATTACTCATTATACGAACCAAATTAAAAAAAAAAAAATCCAAATATGTCTGTATAGTTTATTGCTCCCCCAGTGCTTCTTCAGAACCCAGCGTATTTGACTCCATATCCACAGAGTTGACCAACCTAAACCTCACCCTTACCATTGAAATAACCGCTTTGTGTGATTTCAATTTCCATAATGTAGAATGGTTATTGCATTCTGCCAGGACCGACAATACTGGTCTAAAATGCGCGCTGTTTGCAGAATAGCTTAATCTTATACAATTGGTATAACAACCAAGAAGAGTACCAGATAATCCTGACCTCCTGTGTCCTGGACCTATTCCTGGCAAATAATCCAAGTCAGTACAAGATATAGACACTGTCACCAACAGGATCTTCCAACAGCAATCTCATCAAAGCCTCACTAGTCAGTTGCCCCAAACCACATTCTGAACCAGTCAGGGTGACCAGATGGCACTTTGATAGGGCAGCCTCGGATGGATTTAAAAATTATCTTGCTGATATTCCATGGCATTCTTTCTTTTCCACTGACATTGGTTCTATCCAATCTCACATTAATTACTTAATACAAGCTGGTATGGAATACTTCATACTCAGTCCATAATTTACTAAAAGAACGGACTCCCCGAAATAGTTTGACAGCAATTGTGCTTGAGCAACGACCCAATAGTTTTTAGCATATAAGTTTTAATTAAAATAAAACATATGAAGTCTTCAGTCAATTTAAAATTGCTTGAAACCATGCAAAAGCAGTAATGAATCTCATTAAAGCAAACATTCTTCACAACCAATCATCCAAAGTATGAAAAAAAAAAATAATAACAATAGAATATTTTGGTCAACTCCAGTTCATTCAGTAATGACTGAACATGTTATCACCCATTCCCCCACTAAAATCTTCGAATGGAAACATCATAAATGACCCACTTCGAAAAGTGAACATCCTTTCCAGTATATTTGCCAGAAATCCTACCTTAGAGGAAGTAAGTCAGAATGTCCTGTACTAGACTTGGACAATCCCGAAATTGCTCCATTTAAGATACAGATTAGATTTGTAAAAGCCATCCTAGACAAATTACAAACGAACAAAACTTCTGGTCCAGATGGAATTCCTCCAATCGTCTTGAAAAAGTTTCCCTAGAACATGCTCCTGTTCTAGCTGAATTATTCGGGCTATGCACACGTACTTTTTCATTACCGAATTCTTGGAAAGAAGTCAATATCCACCCTGCTCCGAAGAAAGGAGTGCCTGTGACCCCTCTGATTACAGACCAATAGCTACCACATCTTGGTAAAGTATTTGAGATTGTAATTATTAAGGACGTTGTTAAAGATCTTGGATCCAGCATCTTAATTAGTGACAGACAGTATGGTTTCTGCCACGAAAGATCCACTGTTGATATGCTCTGTCTCTTGACTCATCCCATCCATCAGTCAACTGATCAACATGGAGAAACCCATGCAGTAACCCTTAATATACCTAAAGCTTTTAAAGAGTGTGGCACCGTTCCATGCTATTCAGACTCCCACCAATGGTCTGTCATCTTTTGCTCCACTGATTTCCTCATATCTCAATGGCAGAAAGATAAGAGTAAAAGTAGATTATGTATTTTTCAATTTCGACTCGATTAATGTCGGCTTACCACAAGGGTCATTCCTGGCTCCAACCCTATTCGTAATTCATTTAAAGATCTCTAATCTATCACCCATGATCCCATTCACTCATATGCAGATGGCTCAACACTTCATAGCTCCTTTGCACTTAAACACCCATTCACAAAGTTTAATATCTCTAACTTGCAACTCAGTATAGCATATCCTTAAATCAAAACGTCTAAGATCACTCAATGGAGAAAAGATACATTGTCTCATTTAATGCTTGGAAAATCAAATATATGCAGTTTACTAATGGACAGATATTGCCTGATTCTCATATCACATTCAATGCTACTAATATTCTTATCTCTATATGTACTGAAATTCTCGGTGTTTTACTTAACAGTACCCTCAGCTGGACTTCTCATGTTTGATCACTTGCTAAAATCGCTTCAAAGAAACGTGGATTATTGTATAGAGTCCCTAACTTCTTCACAGACGAGCAAGTAGCTATAAATTTACAAGAAGCATGTAACAGAGGAATTAGTTGGAGAAGAACAGGGACGTTTTAGGGAGGGAAGAGGTGGTGCAGATCAGATAATCATTCTCAGTTCTTAGGTGGAAGAGTTTCTAGAGAAGGAAAAGAAGTTCTATGCGGCATTCATGGATAGAGAAAGCATATGACACGGTGGATGAACAAGGGTTGTGGAAAATATTAAAAATATATGGAGTAGATGGAAAGTTGTTGAAGGTAGTGAAGAGTATGTATGAGAGTGCTAAGGCTGCAGTGCATGTGCATAGTGAACTGAGTGAATTTTTCTAATTGAAGATTGGATTGAAGCAAGGATGTGTCGTGTCTCCGTGGTTGTTCGATCTGTATATGGATGGGGTTATAAAAGAGATACAAGATGGGGCAGTGTATCTTGGAGCGACCCTAGTGCAAGAGTGGAGTATTTGGAAACTCCCTGTACTGCTGTTTGCAGATGATACTGTGGATGAGTTTGGAAGAGTGTGTATGAAACGGAATCCAAAGGTAAATGTAGGGAAGAGTAAAGCTATGGTCTGCGAAAGAAGTGAAGTCAGTGGATGTACAGTGAGGTTGGATGAGGAGGAATTGGAAAATGTGCTTTTAAGTACTTGGGTAGTGTGATGAGTAAGGATGGAAGTTTAGAGGGTGAAGTGCTTGAAAGGGTACGACAAGGAAGAAAGGTTGCTGGTTCCTTGAAAGCAGTGATAAGAAACAGGGCAGTGAGCATGGAAGTGAAAAAGTTACTACATGACAATATTGTGATCCCAACTCTAACGTATGGTAGTGAAGCTTGGACCTTATTGGAGGGACAGAAGTCAAGACTGAAAGCAGTAGAAATGAGTTACTTGAGCGGAGCATGTGGAGTCACATGGAGAGACAGATTGACAGATGAGTAAGTGATGGAGCATTGTGGTGTGGGCGTGGATGTAATGGGAAGCGCTAGGAGAAACACCCTGAAGTGTTTTGGCCATGTGGAGAGGATGGAGAGTGAGAGACTGACGAGGAGAGTGTATGTGAGTGAGGTGGAGGGGGGGAGAGGGAGGGGGAGGCCAAGAATGAGATGGAGGGATGGAGTGGAGAGGTATATGAGAGAGGGGGGTGTGAGCTGGGAGCAGGGCAATGAAATGGCGGGGGACAAGGCGACATGGAGGCGATTTGTTTGTGGCCACCCCTTATGGGATTAAGGCGTCTGGCAATAGATAGACAGATAGATAGATAGATGTATGCCCTCATCTGGAATATTGCTCACCCTCGTGGTGTGGATGCGGATAGGTTGCACGAGAACAACTGGACAAAATTCAGAACAACGTTTTAAGAATTATTAATAGCCCAGGAATTACAAATGAACTACCTCCTCTACAAGTAAGAAGGAATGTTGCCTCCCTTGCTACTATTACTGCAAATGCTAGGACGAATTTGCCTCCATTGTGCCCCGTCTCCACGCATTCCCTTGTGTTACACGGACATCTGGTAGCTCTCATGACTGCAGTGTCACATTGCCATATTGCAGAACTTCTGCTTAAGAGAATCCTTTTATTCCTCGAACTGTGTCTCTTTGGAACTCGCTTCCCCAGAATAGTTTCCCCCTAAACATCAATCTACGCCTGCTCAGCTGTTACAGATTTTTTTGAAAGGAAGACACCTATAATCTGATGTATGGATTATTTCTCATTTAAACATTTTTCCTTGATCTGCTCATCCTCTGGAAAAAAAGTCAGGGTTGTTGGCTAATCATATCCTTTAAATGTTCTAGACAACGATAGGTCAGCCGTTTGTCAAAACATTTCGTTAAGATAAATTTAGGACTGATTGTCACCGATTACGTAACACTGAGAATGTCAGTGAAAATTGATTGGAGCAAACTGAGTGGTAATATTCTAGACAAGGAAAATGGTATTTTTGTTACTTACATCTATTTTCATCTTGCTACTTCTGAATGAAATGAAGGCAATGATTGATTATGTGTATGTGGATGAAAGGATGCGAAGATGTGTAATGGATGCACCACTACTTGGTGGTGGCCAGAATCAAGCTCCAAGTAAGATGGAGAAATAGAAGAAGGGAAGGACGGGGGGAAGAAGTAGTTGCAAGGAGAGTGGAAAGGTTACAAGAGGATGAGAAAGAGGCAGAATATAGGAGAAAAGTGGATGAACGATTGGGGAAATATGAACTGGAGCAGATGGGGGACGTGGAAGGTGTGTGCAGGATATTCACAGAAGAAATATGTGCAGTATGTGATGTGGTGTGTGGGGTGAAGAGAAGATGGAGGGGGGTGCAAGGAACAGCTGGTGGAATGAAGAGGTGATACAGGCTGTGGCACAAAAGAAGAAAGCATGCAATGAATGGATGAGAAATAGGGGCGTGGAAGAAGTTGAGAGGCGGAAGAGAGAGTTATATGTAGAAAGGAAGAGAGAAGTGAAAAGATTAGTATGAGAAAGAAGAGAGTGGATGAGGAATTTGGAAGGAATTTGAGTGTAAAATGGAAGGACTGTAAGAAAATGTTCTGGAAGGAGGTGAAGACAGTAAGACAGTGTGGCAGTGAAGTTAGCAGGGGAGTGACAGATAAAAATGGTAGATTACTAGTGGAGAAGGAAGAAAAAGTGAGCAGATGGAGAGAACACTTTAAGAACATAGAGGATGGAAGTATAAGTGGCTGGGGAATGGCTAGGAGAAGGAGGGAGGTGAGAAGACAAGAAGAAATCAGTAGGATAGAAGTTGTGGAAGTAATGAAGAAAGTCAAATTGGGGAAAGCCGTAGGAATTGATGGAGTGTGTGGTGAAATGCTGAAGCATGGGGAAGAGATAGTAGTAGAATGGATGTGGAAGATGTGCAGATTGGCCTGGGAGGAAGGTAGAGTCCCTGAGGATTGGAAGTCAGGTATAATTATTCCCTTGTTCAAAGAAAAAGGGAAAAAAAAGTGTGTGGTAATCATAGGGGCATTTGTCTTCTTAGTGTAATAGGAAAAGTGTATGGTAAGATACTTATTGACTGAGTTAGAGAAATAACAGAGGAATTAATTGGAGAAGAACAGGAAGGCTTTAGGAAGGGAAGAGGTTGTGTAAATCAGATGTTCATTCTTAGATCTTTAGTGCAAAAGTTTCTAGAGAAGGAAAAGAAATTGTATGCGGCCTTCATGGATTTGGAGAAAACACATGACAGGGTGGACAGGCAAGGATTGTGGAAAGTATTGAGAATATGTGGAGTAGATGGGAAGCTGTTGAATGCTGTGAAGAGTATGTATGAGGATGCTACGGCTGCAGTGCGTGTGGATGGTGAACTGAGTGAATTTTTCTCTTTGAAGGTTGGGTTGAAACAGGATTGTGTCATGTCTCCATGGTTGTTCAATCTGTACATGGATGGGGTAATAAGAAAGGTACAAGGTAGGGCAGTGGATGTTGGAGTGGCCCTGGTGAGAGAGGGTAGTGTCTGGAAACTCTCTGTACTGTTGTTTGCAGATGATACTGTGTTGTTGAGTGAAGACGAAAGGGAGCTGCAAGGCTTGGTGGATGAGTTTGGGAGAGTGTGTAAGAAACGGAATCTAAAGGGAATGTAGGGAAGAGTAAAGTGATTGTCTTTGAGAGAGGTGAAGTCAGTGAATGTACAGTGAGGTTGGATGGTGAGGAAATGAAAAAATATGAGTACGTTTAAGTGCTTGGGTAGTGTGATGAATAAGGACAGACGTTTGGAGGGTGAAGTGCTTGGAAGGGTACAACAAGGAAGAAAGGTTGCTGGTTCCTTGAAAGCAGTGATAAGAAACAGGGAAGTGAGCACGGAAGTGAAAAATTTACTACATGACAGTATTGTGATACCAACTCTAACATATGGAAGTGAAGCTTGGACGTTGTTGGAATGACACAAGTCAAGAGTGAGAGCAGTGGAAATGAGTCATTTGAGAGGAGCCTGTGGTGTCACATGGAGAGACAGGCTGACGAATGAGGATATAAAGGAGCGTTGTGGTGTGGATGTGGATGTGATAGAAGTGCTAGGAGGAACACACTGAGGTGGTGTGGCTATTTGGAGAGGATGGAGGGTGAGAGACTGACGAGGAGAGTGTATGTGAGTGAGGTGGAGGGGGTGCGAGGGAGGGGGAGGCTGAGGATGAGATAGAGGGATGGTGTGGAGAGGTATATGAGAGAGGGGGGGTGTGAGTTGCGAGCAGGGCAGTGAAATGGTGGGGGACAGGGAGACGTGGAGGCGATTTGTTTGTGGCCATCCCGTACGGGATTGAGGCGTCTGACAATAGATAGATAGATAGATAGATACTTCTGCAGCATTGTTCAGATTGTGACCAAACCATTCCATTCCATTCGCTGTTGTCTACCATCACCGGTGGAGTTGGAGAAGGTGAGAGTGAAGGAAAAAAGATAAGTAAGAGGGAAATTTTGGATGAAATAACAAAGGAGAAGAAATATTGGAGGATTAATAGTGTAAGGAGGGAATATAGAAAAAAATAATTTCAAAGTAGGAGGCGGGATGGAAGGATGAAGGAATGAGAGGGAAGGTAGACGGAGGTGAGGAGGGAGATGTGACATGAGAAGAAGCAGGAGAGGTGCATAACGACAATGGATGAGGGTAAAGTACTAGTAGTAGTAATGTGAACCCTGTGGACTGCAGGCTGAAGTTACCCAATTCGGTAGTCCCTTTGAGGATAAGATGGAAGAAGAGGGATTTCTGTACAGTATAACCGGGCAGATCCACCATCGGCCATATCAGTGTTACGGCATGAAGGCGTCCCTCGCCAACACCTATTAGAGCAAAAGTGTGGAAAAAGAGGGAAGAAGGAGAGACAATAGGAAGGAGAAAAAAACCTTCGAGAGGAGAAAGAAAATGCCAGAGGAGAAGGCAAAAGAAGAAAGAACAGAGAGAGGGTTGGAAGGACAGAGGGTAAAGGAGGTTCGGGGACAAGAAAGATCGAAGGAATTAGAGATGGAGAGAGAGAGAGAGAGAGAGAGAGAGAGAGAGAGAGAGAGAGAGAGAGAGAGAGAGAGAGAGAGAGAGGTGAAGAAAAATACGGTTTAGAAATAAGAAAGATAGAAGGTGCGAGAAGGCGGCTATAAGAAAGAAACTGTCTGAACGGAGACAATGAAGAGACAGTGAAAAAGAGTGGATAATCGAATGGCGCGATGAGAGACAGAATCCATAATATTAGCTGGCAAGAGAGAGAGAGAGAGAGAGGGAAAAAATATTGAACACAATGTTTCTGCAGAAACAGGCTGAGAGAGAGAGAGAGAGAGAGAGAGAGAGAGAGAGAGAGAGAGAGAGAGAGAGAGAGAGAGAGAGAGAGAGAGAAAATTTAAAGGTACACAAACCATACAAATCCAGACACTTAGTAAATGGGTTAGTTTTAACTCCACAGGAAATGCTTTTTTGTTTTGATACTGAAGCTTACCATGTAAGAAATAGTGAAGAAGACTCTCCGCTGGACTCAAGACCTTCCGACCACTGGTAGATCGGGAAAATGGGAGAAACAGCAACTCAATGAAGTGAGGAAGCTTTATAAGAATGAAAGACAGTAGGAGTATCTATAATATTCCTAGCTACGTGTGTGTGTGTGTGTGTGTGTGTGTGTGTGTGTGTGTGTGTGTGTGTGTGTGTGTGTGTGTGTGTGTGTGTGTGTGTGTGTGTGTGTGTGTGTGTGTGTGTGTGTGTGTGTGTGTGTGTGTGTGTGTGTGTGTGTGTGTGTGTGTGTGTGTGTGTGTATGAGTGAGTGAGTGTATGTGCGTGTGTGTGTGTGTGTATGAGTGTGTGTGTGTGTGTGTGTGTGTGTGTGTGTGTGTGTGTGTGTGTGTGTGTGTGTGTGTGTGTGTGTGTGTGTGTGTGTGTGTGTGTGTGAAGTCCTGAGCTTGAAGAGCACATGAATAGCTTACAGTGGAATAGGGGCTGGCGGGTGATTCACAATGGTTGGGTTAAAACAAGGGAGAAAGAAACAAATGAAGATAAAGTGGTACAGAAGGTGAAGAAAGTATGAGACATGAAAGGGTAAAAGATGGCAGGAGGAAAGTGAAGGTGATACAGAGCGGGGAGAGGGAGGGGGAGTCAGTAGGCAGGTAAGAAAAAGTGTATGAAGAGAGAAGGAATATGAGTGAGAAAGGAGGGGGTGGGAGAGAGAGGTAGAGGTAGGGAAGAGGACGTGGGAGCGAAAAAGGTAACGTGCCTAAGTGGAGGAGAAAGAGAAAGAGAGAGAGAGAGAGAGAGAGAGAGAGAGAGAGAGAGGGGGGGGGGGAGATGGAGCGAGAAAATGAGTGGGGGAGTGAGGAAACTGAAGGAGATACAGAGTGGAGAATAAGAGGAAATGCCAGAGGACTGGAAAATGAAATGCATATACTACGGAAGAGGAAGAGCAAAAATAGCAAAAGGGGAGAGGAAGGAAAGACAGGAAAATGGGAGAGGACGCTATAAGGTAAGGGAAAAGCAGCAGAGAAATACGGGGCGATGAGGAGTGTGTGGAGGAAAGAGCGGCAATTGCTTGTTATGATACATATGCGCAGCAATGTGGCATGGAAAATGGAAGAAAAAATAGGAGGAAAAAATATATGAAAAAATCTAGGTACTATCATAAGAAAGGGGGGGTGGAGGGGGAGAAAGATAGTGGGTAAAATGCAGAAGGAAGGGAAGGAGGGAGGAAGGAACATTAGGAGAGATGTAGGACAAAACATGAAGGGAAACTGGCGAAGTGAATGAAAGAGGAAATGAGGAAAGGAGGAACGTAGGAAAAAAAAAAAAAAAACGACTGCGGTAGACAGCCACAGGTAAAAAAAGACAGGAAAATCTTGTAATAACAGAGAAGGGAGAGAATTTGGTAGAAGTGGAGGAAATGAAGGTGGGAGGAGATAATTATATTACAACGCCTCCCCCCGTCGTTTGCTTCCTTTCTGTTATTTGGGACGGTTGAGTAGTTGAAACATGATAATGTACGACAGTTATTGTTGTTGTTGTTGTTGCTCAGCCCCGGTCACACCATGCCCAGTAGATCTGCCGACTGCAAGTTAGCAACTGCCTTAATGTAGTCGTTTTATAAGTTCCCCAAACCGTTAATACTGTGACAGCGTTTTAGTGCGACATGTGTTGTGCCTTGTTCCGTAATGTTCATTATACTGTGTGGGACCAAACTACCAGCAGGGCACGTGTGGTCCGTCATTCAACCTATAACTAAGCTGGTCACGAGGAGGCCTAAGTAAGGTATAAATCTAAGCCTATCATGGTGAACTCGACCAGCCCTCTTTATGGAAACCTCTGATGGATGAACATGTGGGGGGGGGGGACATGGCTTTTAGTATGGTTTCATGACAGAGAATTTATTGCTCTACGCATGAAATGAGTGTGTAAGTATCCTTACTGACAGTGCTGGATGGTTTGGAAATGGAATATAGAAAAGGGTCTTGTAGAATTTTGTGGCTGTGTTCAGTGGCTTTGTCATACAATGACAGGGCATTATCGTGTTGGCATAGGCTGCCATGTAGAACTGTGCCTCTCATGTCAAGATATTCTCTCACTTATACCATGAAACTATGGTTTCAGCTTATAAGTTCTCTGTGATACTGGTGTTGGTGCAGCCAGTGACGATGCATAAAGCGTTGCTCTGCATTACCTGCAAGGTATTGTAATGGATGTAAGATAAAATGGGGGTCCATGCCAGTGAGGCACAGGACATCAATAATATGATATACTGTTTGTAAGGTAATGAGAGTGTTGTCAAACTTCTTTTCATGAAACTACTCTGAGTGCGTCGAGTTTGTGAATGCTCCGTCTCTTATTGTATTCATTAAAATAATTTATATCCAGTGTCATATGTCACTTCAAGAATCTTAATGGAGGACGTGTGTGGCCCACGTACATTGCTAGGTGTGAAGTTGAGTACATGTGCTCATGACTGCTGTTGTTCATTAGATTATCGGTGGATTTGGCTGGAACTATCGGCAACCTGTTGTCCTTGACCCATGCCTGAAGTGTGTTGTGGTAATTCTGCTGCAGTTTACAGCTTGTGTCTGCAGTGCGGAACGAGATTTTAATGGAAATGTCATCTGCATATGAACAATATTTAAGGGCAATCGGGGTGTACGAATATCATGCATGTGTAGGTTGTAAAGAGTGGTTGAGAGGCTGGAGCCTTGTGGAACACTATTAAGGACGTTTGTGTTTGGGATAACTTCCTTGGAGCACAGCATGTGCTCGTCTGCCGGATAAATAGTTGGCAACCTAGCATTTGGTGTTATTCACCATGTTTGTGTTGTAGATTTTGGTAATTAATTTGTGTCAGAGGACGACATCATAGGCTTTGCTGATGTATACTGTAAGAAGTGTATGTTGTGCAGGCTGTGCGGAGCTGATGCCGTCAAATGCGAGTTGTGTGGTGTTGGTTAGTGGGGTGGTTGTAGAGTGTAGAGCTACTAAATCGTGCTGTGAGTGATCAAAGGAGTTATGAGGTGTTCAGTTATTTTAGGTAGCATCCGGAGAAGTATTACGAGTCTGAAAAAAAGAAGGGTGTGTCGTGTCTTTCTCTGATTGTAGTGCTGATTATTCCATGTTTTCAAATGAAGGAAATGCTACAGTATGAATATGAGTTGTTGTTAACGTTTGTGAGGGAATGGATATCATGTGTTCGTAGATGTTTCAAGTGTAAGTTTGACATTATCTACACATATGCTTGTAGAGTTGTTGCTTTCTTGAAAATGTTGCCTGCCGTTTGTGTAGTGATGGAGGCTGGGTAGTAGTCAAGTGGAAAGGACTTCTTATGCAGAGAATTTTTATCTCTTTATCACAGACTCAGTTAATACTGGTGTAACATAACTTATGTTGGCATAGTGGTTCATAAGTACATGTGTTTTTGTAATAAGGTATGTGTTGGGTTTTCGAGGTGATATTGGCATGGGTCTTGGAGGTGCATGTTTGTGGGTAATCAATACTGGTAAGAATTTTGTAGAGAAATGTCTGTAGAGACACTGAGTGTTGTTACAAAGGTTTTCCTGTTTCCGGTTTTCACTGAGCTATTTCACCACAATTGCACACACACACACACACACACACACACACACACACACACACACACACACACACACACACACACACACACACACACACACACACACACACACACTGAATTGGGCGTGCGCCAAGGTTGCTCACTCGTGATGATGCAATAGTTTAATTTACGAGCCTTGACTCCGAAACAAAAGAAGTTAATGACTCGCAGATTCTGCATGGACGACTTTACTCTAGGGGAAGCATCTCACCACAGCTTCTGCTTGGACGACCTTTCCCTGCATCTCACTACTGCTGTCACTGTTGCCGGGTCTGATAACTTTTACAAAAGAGAAGAATAAACTGTATTGGTCGACTGATCGACCTCGGAGGCAGCCACTTTGACACCACTCACTTCACACTTGGTCAGCGAAAGCTCGTTTCCACTCACACTCCAGTAAGCAAGTGCTCCATCACTCTACACTCCTTAACTGTACTACCTCTCTTCTTTATCAGTGTCCATCCTTCTACTAAACACGTTCTATAATTCCATCACACCTCTTTCTTTACTTTCTTGTTCCAAGACATTATACATCATCATTACTGAGCATTGAATGCTTCCTCCATCTTCTTCACTAATGTCCGTTGTGTTGATCCATATCTGTGTTGAATGAGATTGTGTGAAAGTCTTGATGTGAAGGAAGTGAATGTCTGAAGGAAAGGAAATGTAGGTAGCGTATGAGAGGGTGGAGAATGTGTGTGAAATACCTACACACACACACACACACACACACACACACACACACACACACACACACACACACACACACACACACACAGATAGATAGATAGATAGATAGAGAGAGAGAGAGAGAGAGGGAGGGAGAAAGTTACATAGAATTACACAGATACACAGACCACACAGACCTTACGGTCCTTGCGAGGCGGTCCGGCCTTAATACTAACACAGTGCTATAATTATAAGAGCAGAAGAAAAGGATAGAATAGCAGAGGGCTCTCTCCCTCACCCTCCAGACCCTCTGGCATTTGCCGTACAGGAAACAAGAGAAGAAGTAATACATTGCAAGACTGAAAAACCTGAAGAAATTTGATAAGATCGGCAGACGATAGAAAAATTTGTAAATGGAGAATCCAGGCATACAGCCACATGCTTATTCTATGCATGAACTTTTTTTTTTTCTGATTTTTTAAAATATAAAACATATGAACAGAATGTTTATTACATTTGCCCTAAAATATTTCCTATGTTGATTACTAGTTTAGGTGAATTGTGTATAATAAATAGATGAATGCAGACTCGAATATGTAATAACTGCTCTATCCAAACTATACGATACCAATCGAGTCGAGATACAAGTCTAGTCTCTTTTTAAAGATATTTATGGTACCACTCTCAGTCACATTTCCAGGGAGTTTATTCCACTCACTTATAACAGAGTAAGTGAAGATTTTTTTGGTCTTATCAAGATTAGTCCCCTTTGCTTGCAACTTCATACCATTTCCTCGAGTTACAGTCTCGGCAAAAACTGTGAATAACTTGCTTGAATCAATATTACTGAACCCTTTCAGAATCTTAAAACATTCAATTAAGTGTCCCCTGAGTATCCGTTTTCTAAGAGAGAATAAGTTAAATTCCTTGAGCCTCACGAGATACGGTTTGTTCCTCACGGATGGGATTAATTTGGTAGCCCTATGCTGAACCACTTCGAGAAAGAGAGAGAGAGAGATTTCCGAAATAGTTACAGGCATCATCAATACACGCCACAATCCAGATAAGTATATACCGGTATACTGTGGATCTAATATTCATACACAGATTTTATACAAGAACAACCTGAGATTGCAAACCTCTCCCAAGGCTGAACTGCACGCACTGTAGGCATTATTTATCAAGTTAGAAGCAAAAATGTTGAAATACCACTATTCCGCAATGGTAAAGAATCCTTTAAAAAATCCTGGGTCTGCATGATGATCCGAATCACCACCACTATGTAACAGATTGTTCCTTGGGCCGTACCCTACCCCTCCAAAATTTTTCAGAAGAATCCGTAAATAACTTTTTTGAGTAATCTTGCTGACAGACGAACAAATCACCGCAGGCAAAAACATAACATCCTTTACTGAGGTAATAACAAATAATGGATTATATACTCGTATGTTACTGCAGTCTCGAATACCAGGATCTAACCATTATTACAGGGTTTGGGCAGCCTATGCCTACCCTGTAACAAAGGTGTTAACAAACACTGTCACTGTTAGCTTGTCTTGTATACTGTTCCAGCACTGTACCACGTCATACTGTAAGTGTTGAACATCGTTCTCATACACAAGCTTCACTACGAGCATAGAGATCAACACAGCATTCAGCACTTACCAATCCCACCGTATTTAGTATGAACTTATCCAACCGTCTTCACCTTCTTTTAGTTTCTATTACAGGTTAATAAATATTGTAAGTAACCTACACTCAGTGTGCACATAGAAATAAATTCCTAGCACAGTAATTTATTTACCCGTCATATCACGAACCAGATATTTGACTGCTTTCGTAATGAATAGCTAATATGATTATTCGTAAATTCAATTAATCCCATACTTTATATCTGGACATATGTTTACCACTGCATTTATGACACTTCAGTACATCATATGTCAACTCATCGTTCTCCTATTCATTGAAATGGAAGCATATGAACAGTATAAAAAATTTTGTGCGGGCAGCTTTTAAATTTTATTTAAAGGTGATCTGAGAACTCCTTAGGAAATGGTTCACGGGGTGAGTAGCCACGGCCTCTTTCTTCGACGTCTCTTGGGTGCATGAAAAAGCGCAATTACTGAGTGACTGGGACTAAGAGTACAGTATGTGACAGTGAGACGGAATGAGTGAAGTGTGTCATAGGGTGGTCCTTAATTTTCAACTGCGAAAATTTGTTACAGCTGCTGCGGGACTTCGTTCCTATTGATTTAAAAAAAGAATGTATGCATATCTTTATGCTTATTAGATAATTTTAACTGGTGCCACATCGTGTTCAAAGTTATACTATTTTGGCGTAATGTTAATAAGATATTGGGTAACCTAGGTCCCCGTTTTTGCAGATTATTAGCCCCTTTCTGTGGGGGGTGAGGTATCATGGAAAACCATCTCCCACTCACTGCTGCCTAATTTTGTGGCTTGTAATTGCTATCAACTGTAGCTTTCTTCGCATCTGGATACACTTGCCTGTGTTGCTCAACGACCTGGAGAAAAAACTACCGTTGATCTTCGCTCTTGGTCAGCACTGGATTAAACTCTTGAATCAGTGCTACCCCTCTTTCAACAGTCATTTGTTACCTGTAGCCCCTGGACGATAGGCACAGCTTCCTTGTAATCCTCACGACTTTCCCATGTGGATGGATCGAATTCTAGGGGTGAATGAGGAAGGCCAGGCAGTATGAAAATCTTCTTAGTCTTACTGGTCACAAAACTTGAAATTGTTTTCTGATTCGGTGTTGTCGCCTCAAGTTCAGCTGTTTCTCTCTTTAGTTGATCTTTGCTTCCTTCTTCGTTAAGAGCCATCACCATTTTTCGCTTCTCTTTAGGGTCAACAGTTGGATAAAAAAAATGCCAGTCCAACTAATTGCTCTGATAAATACCGTAAGTGACGACCAAATGCTTTCAAGCAGACTTGTGAGATGTCCTTATCAGGATAAAGTAACAAATCCTGGAGAAGCCTCAGATCGTTTGCTGTAGCTTGAGCTGTTTTCTTTTTTTTTTCCAAGAACCATGATTTCAGGAATTGTTTCATGATGAACACAACAAGCCGCTTCAATTCTCTGCCCTGCTTCAGTGTGATGCTTGTCTGATGATGAAAAAGATAGACTTTGATGCTGTATATAACTTAAGCCATCCATCTTGCATGGTGGCAAGAACCAGGGCGCTGATACCGTGTTCCACGGGGCGGTACACCACCCAAGACAACAATGGACAGTTCTAGCAGTTCTCGATAATCATCTCGAGGTTGACTTTCTTGCAACTGTTTCATACAAAATGTTACGAGCTCATCACATTGGTCACTATCAGTCACAATCACTTCCTCATTGTCACTGATGGTCTGAAATTGTTATGTCAATAGTATTACACTTGGCTTTGAACTGCTCGAATATGTAAATGTCGGGACCAGAGGACGGTCTAAGTCAAATGGTGATGGCCTTTTGAACAAGAATATCAAAAATGTGATGCCGACAGGCCAGGTGAAGGAGATCCTTATGCAACTGTTGTTGAATAAAGGTGCAAGCCCCTGCGACAATCGGTATTGCTGGCAGTGGTGTTGAATGCCATTCCTACCGCACGCTCAAATGTACTGCAGTCATTCAAGGTTTCAATGATGACATTGGCCATGGCCTTTCCTGTCCCTGATTCCAAACTGGGTACAATCAAAAGCCTTGAAACTCCATCACCTGAGACGAGAATTGGAAGGCGTTCAGTGACAATTGTTCCTGTCACACTGGGAATTAGTTTTCCATCCCAGTGCATCGCAAGTGGCACAGTTGGATGAAATGATATCTTCAGCCATTCTGCAGATTCCCTCCGACTCTTGGTTCGATCTCGGTGGATACTTTGCCTGTTGATAGCATACATTATTGGATATTGTCCACAGGCAATAATCGTAACAGAAAGCAGTTGGACTGCAGCACGGGCGATCTAAAGCAGCAGCAACTGAAGAAGTGACAACTGTTTTTCATGCTCGTTGGCTTTTCAGAAGAGGAGATGCAGCCGAAAAGGAAGGACCTGCTATATCTGTATACTCGACAACTGTTCCGTCTGCACCACTAGTTGGGCTTTCCTCCAGCTCCACCATTTCCTCTCTTGTTGCTCGATGACATTCCTCAAGCTCTCGCCCTCCTGTTCAATCTGTTCTCTCTCTCTCTCTCTCTCTCTTCTTTCTTTCCGGTGGAGTTTGACTTCAATACCCAGTATAAAGCCTCCTCTCCCTTTCTTCCTCTGAGCCACAAGGAACTCATCCTCACGATTTTTGATGAGGTCGAAGGCATTCATGTCTGCAGTGTCAAAGAGATCTTTCATCTGTTCTTGGAAGTTCTTTCTCTTCTTCTCCTTTCTTTCTGTATTCCGGCTCTTACTTTTCTCCAGCTTTCTCCATTCTTTATAGAGAGATTCGATTTTGAGAATAGGATTCCGTGGCTCAGATGCAGGGATGCGAGCTCTCTCCCAAAATCCCCCTAGTTCCTCATACAGAACACATGCTGAATCCCTCAGTGTTCGTGTCTGTTCGCATCAGGTAGAAAAGTTGCACTGACACTTCTCCACTAGGAGGTAACTTACTTCCAAGTAGTATTTCATTTGGCTTTCCTACAAGCCAGATCTTGGTTTGGCTCCTGCTTTTGATCACTGGCGTTGACAGTTTCACTTTATAGTAAATAAGTACTTAATCCATCCATCCATCCATCTTTGAATCTTATGTTGCCCCATGAAGAGCGTAGGAGCTCGGGGCTAGGTAAGTTGTTCGTGACATTGAAGATGGGAGTGACCAATCTCACTCATCCCTGAGTGGTATTACGTTAGCAATAAACCCCAACCACCACTTGGACATAAACCTTCACCGGCTCAATCCGATTGGAGCACCGTAAATACCCATTAAACCACCAGGCGCCATATTTTGGTTATATGGTTACAACCCAAAGTAGTAAATGGCTTCCTGGTGTACAGGAAACCATTTGGCTTGTCACTCAGTGTACAGTAGAGTCATCCAAAGATAGAAGGAAGGGGAAAGAATGAAGAAAAGAAAGACAAGAGGGAGTGTAAAGTCATCCATAGGCAGAAGGACGAGGAAAGAATGAAGTAAAGAAAGACAATAGGAAGGAAGTAAATATGGAAGGAGGAGAGGAAAGGGCTGACACCCGACAGCAACACTACATCGAGTGAGTGGTTGGTGAGCGCCCCCACCTACCACCAAAAAACATATATGTAGAATAAATACAAAAACAAAAAATTTTTTATGGCCTAGTCCGTTAAGCATAAGCTTTAATACAGACCAAAAAAAATTTGCAATGATTTAGCAAACAAAATTGCTTAGTTACTGGTACCATGTTCTCGAGAGTAGATGTATTTTTACTTTTTTTCTTTTTTCTTTTAAATGTCAGACTGCCGATATTCTTAAGAGTCTCAGGCAGAATGTTCCAGATCTTTGCTCCCGAATACATAATGTGTCGCTGACTTTGTTCTGTAGTCACCAGAGGTAGTGCTAGTTTGATATTATGAACACGGGTTAAGTGCCTGTGATGCATGGCATTGAAACGTTTTAAAAAATTATTAAGGTTATGGAGTGACTTAAACATGAATAAAGAAGAAAACGTAAATATCTTTAAGTTTTAATATTTTAAAAATTTGGAAGATCGGGTTTGTATGATCACATCTCATAAAATTCATAGTTCATATGACACGTTTATGGGTTTTTATAAGTTGGTTTATGTATATGTCATAGGTATTACCCCATAGTGTAACAGCATATGGAAGGTTTGGATGCTTCCTTAGTTAACATAGAAATTTTCATATTTATATTACATATATGATTTTTCCACATTAATTTACTGTCTATAGTTACACCCCAAAATTTAGCACAATATATGAATGATGTACTGTACATCAGAAGAACCAATACAAAGCCTAGGTAAACATAGTTCGATTTTTTACGACAAAAAAGTAAATAATGAGTTTTATTTGAATCAAAAGCTTGTTAACATATATCGAATTGTACACATGTTTTAATTCAATATTGAAGTTTTGGAACAGCATGTCAATATTAATATAAGACATCATGGCATTAGTGTCATTTCCGTATATAATAAATTATAAGTTACTGCTAGAATTTGTTAAATCATTAATATACAGTATATTAGGAAAAGTAATGATCCCAGTATTGACCCCTGAAGAACCTCCTTATTAACTGGTTGATAATCAGAAGACATGTCATTATATACGACATACTGCTTTCGGTTATCTATGTATGAATTAAAGGGCTTTAGGGGGAGACCTCTTATTCCGTAATCTTTTAACTTTTGAAGCAGTATTTCATGATCCAAAGAATCAAAGACCTTCGACTGGTCCAGAAACACACCCACTACATGTTTTTGCCTGTCGAAGGCATCGTTCACTAGAATTGTGAAGGTTACCAAGGCAGATTCATTTGAATAATTTTTTAGAAACCCATTTTAATCAGGTGTGATTAAATTATTCTTTAAGAACTCTTAAAAGTCTAGAATGAATTACTCTTTCAAAAATTTTACTAAAAACAGGGAGTACGGATATTGATCTATAATTTTTAAGATCATTATGATCGTCAGATTTGAAAAGAGGTGTTACCTTTGCCCTTTTTTTTTTTTTTTTTTTTTAATAACAGAACAAAGGAAAAAAAATGAATAAAAAAAACAAATTCATGCACCAGATTACTGGTGTCCTCTGTTCATAAAATATCTGTAACAGTTAGACTTGAACAGCAGTAGGTTGAAGTTTGGAGGGAAACAACTCTGGGGAAACGAGTTCCAGAGAGATACAGTTCGGGGAATGAAAGAATTCTGATAGGCAGAAGTTCTGCAGTATGGCTGAGTGACATTCCAGTCAGGAGCGCTGGCAGCTGCCCGTGTAGCACCAGGGAAGGCATGGAGAGGTGGCACCATGGACGCAACTTCGTCTGAGCATTTGCTATAGAAATATCTATAAAATAACGCAAGGGAGGCAACATTCCTTCTTACTTGTAGGGGAAGTAGTTTATTAGTAATAGCAGGGTTATTAATAATTCTAAAAGTTTTGTTCTGAATTTTGTCTACTTGTTTTATGCAACCTCTCCAGATCCACTCCACAAGGGTGAGCCGTATTCAGGCTGAAAGCACACATGACTCTTATAAATTATAACTAACTTCTCGTCAGTGAAGAAGTTACGGACTCTGTACAATAATTCAAGTTTCTTTGAGAGGGTTTTAGCAAGTGATCTAACATGAGAGGTCCAGCTGAGGGCATTGTTAAGCGAGACGCCGAAAATTTCAATACCTTTAGAAATGGGAATATTTGTAGCATTGAAGGTAATATACGATTCTGGCAATACCTGTCTATTAGTAAATTGTACTAGCATTAAATGAGACAAGGTTATTTTGTCCCCATTCACTGATCGTGGACAAGTCTTGATTTAAAGAGATGGCTGTACTGAGTTAAGAGTTAGAGATATCGGACTTTGTAAATGGATGTCTGAGTGTGAATGAACTATGAAGTGTTGAGTCATCTGCATATGAATGGATGGGATTGTGGGTTACAGATAAGAGATCATTAATATGAACGAGGAACAGGACTGGTGCCAGATCTGATCCCTGCGGCACGCCGGCGTTAACTGATTGGAAAGTGGAATATACATCATCTACTTTTACTCTTATTTTTCTATTGCTGAGATATGAGGAAATCAATGGAACAAAAGAGTTTAGTCCATAGCAAGGGAATTTGGACAACAGGGAACGGTGCCACACTCTGTCGAAAGCTTTAGAAATATCCAGGGCTACTGCATGAGTTTCACCATGTAGGTCAACTGATTGATGGATGGTATTGAGTCAGGAGATTAAGTATGTCAATGGTGGATCTTTCTTGGCGAAAGCCATATTGTCTATCACTAATTAAGTTGTTGGATTCAAGATGTTTAACTATGTGCTTATTAATTACAGTTTCAAAAACCTTACCAAGAGATGTGACAGCTATTGGTCTGTAATCAGAGGGGTCAGAGGAACTTCCTTTCTTTGGAATTGGGTGGATATTGGCTTCTTTCCATGAATTAGGGAATGAAGAAGTACTTATGCATAGTCTGAATAACTTTCCAAGAACAGAGGCAAGTTCTGGGGAACACTTTTTCAAAACAATTGGCGGAAGAAGTCTGGAAATATCCCGGAGATAAAGGACATGTTAATGATGTGTGTAAAAATCGGAGCAATGGTGTGGGCAGAGGCCTTAATTATGTGGGAAGGCATTTCATTATAACCAGGAGTGATGTCTTTCATATTCTTGATAATGAATGTTACTTCATAGACTACTGGAGATAAATCAAAAGAGTTTATTAACGGTTCCAAATATTTTGTAAAGTGAGTGTTCTTGGGTGGGACTGAATCTGATATTTTGTTACCAACATTTATAAAATGGTCGTTAAATAGGTTCGGTACATGTACTTTAGGGTATATTTTAATCTGGTTGATACCATTACTTTTTTATTTCTTTGCAAGATTGTGTTAATGATTTTCGAGGTATTTTTCGGGTTCTATTGTGTTAATGATTTTCGAGGTATTTTTCGGGTTCCCTTTTACTTTATTTTAGTTGTGATAATATTTATTTTTGGATTCTTTGATTATACGAGTTAGTTCTAGTCAATTTTTTTTTATGTATTGATGTTTTAATTCATTGTGTAATACTGGTAATATATTGGATGATTTTTCCTGTGTAAAGTACAGGTTTCTCGCTCCATTGTGTAATATATGGTTTGGACATATGTTTCTCGTTCACTGTTGATGTTTTCACGGGAAATGACTTTTCAAAATTGTTTCTCTTTGTAAAAAAATCTATTATATGCTAGATTTGGGCAAGATAAATTACTTACTTAATTCTTCCCAATGTGTCTTGTATTCTGGATGTGAAGCTTTCCCAATTATGTCTAGAAAAATGACCGAGGCTTATTTTTTAATTCAAGGATGGTAATTTAGAATTTCGTGTATTTTCAAATCCAGATATAATAGGAAAGTGAACTGATATTTTAATACACAGTGTATAATTAAGTTCATTATTTTGTGAATTATTAATCCAGATGTTATCGATTAATGTTGCTGTGTTGTCAGACGCTCGAGGTGGTTTACTTATCATCGTATAACACATGTGAGACTATATAAGTGAAATAAATTCACAGATTTGATTGTTGGTAAACTTTAAAATATCTAGATTCCAGTCTCCAGTTAAATATGCCTGTTTATAAATATTTTCAATAAAATTTAATATTTCTTTAATTTTGGATAAGAACTGTTCAATATTGCCCTTAGTAGGACGATAACAGGGAGCTACAAAATACTTTCTGTCTCTCCCGTCAACATTAAAACTCACAAACTCTAAAAATGGTTCAGTAAATGACAATTCATGTGTTGTTGTTTAGATTTACCTCCCTTGGGAGGACCGGGCCAAGTAAGGGCCCGCCAGTGCAAATCTTGACAGTAAACGGAGCTCGCAGTTCATATATAGATGAAATTTGTGAACAATCACGGATATACAAACTAACTCCTCCTCCATTTGTGTTTATACAGTGGTTAAACATATTATAGTTAGATATATAAATCCAATAAGTGCATTTCCAGTCTAGTTTCAGAGAATCCAATACTATCTGATTCTGTATTAATGTCATCCAAACACCGACTTAAGAAGTGTAATAAATTAGATTTAACATTTCTAATGTTCATAAAAAAAAAAAAAAAAGAACGGTATTGAACAATGGTTTAGGTGAATCGATGAAGCAGTACTGGGTATTGGGGGCTAAGTTATATGGGAGGTTGTTATCTGTGTCAGTTTCATTATTTTTATTTTCTGGATCTCAGTCAGAAACGATATATTTCATATTATTTACAAGATTTATGATTTCGGTATGCATTCTTTTTTTTTTTTTATAAAAAGTAGCTCTTCGTTATTTATGTCGTTAAAGGGTAAAGTGTTATTAAGGGAACGCATTTAGAATCAATTATGCTAATAGTCAAAATAAATTAAAAAATAGATGTAAATATAAATATAAATATAAATCCATCTATCTATCTATCTATCATCTATCTATCTATCTATCTATCATCTATCTATATATATATATATATATATATATATATATATATATATATATATATCACTTGATGGTTCTCACGGTTTCGTATTTGTGTGTTTCATATTTCGAACAGAGCGTCTGTTAGTGGCTTTTTCTGTCGGCTTCTGTGTCACAGATGCTTCGCGGCTGAGTAGTTGTTCGTGTACTTGCTGGTTGGAGGGCTGCTCAGCTGCTTCCTGGTTAACATGTTGTTCAGCGGTGTGGTTTGCGTGTTGTTCAGCAGCTTGTTGGTGATTGGTGGAGACTGGTATATTATTCCGGATTATTAATTTGTTGCTGCTGTTAAAGTAAGCAAGTTTACCCACTGATCTTGCCTTCTTGATATCCGGTAGTCTATCAGCACGATTCCGGGCAGAGACCTTTGTTAATGAAGATATTAGATCCTTTAAGCATTTTCGTATTCTGGAAAACAACCCTGTCATTGTAGTTTTTAAATTGTACATTTACGTTCTCTCCTTTGGGTAGGTTCTTTTTCCCACACGGTATGCTCTTTCAATTTCCAGGTTTTTCCGTGAAAAGTTTGGTGATTTTAACCAACGTCTGTTCCCAGGTTTCGCTGACTTCCTCGTTTAATCCTGAAATGCGTAAGTTGTTCTTTCGGCTTGCATCATCCAAGATGTTGCATCGTCACGAAATATCTTTCAATGCATCATGCATGGTTGAATTTTATTGTCGAAGATACGCGATGACAGCACAATCCACGTTTTTTTTCTCTTTGAAATTTTTTTACCTAAATTTTCATTGAATCCATTTCATGTTGCGTGAATTCTAAACTAGCTTTTAGTTGGTGAATAGTATCTTGTAGTTTGTCATCCTTATCATTTACTTGTTTCACAAATGCCTGCAGTGCACTTCTAAGTGCAGCATTCTGTGTTTCTATTAATCGTTTAATTTCTTCCATTTTCATGGTTGTTGCGTAATGAACTGGGTGTTGGCGGGAAGTGGACTGCTGGCCAGGTGTGAGCTGAGCGATGGCGGGAAGTGGACTGCTGGCCAGGTGTGAGCTGAGCGGTGGCAGAAAGTGGACTGCTGATTTAATCTAGGGATCAGTGTATGTACTGTACACATGCTTTCCAACAAGGCCCTAAACAGAAAAGTGTCTGATTTTATATGAGCAGACAAAACCATAATCACCGCACGAAAATGCTAGTCCTCTGAATTTTCAGCCTATATAGACAAAAAAAAAAAAAAATCTGTAGATTCTCTTCCCGATAAACATTTCCCAGCTAACAGCATGAAACTATTTGTCAAGAAGTCAAAAGAAGTATACGGGAAATAAGTATTCTTGAAAGGCCATGATTACATTCCTCCAGGACGCGCTACAAATTACTCTGCCATCACACGCGGCTTTCGGAACTGGAGAAAAGTTTTTCATCTTGTTTGCTTCCACTGCACTGATAATAACTTTTTAATGGATGTTGATTTCCCTTTGTTTGGAGGCACATACTCATCTAACTTTTTCCTTGTCTAAGCTAGTTATTAACCCCTTAACCACGGGGCGTCACTTTCGTGACGCCCGGCCACAATGGATCATACCGCGGGGTGTCACTTTTGTGATTCTGTGTTATTTTGAACTATCCCCGGCTCTCAAGTGGTGGCTTGTATCATCTATCAGTACTGCCAATGTCCAACACTAGTCAGCACTCCAAATCTCATCTGTACTCCCATCCATTGTTGACAATTTAGCGATTTTACCCCCTTCGTGACTCCCCTCCCTACCTGCCCTCCATTACCCTGTCCTCTCACCTCCCACACCGCGCTGCGCTTCGCAAATTTCCCCCGGATGTTTCCACAGATTTCATCCATTTAAATAAGCCCTATGCCCTATACTTATACAAAATAATATATACCAAAAAAAAAAAAAAAACAGGTAAGTGATAGTGTTATACACCAGAAATTGGTTAATTATCACCTGACAAAACCTCACGTGCATTCATTCGCTACATTACCACAGTAATTTCCCCTTTGAATTATGCCTTGTAATCGATATCTGTAATAAAAATATATATCAGAAAGGAAGGGAGAATCCTAATTGACATTTACATTCACCTGGAACTATTTCTTTATGTATTGCCAAGATTTTCTACCTATAAAAAATTAGCATGTAAGTTAGCAGCAGTCAGCCTAAAGTGTCATTGTCAACCCTACCCTTCTCAGATAAGCCGTGGCATTTAGTTCCTTGTCCTCCGCTGTAGAGAAACGATGTCGCACTCGCGCCCCGCCATTCCTGCCGCTTCCGCACCCATTGCAAAGGCCCCGTGACCTCTACTCCTAAGAAAAGTAGTGAGGCAAGCAGGAAAGGCCTTAGTGACTCTGCAGTGGCACGTGAACTGGCAGAATTGTCCATGATTATGATGGACAGTGACTTTGACGATTCGGGTGAATCTTGTGATGAGCCGGGTGAGGTTATTGTGCCAGAAACAGCAACAACGAGTGCTACAGTGTCTGAATTAGTGTCTAGCTCCAAGGGAAAGGAGCCTTTAGTGCAGCAAGGACAGGAATTTGGGAAGGGAGTGAAAAGGCGGCGTGTTAGCCCCAGAACAATGCCCCCACGTGACCCAGCCAGCCATGAGTCACGAGTGCATTCACCTCCCCGTTCCCCAAGCCCCACTTCACTCATTTCTTCATCATCGTCGGCTGTGTTATCTCCGGAGTCTTCGTCGTCGGAGTCACCACCAGCATCAACAGTGAAGGCAGGCCGTAGAGGTAGAGGTAAATCAAGGAGAGTGAAAAGTAGTGTAGCTAGTAGGGTAAGGGCTGCAAGTACGGCAACCTAGGGTCAGTGCGAGTGACCTTGACCGAGATAAATCTGCCTCACAGCCAACCTCCACCACCACCACCACCACCCGCCCTACACTGCCATGACAGGGAATCCTGGACGCCTTCGCGTGGACAGAAGGGTCATATTTTGTGCCAGAAAATTTAGTTTTTGATGAGAGCTCCTCAGGAGTTCAGCCTGCCTTCACTATGGACGAAAATGCTGAGTGTGTCGACTACCTTTTGGCCTTCCTAGATGACGAAGTCATGCAGCACATATGTGATGAGACCAACAGGTATGAATCACAACGTGCTGCAAGTGGTACAGGTGCAGCCAAGATGCAACAGTGGTCCATGCTGGGAGTGCAGGAGCTGTATGTGTTCTTTGCCCTCATGCTTCTCATGCCACACTCCAAGAAGCATGAGTTGGAAGAATACTGGTCCATGGACCCCTTACTACCCTCACCCACCTTCAATAAGTACATGGCCAGAGATCGCTTCCGGAACATCATGGGAAACCTGCGCTTTGCCGACAACGATGTACCTTCCCAAACCGACCCACTCTGGAAGATCCGGGAGATTCTGAGCAGAATGAAGGATAAGTTTATGTCATTCTTCCACCCCTTTCAGAAGGTTGTCATTGACGAATCCTTGGTTTTGTCCAGAGGACGTCTTCGGTTTGTTCAGTACATTCCAAGCAAACGCCATCGCTTTGGAATTAAGTTCTTTGTACTGTGCGACTGTAAGACGGGGTACATCCTTGACTTCGTCATATATTCAACCAGCACTGTCGATCTGGATAAAACACACCCCCTTGGCTTCTCAGGCTGTGTAGTGAAAGTGCTCCTAGAAAAGTATTTTGGTGGGAATCATGTGCGGTATACAGACAACTACTATACAGCATCGAAACTTGCCAAATACCTTTCTGAGCACGGCATTGGCTCCTGCGGCACTGTGAAAAGTAATCGTGCCCACTTCCCCAGATTCCCAGAGGCAGGAACCTCGCAGCGAGGAGACGTGCACCTACGCAGGTCTGAGAAGATGCTGGCAATTGTGGCATGACAAGAGGGTCGTCCACATGCTCACCACCGTACATAAGGGGGAGATGAGAGACAGTGGGAAGGTCGACCGTAGGACAGGCGAACCTGTGATGAAACCTGATGCTGTGTTGGACTATAATATCAACATGCGGCTGGTGGACAAGTCCGACATGATGATTGGTGAGATCGACTGCCTCAGGAAGAATACTAGGTGGTACAGGAAAGTTTTTCTGCATCTCATAGATATGACGATGCATCCTGTACAAGATGAAGGTCAAGCCACCCAAGTCCTTCTCCCTGAGGTTGTTCGCCAGGACTCGTGTCCAGCAGCTTCTGGAAAGATATGGTAGGGTGACAGCAGCAACTCCAAGGCGCCATCCAGTAACACTTCCCGACCGACTTGAGCAGAGGGCATATATGGATCGGCACAGACTTGAGCTTATGCTTGCCGCAGGGAAAAGGAAGGCTGCGATTCGCAGGTGTCAGGTATGTGCGCATACCACCCGCCGCACACCTGAGCACAAACGCACCTCTTGGCAGTGCTGATTTCCTGTCATTACTGTCCAGAGGACTGACAAAACCATCAGACAGGAAATTAGCACATGAACTCTTGAGAGTGTCACCCACGTTACTGCTCAAAAGAGGAGCTTCATCATGAGAATTTAATTTACCCCTCAAAGCAGGTTCAGTTAACTTGGTTAAAGAATTCTGGGAACTCTCAAGGGTGACACTAGACCAATTGACTGAATATTTTAAGAATCCTTTTTGTTCACATCACGCTGTCTCCCGAAACATTTCTCCGTAGCATGACCAAGCTTACTACAATAAGTACATTTACTTTTCTGAAATCTAGAGGTGAAGCTGGTATTTACTTCCTGAGAAACATCATCTTTATTCTCTTTCCTGTTACCTGTACTCTGAGTAGAGGCAACGTACTTACTCTCAGCTTTCCTTTTTTCTTTAGCATATCTCTTGTGAGTGAGAACATATTCATCAGCTAAAACTGCAGCATCAGACAAATTATCTATTCTTTTCTCATCAAGATATAGGCTTACATCTTTATTAATACACCTTTTGAAGTCCTCCAGCAAAATCATCTGCTTAAATTTATCAAAATCAGAATTTATATTCTTAGAATTTAACCACTGCTCTAACAGATATTCTTTGATTTTTGCATACTCAACATGGGATTGCTTATCTTGCTTATAAGTTATCCCAAATTTTACTCTATAGGCTTCAGGAACAAGCTCATAGGCCTTAAGAATCAAGCTCTTAACTACATCATAATTATCAGATTGATCCTGAGGCAAAGATGCATAAGTTACTTGAGCTTTACCAGTGAGAACTCTCTGAAAGAGTACTGGCCAAGACTTTTTGGGCCAATTAAAACCTGTAGCTACCCTCTCAAACAACTGAAAATACTTTGTTAAATCAGATTCATTAAAAGGAGGGACAAGTTTAACATTTTTAGCCACATCAAAATCATCAGAGCTAGATGATCCAGTTCCACCTTGTTTCATCCAATACTCATGGTGTGCCTGAATCCTAGCAAGTTCAATTTGTGCCTGAGCTTGTGCCTGTGCCTGTGCCTCCTGAATACGAGCCTGAGACTCAGCCTTCTTAGCACGAGCCTGAAACTCAGCCTCCTTAGCACAAGCATCTTGCAGGGCTAGCTGTAACTTAGCTATTTCAATCTGCGTTTGCTCATCTGGAGGAGTTACATTAAACAAGCTTTTATTAATCATGCCAACAATTTGATCTTTAGAATGATGAGAGCGAAACGCAATTCCCAATTGTTGAGCAACAAGCTTAAGTTCATTCTTTGTTCTGTTTTCTACATCACACACTGTTTCCACATTTAACAAAAATCTTTGGCTTCATCAAGAGTAGTAACAGTAGACTTCATGAATGAATCACAGTCACAAAATATCAAGCAATATCCTTATGATAATATCCTGAATATCCTGATAAGAGGTCGCCAAATTTATGTTACGGAAAAGAGAGAGATAATGAACACTTCAAGTGAGAATATTAAAATCACTACTGTCCCGCAAATTTCCAGGTTCTAAACAAAAGACTTAGGTAAAATTACAAGTTAAAGTTTAATGCTCAAACTAACAACTAAACATTCAGGACTCATAAGGATAATGTAATGGCAAAACAGGTTACATATATAGTTAAGTGCAATAGCCTCTATTAACACGAATTTAGCAAGAGCAAATTTATCTAAGTCAGCCCTGATAAAATGAGAAAACCGGATAATGCTCAGTTAAAGCAAGATATAATATTACAGATACAAAATATTATTAATTCTGGCTAACAGTAAAAACTCTACCAGGCTTACGAATCAACGCCTTATGGTACATAGCACAAGAAAAAATGATAATAACACTTATACTCAAATTGTACTGCAGCTAGATGGCTGGAGACTTCCTGAGCACTCACAAAAATAATAATACACTATACAGGGGAGGACAGAGATGTGAACAAAATGAGTAGATCTAAGTGGCAACTAATGCAGAGACTGAGCTCATTATATATGGGGCCGGCAGACCTTGATTCAACTTGCAAGAAGGACGCGCAAATGAAGGCACAGAGGACGAAGAGTTGACACTCCTGCTCTGAACAACAGAAAGAACGATTTACTCTACTATAAGGGGAAAAGGGGGGGAGTGAGGTAGAACACGCAAGTCTGGTCATTATGGAAGCCACGTGGCGAATCGTGATCAAACATGCAGCATATTGTACATTAGAATTATACAAAGGATGATGAAATCATAGGCTATGTAACAATATATATATATATATATATATATATATATATATATATATATATATATATATATATATATATATATATATATATATTGTTACGGAACAGAGAGAGTTAATGAACACTTCAAGTTAGAATACAGCAAAGTTCCAGGTTCAAAACAAAAGAGTTAGGTAAAATTACAAGTTAAAGTTTAATGCTCAAACTAACAACTAAACATTCAGGACTCATAAGGATAATGTAATGGCAAAACAGTTTACATATATGGTTAACTGCAATAGCTGCTATTAACATGAATTTAGCAAAAGCAAATATATCTAAGTCAGTCCTGATAAATGAGAAAACCGGATAATGCTCAGTTAAAGCAAGATATATTATTACAGATACAAAATATTATTAATATTGGCTGACATTAAAAACTCTACATGAATCACAAAAACCTTACCAGGCCCACCAACCAATGTCCTATGCTTTACAGTACAAGAAAAAATGTAATAACACTTATACTCAAACTATACAGCAGCTACATGGCTGGAGACTTCCTGAGCACTCAAAATAATAATACACTATACAGGGGAGGACAGAGATGTGAACAAAATGAGGAGTAGATCTAAGTGGCAACTAATGCAGAGACTGAGCTCATTATATAGGGGCCGGCAGAGCTTGATTCATCTTGTAAGAAGGACGTGCAAATGAAGCCATAGGGGACAAAGAGTTGACAATCCTGCTCTGAACAACAGAAAGAACGACTTACTCTACTATAAGGGGGAGAAGGGGGAAGTGAGGTAGAACACGCAAGCCTGGTCACTATGGAAGCCAGGAGGCGAATCGTGTCAAACATGCAGCATACTGTACGTTAGAATTATACAAACGATGATGAAATCATAGGCTATGTAACACCTCCCCACAATGAAAAAGAAATTTACAAAGGAAATTTCTTATTACTCTAAAACAATCTGTCTAAAGTCTAGATAAGCAATCTGCAATAACATTTTCTTTCCCCTTGACATATTGTATGTCTAATGAATACTCCTGAAGAAGTAGACTCCATCTTGTCAATCTCTGATTTTTATCTTTAAACTTACTAAGGAATTTCAGTGCGTTATGATCGGTAGAAATGACAATGGGGTCAAAACCAGAACACAAATAAAATGAAAAATGCTGTAAACCCAAAATCAAGGCCAAAAGCTCTTTCTCAGTAGTCGAGTAGTTCTTTTGAGGTGGAGTGAACTGATTACTGTAATAAGATACAGGGTGTTCAATACCCTGATCATCCTCTTGCAGCAAAACAGCCACAGCTCCTGTATCACTTGCGTCAACAGCCATCTTAAAAGGCTTAGCAAAATTTGGAGTAACGAGCACTGGCTGACTTAATAGGATAGCTTTAAGTTTACTGAAAGAGGATTCACATTTATCGGTCCAGACAAATTTAACTCCCTTTTTCAGTAGGTCTGTAAGTGGTGATACAAGAATTGAAAAGTTAAGAACAAATCTCCTGTAATAACCTACCATTCCCAAAAATCTTTGTAGCTCTTTCCTACTTTTAGGTCTGGGAAGATCACTTATAACCTGAACCTTAGCTCCTGGTGGTGCAACGTGTCCATCACCAATTACATACCCAAGGTACTGAACTTTAGCTTGACCAAACTCACACTTTGATAAATTGGCTACAAGATTAGCCTGAACCAAATGCTCAAGAAATTTACTGACATGGCATTGGTGATCTTTCCAGTTGTCACTGAAGATTAATACATCATCAATATAAACAACACACCTTGCCAAACCCTCTGTTACAACATTCATGAGCTTCTGAAAAGTGGCTGGTGCATTCTTCATACCATATGGCATTACAGAACATGCAAAAGTCTTTCCTAGTGTTACAAAACATGAGATCTCCCTAGCACATTCAGTCATAGGTACTTGCCAGTATCCCTTTAACAAATCAAACTTACTTATATACCTAGCCTTTCCGATCTTGTCTATGCAATCTTCCACGCGAGGGAGAGGGTAAGTGTCTGTTTTGGTTATCTGATTAACACTTCTGTAGTCGATGCAAAGCCGCTGTGACCCACTTGGTTTAGGGACTAGAGTGACAGGAAAACTCCACTTGCTCTAACAAGGCTCAATCATCTTGTGGTCCAACAGGTTGCCAAGCTCCTTCTGGATGAGAGGAACTTTCACTGGGTTCACAAGGTAAGGAGGCAGTTTAATTGGCTTTGCGTCTCCAACATCGACATCATGCATCAACACAGTGGTTCTTCCTGGAGTGGCACGGAACACTTGCGGGTACTCCTGCAGTAATGCCGAAAACTCCTGCCTTTCCTCGGGAGGTACTGTAGATGAGAAAGCTTATTCTGGAGATCATTCATGATATCAGGATTCTTCCCCAAACTATCACTCAGGCTCATACTGCATGGGAGAACTTCACTTGCAGACTCGGGTGGAACAGTTACAGTGCAGACTGGGTTATTTTCCTCCCGCCTGTGATATAACTTTAGCATGTTGATGTGACAAAGTTGCTTATTCTTTCTACGATCTGGTGTGGTGATGACATAGTTGACATCAGAGTTTCTTCTCCACGAAATAAGGACCACTAAACTTGGCTTGAAGAGGTTGCCCATGCACTGGTAGCAGACTCAAAACCTGATCTCCTGGCTGAAAGTGGCGTAACCTGGACTTCTTATCATACCAAGTCTTCATCTTCTCCTGAGCAGCTCCTAAATTCTCTCTCGCCAGCTGTAAAGCAGTGGACAGTCGTTCTTTGAACTTCGTCACATACTCCAGCAGGTTGACGTCATCTTCCTCCGACAGCCAGCATTCCTTGAGTAGCTTAAGGGGTCCTCTTCCTTCATGGCCAAACAGTAGTTCAAAGGGTGAGAAGCCCAGTGATTCATTTGGAGATTCTCTTGTGGCAAGTACAACGGATGGAAGACCTTTATCCCAGTCTTTCTGATGTTCCAAACAGTATTTCCTGAGCATCGATTTGAGTGTTTGATGATATCTCTCCAACGCTCCTTGGGTCTGGGGATGGTAAGCTGAAGACGTGATCTGGGTGATGCCCAACTCTTTGAGGGACTGCTTGAAAACATTTGACATGAAATTACTTCCCCGGTCTGACTGTACCTCCTTGGGCAGACCAAACTTGGTGAAGAACCCTAGCATTTCCTTAACCACATACTTTACAGAGATATTTCTAAGTGAAATGGCTTCAGGATAACGAGTAGCCATATCAGTCAGGGTCAACACATAAGAAAATCCTGAAGAAATCTTAGGAAGAGTGCCCACAATATCCACCAACACACGGGTGAATGGTGCCTCAAAAGGAGGAATGGGAACTAGAGGTGCAACCTTTTCGGTCTGATTACACTTCCCCACAACTTGACAGGTGTGACAAGACTTACAATACCAGGAAACATCTCTGAAGATACCTGGCCAGTAGAAGTGTTTCAAAATGCGTGCCACAGTCTTCCTCACTCCAAGGTGTCCTGCCAAACTGGAATCATGAGCCACACTCTAATGATATCCTGCCTACAAACACGAGAGATGACAACTTGATGTACAACCTCCCATTCACAGTCGGCTGATGCTGGTGAGGGTCTCCACTTTCTCATAAGTACTCCTGACTTTATAGAATAACAAGTAGAAGCACCGGCTGACTCTTCTTCACTGCAAGCAGAGTTAGCTAGACCTTTCAACTCAGGGTCAGCAACCTGCAACTGAACCAACTCTTGACGAGACAAATTATCAACACTACGGGGTACTGCCTCATCTGGTGAGTGGTCCAAATTAGCAAGAAAAGTGTCAGCTAGTATAACATCATCATCATCATTATCCTCTAAGTCACCAGTAACTTTAGACTTAGCCCTAGTGACAGCAAATGCAGAGAACACATCAGGGATATCACAATCCTGGGTCGCAGTCACTGGTTCACTAGACAGCTGAGGAGCTGGACACACTTGACTTCCACCAATATCATTTCCAAGTAAGAATGTTACACCTGACATTGGGAGTGTCTCAACCAACCCAACCATAACGGAACCATTAACAAAACCAGACTCTAAATTCACTCTGCACAGAGGGACAGAGAAGTAATTATTCCCAACACCTTGTAAGATTACAGTTTCATCAGAGGAATTAACATTAGAGCCTAGAACACTGGTCAGCATAAGGGATTGGCAAGCACCTGTATCACGATATATTTCAACTGATTTCCTGTCATTATTGTCCAGAGGACTGACAAAACCATCAGACAGGTAACTCTTGAGAGTGTCACCCACGTTACTGCTCAAAAGAGGAGCTTCATCATGAGAATTTAATTTACCCCTCAAAGCAGGTTCAGTTAACTCGGTTAAAGAATTCTGGGAACTCTCAAGGGTGGACACTAGACCAATTGACTGAATATTTAAAGACTCCTTTTTGTTCACATCACGCTGTCTCCTGAAACATTTCTCCGTAGTATGACCAAGCTTACTACACTAAGTACATTTACTTTTCTGAAATCTAAAGGTGGAGCTGGTATTTACTTCCTGAGAAACATCATCTGTATTCTCTTTCCTGTTACCTGTACTCTGAGTAGAGGCAACGTACTTACTCTCAGCTTTCCCTTTTTCTTTAGAATATCTCTTGTGAGTGAGAACATATTCATCAGCTAAAACTGCAGCATCAGACAAATTATTTATTCTTTTCTCATCAAGATATAGGCTTACATCTTTATTAATACACCTTTTGAAGTCTTCCAGCAAAATCATCTGCTTAAATTTATCGAAATCAGAATTTACATTCTTAGAATTTAACCACTGCTCTAACAGATCTTCTTTGATTTTTGCATACTAAACATGGGATTGCTTATCTTGCTTATAAGTTGTCCTAAATTTTACTCTATAGGCTTCAGGAACAAGCTCATAGGCCTTAAGAATCAAGCTCTTAACTACATCATAATTATCAGATTGATCCTGAGGCAAAGATGCATAAGTTACTTGAGCTTTACCGGTGAGAACACTCTGAAGGGGTACTGGCCAATACTTTTTGGGCCAATTAAAACCTGTAGCTACCCTCTTAAACAACTGAAAATTCTTTGTTAAATCAGATTCATTAAAAGGAGGGACAAGTTTAACATTTTTAGCCACATCAAAATCATCAGAGCTAGATGATCCAGTTCCACTTTGTTTCACGAGATACTCATGGTCTGCCTGAATCCTAGCAATTTCAATTTGTGCCTGTGCCTCCTGAATACGAGCCTGAAACTCAGCCTCCTTAGCACGAGCCTCCTGCAGGGCTAGCTGTAACTTAGCTATTTCAATCTGCGTTTGCTCATCTGGAGGAGTTACATTAAACAAGCTTTTATTAATCATGTCAACAATTTGATCTTTAGAATGATGAGAGCAAACAGCAATTCCCAATTGTTGAGCACCAAGCTTAAGTTCATTCTTTGTTCTGTTTTCTACATCACACACTGTTTGCACATTTGACAAAAAATCTTTGGCTTCATCAAGAGTGGTAATAGTAGACATCATGAATAAATCACAGTCACAAAATATCAAGCAATATCCTTATGATAATATCCTGAATATCCTGATAAGAGGTCGCCAAATTTATGTTACGGAACAGAGAAAACTGTCCCGCAAAGTTCCAGGTTCAAAACAAACGAGTTAGGTAAAATTACAAGTTAAAGTTTAATGCTCAAACTAACAACTAAACATTCAGGACTCATAAGGATAATGTAATGGCAAAACAGGTTACATATATGGTTAACTGCAATAGCTGCTATTAACGTGAAATTAGGAAAAGCAAATTTATCTAAGTCAGCCCTGATAAATGAGAAAACCGGATGATGCTCAGTTAAAGCAAGATATATTATTACAGATACAAAATATTATTAATATTGGCTGACATTAAAAACTCTACATGAATCACAAAAACCTTACCAGGCCCACGAACCAACGCCCTATGCTATACAGTACAAGAAAAAATGTAATAACACTTATACTCAAATTATACAGCAGCTACATGGCTGGAGACTTCCTGAGCACTCACAATAATAATACACTATACAGGGGAGGACAGAGATGTGAACAAAATGAGGAGTAGATCTAAGTGGCAGTTAATGCAGAGACTGAGCTCATTATATAGGGGCCGGCAGAGCTTGATTCAACTTGTAAGAAGGATGCACAAATGAAGCCATAGGGGACAAAGAGTTGACAATTCTGCTCTGAACAACAGAAAGAACGACTTACTCTACTATAAGGGGGAGAAGGGGGAAGTGAGGTAGAACACACAAGCCTGGTCACTATGGAAGCCACGAGGCGAATCGTGATCAAACATGCAGCATACTGTACGTTAGAATTATGCAAAAGAGAATGAAATCATAGGCCATGTAACAATATATATATATATATATATATATATATATATATATATATATATATATATATATATATATATATATATATATATATATATATATATATATATATATATACAGTAAGATCTCACATCTTACGAATAATAGGTACCAAAAAACACTCGTTAGATGCGAATACATTAACAAATAGAGAAAATTATAACACGTAAAAAAATTTGGACCGAACTCCTATTTTGACCCTATTTTCACTCATTACGTAAGTTATTGGCGTTAACTTAAGTCATATAATCATACATAGTGATATAATATAAAATAAAGAAGAAATGATGTGGATAAATCACCTGTGAGTGATGAATGAGGTCCGTAGGTAAGACGAAAGGTGGTGTCCAAGGCGGGAAGGGAGGCTACTGGGCCGCTCCTCCCTCCTCCTCACTTACGCCACCACCATCACCGCCACCCTCTTCCCTCCTCTCGCTCACCACTGTATCTGGTGATGCCTCCCCAGGTTTTATCTTTTCGTCTGCATTCTTTTCTTTTCCAGCAAACCCAGAAAAGTCATCAGGAATGTCAAAAGAAGATTCTCTATGTTCTCATCATCATTCACAGTCTCTTGTCCTTCATTTCCATCGACATTTGCCATAACTTCCCCATGCTCACGGCGTTTGTTTAAATATTCGGTGATAACTGCTTGTCTCCTGTCATCCACTTTCTTTGCATAGGTTTCACTTAGCTTCTGGTTTAGTTTTTGTAGCAAAGGTAACACCTTTGCCACCCACAGAAACTCTGATGTGCTGGTACCACACAGAAACTCTTATATTTGTGCCAGATCGGCGGGAGATTTGAACCGCACCCCCGGGATTTTTCCTCGTTAGATTCGAAACTTCCTCGTTAGATATGAATATGGGTAGAGGTCCAGTTATACACACACACACACACACATATATATATATATATATATATATATATATATATATATATATATATATATATATATATATATATATATATTATTGCATCTATATACCTGTGGCACACTGGTCCTATCTACAACAGTACCAAATCTTTAGACAGAATGTCGGTTTTTCTGTTGGTGGTAGGTGGTGGCGACCATCATCCACTCACTTGATGTAGTGCTGCCTACTTCTTCCTTAGCCTTTATCATTCTTTTTCTGTGCCTGCCCTCCTCGCTTCCTATTTGTCCCATCTTTCCTGTCACTTCTTATCGCTTTTCTTTCCTTTACAGGTGGCTTTACATTGCGTGACAAGCCATATGGTTTCCTGTAAGCCAAGAAACCATTTACAACGCTGAGTGGTAACCATATAACCAAACCATACGTGCTCCCTACGTGTCAACAAGTGGGTTGGTGGAGGGTTAGTGCCCCTCCCCATAAAACTTATAACTCAAAGTCAAATCGTCACCCCTTACGGGATTATGGCGTCTGGCAATAGATAGATAGATTGACAGTTCTGTGGCCATAGCTTTGGTCTGTACTCAGGTCTTTCAACACATCTTCACAGAGCTGAGGAAGAGGGGGGCCAACACAAACCTTGATAAAATCAGCATCAGTCTTCATTTTTGTTGCATCATTCAACATATTTCCAGGCGGACCTGACCACTTTTTGTTACGACGGTAAGCCTTTCCCCACCCAAAAGCAGTCACTAGGTGTCTCCGTGCAAATTCACCAGTGTGTAGATCACAAAGTATCCAAACAAGTTTCGTCTGGAGTTTTTCCTCAGCATAGTGCATTACTCCTCCCTCCCAACCGGTGCTGACATTGCTGCCCAATAGCTTGACGAGTCTTTTCTGTTCCTCTGTTCCTCGGCCATCCTACCAGATTATCAGCAATAATTCAGCATTTCTTTTCTCTTCAGTGGATTCATCAAGAACATAGTGCCACATTTATGTACCACCAGTTTCCATACACATTGCATAGTATTCTTTCACAACACCTGGATAGAGACCTGCATCAGTCTATGCAGCAGTAGCAATTTTTGCAGTCTCCCGAAATCCAGTGAGGTGTCTGAGACTTGCTAAAGCTATGTTAGTTATGTCCTCACTGCTGTATTTTGCTCTCTTCACTGTTTTAACAGAAGCACCACATGTCTCAGCATCAAGTTCCAAGTAATCACAATCTTTCTCAGCTACTGATTCCACATTATCATCAGATTCTTCTTGTTTAAACAGGTATCTCCTAACTTCTTCGTGTTCAGTCGACTGTCTTTTCTGTCTTTTGTTCTTCAACCTCTCTCTGCTTCTCCTTCCTTTCCTGTTGTAACATTTATCCTCTGATGATCTGATCTCTGGAAGGTCAGTTGGTCCCATTTGGTGAGGGTCAACACTTCCAACTTTCTCACTCTGGCCTTTAATGAAGGCTAATTCTATCACTGGGATCTTTTCCTCTCTACTGCAGTGACAGTCTATATGTACTCCACTTACACAGAGAGAGTTGCAACCAACATCCGTACAAGTCTTGATATCACATTTGCAGGTAAGTACGTTCATCAATCTATCTAGCTTCCCCATAAACCTTTTTCTCTAGCTTTGCGCTACCTGCAGACACCTTGCTAGCCTCTTGCCACATGGTTTTCAAATTGGCTTTCATCCTGGCGTGGCTGTTTATGGCTGATCCACAAAAATTAGGATTTCCACTTCACTGAGCATGCAAGGCTGTCATAGGACAAGTGACAAGTTGATCATCGTTGTATTTCTCCCTGTTTTGGTCACCTGTCTCCCTGAGATGCAGTCCTCAGCGGAGGATATCTCTGACAACTGGTAGCTCTGCTACAGGAAACTCTCTCCCAGACCTCACCAGGTGGTGCAGATGAGTTCAAACTTGTAGCCTGAGACATTTTCGTGGAAAGTTGAACAGCAATGACTATCTATCTATCAGTCAATTGCCAAACGCCTGAATCCCTTAGGGGTGGCTACAAACAACTGCCTCTATGTCACCCGGTCCCCTGCCATTCCACTGTCCAGCTCCCAACTCACTCACCCGTCTCTAATATACGTCTCCACCCCATCCCTCCATCTCATCCTTGGCCTCCCCCTCCCTCTTCACCCCCCCCCCTCCGCCTCACTCACATACACTGTCCTGGTTAGTCTCTCGTTCTCCATCATCTCCACATGGCCAAACCACCTCAGTGTATTTCTCCTAACGTTTTGTATCACATCCACATCCACACCACAATGCTCCTTCACTTCCTCATTTGTCAGTCTGCCTCTCCATGTAACTCCTTATGCTCCTCTCAAATAACTCTTTTCCACTGCTTTCACTTTTGTGTTCTTCCAACAAGGTCCAAGCTTCACTTCCATACGTTAGAGTTGGTATCACATCACTGTCATGCAGCGACTTTTTTTTTTTTTTTTTTTTACTTCCATGCCCACTTCCCTGTTTTTTTTATCACTGTTTCCAAAGAACCAGCAACCTAACTTCTTTGTTGCACCCTTTCAAGCACTTCACCCTCCAAAGCTATGACATTGGTAGAAACACAGAGGTCATTAAAGACTTCCCATACAACACAAATCTGCAACTCTTTAACAAGGTTTGTACAACTGCACAAAGTGACAGTGGATCTCAATGCAGCTCATTCAGCGGTGTGACATGCCAGTTTGCAGTGACACCGAAAAAGAGAAAAATGACCTTACAAAAAGTGTCTAGATTCTGTCCCAGTAGCAATAACAATTTACAGTACTAAAGTACAGCCTTATCCTCTTCCCTGCATAATAACCCACCCAAATGCCATCTTCAGTATTTTCGCAGTTTGTGTAAATTTATGCGTTTTTTTGCAAAAATTCAACACAAAATTGAAGCAGGTAAATTACATGTGAAACAAAAATCAAACGTATATTTATGTTATCAAGATAAAATTCTACCATTTGATTACCAGTAATTTTATATGTATTGATTCTGCCAAAACTGACACACCCTAACGGACTGGACACGACAAATTCACAAAAAATACTTCCAGTCCCCACTGTTTCTCTGAGGTGACTATCTGCCTGGCTCAGGGCTCACATCTTGGTTGCCTTGAGCAATCAGCCCCAGTCCCTGACAGGAATATGGGTGCATGATATCTTGACCCTTAGTCCCCAGGTCGTGTGTCATGTAACATGATATGTCATCCAGAGTATAAAAGGAAAGAAAATACGCTAGTGAGAATATGTATTATTATGTTGTGAAACTTTTACAAGGTCATCAGCACATGACATTACGGTTCCTGAAGAAGGTAGATCAGATCGTGGAGGAAATGGTTAAAAGCGAAGGTGAAACTTCTTAACTCTTGGTGTGGCACACCAGTAAATACTGTTCTCATTCCTGGAACTTTTGGTATATTATCAGAGCCTGTCTCCCCGAAACGATGTTTGCAAGCCTATTCTGAACGTTGTCTTCTGTTTGTGTCTAATATTTTAATAATCATGATATGCCTTGGCACTGTATCGAAAGCTTTGTTGATGTTTATCACTGTTTTTGGTTCCAAAAGATGATGATCGGTTCTTGTTGAAGCAAAGTTGAGTTAGCCTGGAGAGATACATGATGAGTGTTTAGGCATGAGTCCATGTTGGGAGTCTGAAAGAGGAATGTAGAGGGAGATACTCTTTAGGTTTAATTATTCCAAGATTTAGAGTTATATTCAATTCAGCAATATTGATTTATATGATCAAGGACTGCTGGCGGCTATTTCCTGGCCTAAGTATGGAAATGCTTATTCCTTTCTTCCATGTACCAGGGTTTTGATTGTGAGTCAAGGAAAAGTTGAAAATCTCACTGGGGAGGGTCAAGCGGTTTTAATTGCTTATTTCATACGAATGGATGGAGTGGTTGGTCAGTGGGGTGTGCCAGCTGAAGTAGATGGGAATGGAAGTGCTTTGGTGGACATCTGTGCTTGTAAGGGGTTGGCAATAGCCAACACCTACTTTCGTCATAAGATGATCCACCGGTATACATGGAGAGTAATGAGGAGGATGGATGGTGAACTTGTTGAACGAAAGGCAATGATAGACTATGTGTGTGTGGATGAACGAATGAGAAGACAAGTGTTGGATGCAAGAGTGTGGAGAGGGTGGGGGAATGGAGTCTCGGACCATCACTTAGTGATGGCCAAGGTAGAGCTTCAAAGAAAGTGGTTGAGGAGACGAAGGGGAAGACAGGAGGAAGCAGCTCCTGTGAGAAGAGTGGAGAAATTGCAAGATAGTGAGAAAATGACAGAGTATAAGAGCATAGTGGAAGAAAGCTTGGGAAGGTATGAGCTAGAGCAGATGGAAGGGGTGGAAGACGTATGTAAGATATTCAGGGAAGAGATAGGCGCAGCGTGTGAGGCGGTTTGTGGGGTGAGGAGGAGACGCAAGGGTGTGCAAGGGACAGCATGGTGGAATGATGAGGTGAAACGAGCTGTGGAACAAAAGAAGAAGGCATATAGTGAATGGTTAGCGAGTAGAGGTAGGGGAGAAGATGAGAGAGAGAAGAGAGAGGTATATGTGAACAGGAGAAGGGAGGTTAAGAGACTGGTGAAGGAGAGTAAGAAGAAAGTGGATGAAGAGTTTGGGAGGAATCTGAGTGTGAAATGGAGGGAGAGTAAGAAATTGTTTTGGAAGGAGGTAAAGAAAGTAAAGCAGTGTGAAAGGGGAAATAGTAGGGGAGTGAAAGATAGAAATAATAGATTGTTGGTGGAGAAGAGAGAGAAATTGAGAAGATGGAAGGAGCACTTTGAGGATTTGTTGAATGTAGAGAGTGAGAGCAGTGCGAGTATAAGTGGTTGGGGAATGGCTGGGAGAAGAAGAGATGAGAGGAGGGAGGAAGAGATCAGTAGGGCAGAAGTAGTGGAAGCGATGAAGAAGATTACGTTGGGAAAGGCCCCAGGAATTGATGGAGTGTGTGGTGAAATGCTTAGGTATGTGGGTGAGATTGTTGTGGAGTGGATATGGAAGTTGTGTAGATTGGCCTGGGAAGAGGGAAGGGTTCCAGAGGACTGAAAATCGGGTATAATTGTTCCTTTATACAAAGGAAAAGGGGAGAGAGAAGTATGTGGTAACCATAGAGGTATTTGCCTCCTTAGTGTGACTGGTAAAATATATGGTAGAATACTCATTGATAGGGTTAGGCATATGATAGAGGAGCTAGTTGGAGAAGAACAAGAGAGATTTAGGAAGGGAAAAGAGTGTGTAGATCAAATATTTGTTCTAAGATGTTTAGTGGAGAAGCATCTAGAGAAGGGAAAGAACGTGTATGCTGCCTCCATGGACTTGGAGAAAGCTTATGACAGAATAGATAGGGAAGGTATGTGGAAGGTATTAAGAATATATGGAGTGGAGGGGAAATTGTTGAGTGCTGTATGTACGAGGGAGCTAGGGCTACGGTGCGAGTGGATGGTAAGCTGAGTGAGCTCTTTGATCTCGATGTGGGACTGAAACAGGGTTGTGTGATGTCTCCATGGCTGTTTAATATATACATGGATGGGGTTGTAAAGGAGGAGCAGGGTAGGGCAGTGGATGTTGGGGTGGCTCTAATGAATGAGGGTGAGATTTGGAAGCTTCCGGTGTTGCTGTTTGCTGATGATACAGTATTGTTGAGTGAAGATGAATGGGAGTTGCAAGGTTTGGTGAATGAATTTGGGACAATGTGTAGGAGGAGGAATCTGAAGGTTAATGTAAACAAAAGTAAAGTTATGGTGTTTGAGAGGAATGAAGTCACAGAGTGTGCAGTGAGGTTGGATGGTGAGGATATGGAGAATGTGAGTGCATTTAAGTACTTGGGTAGTGTGATGAGTAAGGATGGAACTTTGGGGGATGAAGTGCGTGAAAGGGTACAGCAGGGAAGGAAGGTTGTTGGTACGCTGAAAGCAGTGATGAGAAATAGGGAGGTGAGTATGGAAGTTAAGAAGTCACTGCATGATAGTATTGTGACCCCTTCCCTGACGTATGGAAGCGAGGCGTGGACCTTGCGAGAGGGGAACAAGTCAAGAGTGAGAACAGTGGAAATGAGTTACTTGACAGGAGCATGTGGAGTGACGTGGAGGGACAGGTTGACGAATCAAGAAGTGAAGGAACGCTGTGGGGTGGATGTGGGTGTGGTTGAGAAGATTAGGAGAAATACACTGAGGTGGTTTGGACATGTGAAGAGAATGGAGAATGAAAGACTAAGAGGGTGTATGTAGGTGAGGTAGAGGGAGGGAGAGGGAGAGGTAGACCGAGGATGAGGTGGAGGGATGGAGTTGAGAGGTATATGAGGGAGGGGGGGGTGAGTTGGGCAGAGGGTAGTCAAATGGTGGGTGACAGAGCGACTTGGAGGCGTTTTGTCTGCAGCCACCCCTTGCGGGATTAGGGCGTCGGGCTATAGATAGATATATAGCCTGTTCGTGCTACATAGGAGTTTTGTGCTTTTGATAGCATGGTGAACTTGTGAGGCGAAAGAAGGATGAGTTTGTTTGCGTCCTTAGGTATTTTTGACTTAGTTGCTAATTTCGTTTCTTTAGTCTGTTCCTGTCTTTGATGTCTTGCTTTAACTGAGATGTGGAGCTATGGTCAAAATTTTTGGTGTTGCCACCGAAGTTGTTTGATTTAATGGCTTTTATGATTTTACTGAGGGTGGTGACTCTTTTTCACTGTCTCAGAGAGAGAGTTCAAACTTAAAGTTATGTAAACCGTGCCTGAATGTCCTTGTAGTTTGTGAAGGCTTTTTTGTGTGTGCTTCTGACTGGATGTGCTTTCACTGGGTGCAGTATGATTATGGGGGGGTGGTCAGATGTCAGGTCATTTACTAATTTCCAAGAGGTTTGAATGGCTAATGTAGGTATGCATAAAGTAACGGTGGGGGAGGAGACTATCTCATTAGCTTGGTGTGGAGGTCGCTGTTTGGTGGGTTAGTTGTACCTTGAGAATTCTTCATGATTTCATTAGATTTCTCGGAGTTAAACTTTGATAACTTGAGCATATTTATATTTTCTATAGCACCTTGTATGAATTCTTTCTCACTCTCAGGATCAGTTTTGTTTTTTTTCATGCCGTGGTTAATTATTGCCTTCTTTCCCTCGGCACAGCTGGTGACTTTACACAGAGGTTTTGTTCTCCCCTGTGTAAAGCACAACACATGTGTGGGGGTCTCCCCACATACAGCTCTGCTCAGCAGGATGGTCATAGGCTTTTCGTTCTCATCAACTCTCCTTCACCTACTGATTCCCTTCAGTCTCTGTCTCCTCGCCGCACTCTTGCATCCTTATCTCTTTTCTGTCTCTACTTTGATGGTCACTGCTTTTCTGACTGTCAGCTTGCATTCCTCGTCTGTTACGTTGGGTGCATAACACAATCTGGCAGCAAAGTGTCGCCCTTTTTCTGTGCAAGTCTTTAATGCAACAGTTAACCGATACTCCCAGTCCTTCATGTATGCAACGTGTCACCTCTGGGACTGTCTTCCTCTGTCTGTATTTGCTTCTACCTATGACTTCCAGTCTTTTAACCTGAATGTGTTCAGGTACCTCAAAATAACGTAATTTGAGTACGGCCCTCTTGTCCTTTTTTTTTTTTTCTTCTTCTTCTTCTTCTTCTCTTAGAGAGAAAAATTTTACTGGCTTCTGGCCTTTGGTGCCTCCTATCTTACTTTAAAAATCTTGTTCTTTCATATTTTTATAGTAATATGATGTCAGTCCACCATCTTCCATTGAGTGTCTTCTGTGGTAAACAATGATAGTTTAACACAAGTGCTTGTGGGCCCTGTGGGCCCCTCGCACTTGCTCCTTCAGAGGGCTCTCGCGCTGCTGTAATATATTTTAGTCACAGCTGTGGAAAAAAATTCTATGGAGATCCTATGCCGGGCGCCAGGAGCAGCGTTTTTTTTTTGGTCAAAATGTGATCGCTCATTAAATATAATAAAAGTTTTTCAATCGTGATGGGACCAAGTTTTTTCACATTAGCAAATTTTTTGCAATTTTTGTGCCAATTTTGGTGCGATCTGAATGTGTAGTTCCGGCTGCCCAAAATACACACACACACACACACACACACACACACACACACACACACACACACACACACACACACACACGGCTAGTGCTATAGTATATTAGATTCAGATGAACCAGGAGATGAAATTACAACAACAAACAACAACAACAACAATGGCATCAACACGGCATGGTGAACTGAAATCAGTGCCTGAAGTAAAGGTGAATGAATAATATTATAGTTGGTGGGAATGCTAAAATTATAAACTTAAAGTGGTAAATAGATACATAGGTAAATGGAAATGTGGAAAGACTGATATGAACCAAGATAAATGACGCACAAAAGTCATAATGGCGAGACTGTTAAAGAGATTCTTTTTAAAGCAATGTAGATTGGTAATTAGATAAGAAAACAGTATTTAGTCAGTGGATGAGAAGTAAGATTCAAGGGGATGGAGTGGTCGTGAGGACGACCTTAAGCATATTAAAGCTGCATGAGGGAGAGGTTGGACGACCATGCGGAAGGAATATAATTAGTACTGAATCCAGCAACTGTCTCAGCTTCGCATTACATGTGAAAATTTCTGACAAAGCACTACTAACAGCCAGTAAGAGAAAATACTCTGTTCAATTAAGTAGGTATCTGGGATGAACTAAATGAAACTCATGACTTGTAGATGCACCCTAATTCACTGGTCTTTGTTAGTGCGGAGCATCGCTACCTTTATGACACAAAATATTTTTTATTTCTTAGGTATTAAATCTCATGATGAATTGTTGTTTGTTTCTTTGTTGTATGGTTCTTGTTCGAAATCAGTTACTTTACAATCCTCCCGATTATTTGGAAAGTAACTACAAACTCTGGGGATGTTACTAATTGAAGATGCCTAGTCAGTCTCCCAAAACACACGAAATTCAGCTTGAATATATATTTCAAGATCGCCGACAATCTTCTCATTCAACGTGCAAACATGTCCAAATACTTCATGGTTACTGTCCATTTCTTCTAACTCCTGTTATTTTCGTATCATGTCACTTAGGATAATATAAAACTGTGTACTGCTGTGGTTATCAATACTCATGCACTGTAAGGAATGAGGGAAACAAATTATGTGACAGTCCTTGTTTTTAACTGCTCCTACGATGGTTACTTTTCAACTCTTATTTGTCTATCTATCTATATACCTAGGCTGCTTCCCCCAAGGAAAGGGAGGTAGCCGAGACAGGACGACACACTCCCCATTTACTCATCCATTCAAACACATTCATTCGCATCTTAGCCCCAAAGGGTAGAACGGACAGATCCTCACCGCACCACACCGCACAAGGGTCAACTGCGCAATGCAATCAGTGACATCCGCAGCAGGGCCCGACAGCAGAGCTGGTTTACCTCTGCCACATCATAACAGACCCATCCCCTTACCCGCACCTGACCTGACTAGCTGATCAGACCAAATGCGGGAGAATATCCCCTCAGGGCTGCGTCATCACTTATTCATTCACAATTTCTCTCCATTTATTTCTGTCACGCACAACCACTCTTCCTTGCTCAACAGACATCCCTCTCGCATCCAGCGCTCTCTTCACACTGTCCATCCATCCTATTCGTGGTCTTCCTTTCAGCCTTACACCTCTCACATCAGATCTAGTTATCTTTTTCACCAATCGCTTATTATCCATTCTCTCCATATGCCCAAACCATCGCAACACCCTCTGCTCAACTCTACCAGCCATCTCCCGAACAACTCCAGTTCTCCTTCGCACTTCATCATTTCGTACCCGATCCATATGCGTCACTCCACACATACTCTTCAGACACCTCATCTCCATTACATTCAAACTTTTCCTCTCTGCTACACCCATATTCCATGTTTCAGCCCCATATAACGCAGTCGGTACCACAACACCTTCATACAGCCTTCTCTTTACATCCATTCTAAGCGAACGACATTTAAACACTTTTTTCATTCCTCCCAGCACCTTTCCTACTTCATTTATTCTAAACTTCACTTCTGCATCTATTCTTCCATCCACAGCAACATGTGACCCTAGATATTTAAAACAATCTACCTCCTCAAGCAACTCACCATTCAAAATTATATTCATCCCCCTACCATCTACCAACCTCGTACACTTCATCACTTTACTCTTATTCTCATTTACTTTCAATTTCCTCCTTTCACACACCCTTCCAAACCCTTCTACCAACTGTCTCAATCTCTCCTCTGAATCAGTCGCAAGTGCAGTATCATCTGCAAACAGCAGCTGCTTCAGATTCCACTCTCCACCATCAACATTCACCAGACTCAGACCTCCACCTAAAACTCTTGCATTCACCTCCCTTACAACACCATCCATGTAAACATTAAACAACCAAGGCGACATCACACATGCCTGTCACAGCCCCACTCTCACGGGAAACCAATCACTCACAGCATTTCCCACTCTTACACATGCTCTACTATTTACATAAAAACTTTTCACCCCTTTTAGTAACCTGCCATCTAGTCCATACAATCTTAAAACAGTTCACAAAGCCTCCCTATCAATTCTGTCATACGCTTTCTCTAAATCCATAAATGCCCAAAACACATCCTTGCCTTTCGCTAAATACTTTTCACACACTTGTCTCACAGCAAACACCTGATCAACGCATCCCCTCCCTCTCCTAAAGCCACACTGCTCATCACCAATCACTTCCTCTGTACCCTCTCTAACTCTCATAATTAACACTCTACCATACACCTTACCTACAACACTCAACAGACTTACACCCCTAAAGCTAGTACATTCATACTTATCACCCTTTCCTTTATACAACGGGACCACACAAGCACTTGCCCAGTCAATTGGCACCATACCTTTCTCAAAGCACACATTCAACAATCTTACTAACCAGTCATCAATAGTCACTCCACCACCCTTCAGGCATTCCACAGCACACCGATCCATACCTGCAGCTTTCCCTGTTTTCATCTCCTTTACTGCTTTCTCCACTTCCTCCTTCGTGATCAAAGAATCATTCAACTCTCCCAACATATTTATTCCTTGCACCCTTCCATCCGCCCCAGTCTCAGCCACCTTTTCCTCCTCTACATTTAACAATCTTTCAAAATACTCTGCCCATTTCTTCCTTACTGCATCCATCTCAATTAACATCCTTCTATCCTCTGCTTTTACTCGTTCTTCCTTCCCAGACTCTCCCTTTCGCACCCTTTTCACCTCCTTCCAAAACATTTTCTTATTCTGTTGAAAATTCTCTGTCAGCCTACCCCACCTCTCATCTGCTGCCACTTTAGCATCAAGCACAGCCCTTCTCGCTCTATTCCTCTTCTCCTTATACCTTTCATATGACATCTCATCCTTCCTCTGCAGCCACACTTCATATGCACGTCTTTTCTCAGCCACAGCCATACTTACTTCCTCGCACCACCATTCACTTCCTTTTCTTACACCACCACCCACACGTCTCACACCACACACCTCTTCTGCATGCCCCACCACAGCACTCTTAAACAACTGCCATTCCTCCTCCATGCTGCCATTTTCCCGATCTTTCACTGCGTTCCACTCATCTTTCAATTTCTCCTGATACTCTATCTTTTTGTCTCTTTTATCCAACTCACTGACTTTCAAAACCTCCCTGCCACACCTAACCCTCCTAGCTCTCACCCATCTCTTACCTACTCTTAACTTTCCCTCCACCAGGTAGTGGTCAGACATACCTCCACCCTCCCCTCTCAGAACTCTCACATCCAACAATCTTCCTATTACATTCCTAGACACAACCACATAGTCCATCAAAGCTCTATCAACAACCCTTCCACCCTCCTGTCTCAGCCATGTATACTTATAAATATCTTTCTTCTCAAACAGCGTATTCCCAATCACCATCTCTCGCTCAACACACATCGCTATCATTCGTTCCCCATTTTCATTTCTTCCAGGCACACCATGCATACCAACTACATCTTCAACTGCTACATTTCCCACTCTAGCATTCAGATCTCCCATCATTACCACATTCACATTCGCTCGAAAACTCTGCAGACACTCATCAACATCATTCCAGAAAGACTCCCTCTCTTGTTCATCCCTTTCACTACCAGGCCCATATGCACTCACAAACACCCACAACTCACGTTCAAATTTCGCTTTCACCCACATCAATCTCGATGACACCTCCTTCCATTCAATCACACATTGCTGTACTTCCGGACTCACTAACAAGGCCACACCTTCTCTTGCCCTTCCTCTATCAACACCTGACAATCTTCCATTCACACTTCCAAACATAGACTCACCCCTCCCTTTCATCTTCGTTTCACTCAAAGCTAACACATCCAACTTTCTTCTCACAAACATTCTCCCAATCTCCTCCCTTTTAGCCTCAATCGTACTACATCCACGCACATTCATAGACCCAATCTTCAGGGTACGGGGATAACTCCATCCCCCATCCCTTTCTCTGGCCTGTCTCTTTTTAGGAACTAAAAAACAGAGGAGGGGGTCCCTAGTCCCCTCACCCCACCCCTTTTAGTCGCCTTTTACGACACGCAGGGAATACGGTGGCAGTATTCTTCCTAACACAACCTGGCCGCAGAGTAGTAGTACCACCCCATAGTGCAGCCAGGTTGTGTCCCCCCTGCCACTATTATACAGTTTGTGTTTTTAGGTCATTACTAATGCTTTTTACCACAATATACGTACCATTTTGGTATTGCAGTTTCACTTCTTTCATTCATGTTACAATAAAAAACATAATAATCTATCTATCTACATACCTAGGCTGCTTCCCCCCAGGAAAGGGAGGTAGCCGAGACAGGACAATGCACTCCCCATTTACTCATCCATTCAAACACATTTATTCGCATCTTAGCCCCAAAGGGGAGAAGGGACAGATCCTCACCTCATCACACCGCACAAGGGTCAACTGCGCAGTGCAATCAATGACATCCGCAGCAGGGCCCAACAGCAGAGCTGGTGTACCCCTGCCACATCATAATAGACCCATCCCCTTACTTGCACCTGACCTGACTAGCTGATCAGGCCCAATGCGGGAGAATATCCCCTCAGGGCTGTGTCATCATTTATTCATTCACAATTACCCTCTATTTATTTCTGTCACGCACAGCCACTCTTCCTTGCTCAACAGACATTCCTCTAGCATCCAGCGCTCTCTTCACACTGTCCATCCATCCTATTCGTGGTCTCCCTCTCAGCCTTACACCTCTCACATCAGATCTACTTGTCTTTTTCACCAATCGCTCATTATCCATTCTCTTCATATGCCCAAACCATCGCAACACCTTCTGCTCAACTCTACCAGCCATCTCCCGAACAACTCCAGTTCTCCTTTGCACTTCATCATTTCGCACTCGATCCATACACGTCACTCCACACATACTCCTCAGACACCTCATCTCCATTGCATTGAAACTTTTCCTCTCTGCTACACACATATTCCATGTTTCAGCGCCATTTAACGCAGTCAGTACCACAACACCCTCATACAGCCTTCTCTTTACATCCACTCTAAGCGAACGACATCTAAACACTTTTTCATTCCTCCCAGCACCTTACCTACTTCATTCATTCTAAACTGCACTTCTGCATCTATTCTTCTATCCACAGCAACATGTGACAAATAATTAAAACACTCTACCTCCTCAAGCAACTCACCATTCAAAACTATAATCATCCCCCTACCATCTACCAACCTCGTACACTTCATCACTTTACTATTATTCTGATTTACTTTCAATATCCTCCTTTTACACACCCTTCCAAACTCCTCTACCAACTGTCTCAATCTCTCCTCTGAATCAGCCACCAGTGCAGCATCATCTGCAAACAGCAGCTGCTTCAGATTCCACTCTCCACCATCAACAGACTCAGACCTCCACCTGAAACTCTTGCATTCACCTCCTTTACAACACCATCCATATACTAGTAAATATTAAACAACCAAGGCGACATCACACATCCTTGTCGCAGCCCCACTCTCACGGGAAACCAATCACTCACAGCATTTCCCACTCTTACACACGCTCTACTATTTACATAAAAACTTTTCTCCCCTTTTAGTAACCTACCATCTAGTCCATACAATCTTAAAACAGTTCACAAAGCCTCCCTACAGTATCAGTTCTATCATACGCTTTCTCTAAATCCATGAATGCCCAAAACACATCCTTGCCTTTCGCTAAATACTTTTCACACACTTGTCTCACAGCGAACACCTGATCCACGCATCCCCTCCCTCTCCTAAAGCCATACTGCCCATCACCAATCACTCCCTCTGTACCTTCTCTAACTCTCATAATTAACACTCTACCATACACCTTACCTACAACACTCAACAGACTTATACCTCTAAAGCTAGTACATTCATACTTATCACCCTTTCCTTTATACAACGGGACCACACAAGCACATGCCCAGTCAATTGGCACATACCTTTCACAAAGCACACATTCATCAATTTTACTAACCAGTCAACAATAGTCACTCCACCACCCTTCAGGCATTCCAAAGCACACCCATCCATACCTGCAGCTTTCCCCGTTTTCATCTCCTTTACTGTCTTCTCCATTTCCTCCTTCGTGATCAAAGAATCATTCAACTCTCCCAACACATTTATTCATTGCACCCTTCCATCCGCCACAATCTCAGCCACCCTTTCCTCCTCTACATTTAACAATCTTTCAAAATACTCTTCCCATCTCATCCTTACATAATAATAAAGCGGAAAAAAATGCAAAAGTACGAGTATTATATTTACCTGAAACGACAGATTCATACTTCTAGAGATGAGTATGGTTACAACCAAAGACATCGTTTTTTAAGTAGAATAAAAGAATATGTGTTCTGCAAAGTGACAAAGCATTTAAGATCATTCTATAACATTCTGGGGATTGGGATTATTTCCAAAGTAATCTATACTGCAAAAAAGTAATATATTGAGCATAAGACCACTCATAATACGCCTCCTTGATAATGTTGTATATAACGAGGCGACACGTATGTGTCGTATTTATGCTACCTCAGTAACGAAGGTGCTAATTAACTCCGACTGCTTAGTAATGAAGGTGTTAATTAACCCCGACCGCCAAGTGGAGAATCCTTACCCCACACAGTGAAGGGTGTCAGTATTCTGATTCATACATCGCATTAACCGGAAGAGAATATCTAAATTCTAGATGTTAGTAGAAACTTTTTCTCATCCTCAGCTTTATTATTGACATCTATACTTCAGACTGTAGTAAATGATTACTTTTCAGATAATAAATACCTGAGTGTAATGCAGTTCTATTACAGAGTCTTCTAAGAAACAGTCAAACCATTTTTGTGCACTTGTGAACTTCAGTGTACGTTTCCTCTCCATTCTCTTTTCCTTTCTCACAGTATAGTGTCATCCATTTCTCTCCCGTTGTCGTCTATGTTTTCTCACATCTCACTTTGTCACCCTTTGATCAGCATATACTTTCGCTTTAATGAATCACGACCTGTCTCCCTCTTATACCGCTCCCTTCCTCCGGATATTTCTTCTCTCTCTCTCTCTCTCTCTCTCTCTCTCTCTCTCTCTCTCAAACCTTATAATTATTTGTGCTTGGCCTCAGTACATTAGGAGATACAGAGGATAGAAAGGAGGGAGGGTGGGAGAATATGGAGATAAAGGGAGCATGTAAGTGTAACATCGAAAGACAAAGATGGGCTGAGAGGGAGGGGGATGAGATGGGGTAAGTGGAGAATGAGAAAGAGGAATAATTAAGAATGAGGAAGGAGATAACACTGAACGGATGTGTGAACGATAATATGCATGATATAAAAGGAGTGGGAGGAAGGTCCGATAGTGGAGGGAGAAGATTGAACTGGGGAGGGGGAAGGGAGGAGGCTGGAAAATATAGCGTCATACATAGAGTTAAGGGCATGAGTGGTAGAGTAATGAAGGAGAGCATTAGAGGGTAAAAGGAAAGAGGAAGTAGAGTATGAGAGGAAAGGAAAGAGGGAAAGAGAAGAATGTGGAATGATAAAGAGAGAGGAGGGTACTGGGAAAGAGGGATGAAGGGTGGAAAAGAAACGGGAGAAATACGCAGACGAGACGAGAAGGATGAGAGAAGAATAAATGAGATCCATGAACACAGAAAGAGAGCGATAGGGAAACAGAGAGAGAGAGAGAGAGAGAGAGAGAGAGAGAGAGAGAGAAGCGTGATGGGAGCAATTGATGAGAGAGAGAGAGAGAGAGAGAGAGAGAGAGAGAGAGAGAGAGAGTATGGCACTCGAGCGAGACAGCCAGTAGGGAAGGAAAAGGTCCTTGTGTAAACTTGGAGAGAAACTGCACAGTTGAACAAACGTTATGAAACATTTGCCCTCCCTTTCCATTTCTCATAGTCGCACTCACCTAAAGCGTATCCCCTTCACTACAGTCACTTGTATGACTTCATTCTGATTACTGAACAGACAAATTCATGCACTTGATGAATAACTTTTTGTAGTGTATTACTACGCACCATGTTTTTATTTCCTTCGGTGTACCGACACCTTTTTATACGTTTACTAAGTCTTATGTGGCAAATCTCTCTCATCAAACTATAGATGTTTGAATAGCAAAAATAAACGAATGCAATCTATAGTAGCAGTGCATGAATCTGGAGAGCATCTAAGAACGTCAGTACTAGATGTTTTACCTAAATAAAGTAGCATGGCGTTATTCCTAATAAGCAGCACAATTTCGTCGCACTACTAATACAGTTAATGGCAACTGTACATAACCTTACCCCATGAGAGGTCTCCATTAACATTAATACAGTCGTTTTTATCAACCTTTTCTAAAATGAGGTGAACAATTTTGACATAATATTTGTTAGTATTTATATTGCATTCATAAAAAGGAGAAAAACATAATTCAGGTAAAATTGCTGATAACGAAAAGAGCATTTACGTTATATGACTTATACTACACGAAACAAAATCTCTCTGTCACAAAAAAAGCATGAGTTGCCCCAACGCCCTAGATTTCCAACACCCAGCTTCCAAACCTGGGGATATACTCAGGTTTCTTAATGCACTTATTCACTGGTACAACTGTGAATATGATGGTGATGTGATAAGCCAGCATTGTAGACCCACAGACCATTATTTCTGTTGAGTGCAACTCCTTGCACACCTTACATAGGAAGGATGTTATAAGAGAGAAGTGATGATAGTTGAAGACGGTTTGATTGCACGAAAGGTAGAGAGATAAATATGTGCAGGAAAAGTACAGCAGCTTGAAGGGATTTGTAGAGATGAGAAGAGATAAAGATACCGCAACTTACTCGAGACAAATGGAAAAACCAATAGACTCTCTCTCTCTCTCTCTCTCTCTCTCTCTCTCCCAACGTCACACATTTATTGAACTTAAATGTTTAATGGCAAAAAAAAAAAAAATCTTGATATTCAGACTACTGACTTAAAAAATGAATATCAGCTACAAGATTACACTTTTGAAAAGATTTTATAGAAGATCTCATGCAGGCGGTGGCATATGTGTTTATGTAAGAAACCTGAATTGTGATATTAGACTACATCACTCACGAAAAGAAAAAAAAATAATGGTCCAGTAAATATCACGGCTGACTCATCTGTTCTGAGTTATATTATGTTTTCTCGTCGGCCAAACCAGCCTTTAGCCGACGACATCGAGAAGTATTATGTACTAAATGAAGCAGTAAAATAAGTTCATAATCAGAGGCTTGAATGTCGTATCCATTATTTGGAATTATTTTTTAAGATTAGAAAATTAATCTCATAGATTGCTGGACTTTTAATACAGGCTAATTTTTTTTTCACCAACATGTATCTGAAACAACACATGGAGCTAGATCTGGCGATAACCTCCTAAGAGCATTTGATCAAAGATATTTCCTTGGGTGAGCACAAATACATCCGATCGTTATGAGATTTAAAACATATCTCCCACACACAACACCAAGACATAGTATTCAGGTCCAGAATTACCATCCACCAGTCTTTGTTTGCTTGAATAATGTTCACATAATATAAGTTTAAGCAAAATAACCTCCGTATAAGAGACATGGAATAATTTAAGCAATAATTCATGGGGCATCAAGAACATTCATACCCATGCGTGACAATACTAGTTATCAAATAATAAAAATCCCTGGTCTACCGTCAGATTTACCCAAGCCTTAGAAGAAAAACAACACACACACACACACACACACACACACACACACACACACACACACACACACACATACACACAATTTATGCAAGAAAAAAAATATTAGTCAAGATAATATTAGGCAACATCACAGATCATGGAGGGAAGACAAGAAGCTAATCCGGGAGCCAAAATACCAGAAGAAAATTTGCATGACATACTAGGAATCTTGGTGGTTTAGTGGATTAAGACGCTCCAACTGGATGGAGCCTATGAGAATTTCCATCTGTGGGAAAGTTGTTAATTGATCTTTACATTGTGCCACTCAGGGAAGGGTGTGGCTGGTCAACCTTGCCTTAAATGTCCAGACTGACTTAAACCGGGGTCCCCATGCTCCTGATTTGGCAGAAGAGGATTGGGTGATGAATTAATGGATGAATCATTATTGTTTATCCGCTTATGCATTACTCATGTTAATACAACGATGAGAAATGGTAATGCAGTAATTCTTAAAACACAGAATCTGAATCATGCTTATTCTCTATTTTACATATCCATTTCCCTAAGAACAGGAAACATTCTGCATTTGGATTATTAAACATTTTCTAAAGCTTCTTACTTTTCAGTGTAGAAACCAAGTAAGCAAAATCCAACATTTAATATTCTATAAATCACCGTCAAAGGCAATTGTTTTAACTGTGATTTGTAGGGGGGGCGGTGGCTCAATCGGTAGAAAGGTGGCCTACAATCCTACCGGACCCAGGTTCAAATCCCCGCTGGGGCAGGGAACAGTTTAAGGATTTGAATTTCATATAATTAAACTTTACTGATCTACCATATGACCCGCCGACATGTCGTAAAAATACCCCCGCTAATACCAATACACCAGTCCTGTATGAGACAGCCCTAGCATGTATTCAATATGGACGGTGGGTGTTAGCGCCGAAGTGGTGACACGTAGAGAAGTGTATAGTATGAAGGACTACTGGGCCTTGAGAGCAGGTGTGAAGCCTATGCCCAGAGTCGGACACATAAAAAAAAAAAAAAAAGCCACAGCAAAGATTCTGTTTTCATGTACAATGGCAAAGAATGACACCCGCTGTGCATTTTTAATATTTTAATAGTTGTGTGTGTGTGTGTGTGTGTGTGTGTGTGTGTGTGTGTGTGTGTGTGTGTGTGTGTGTGTGTGTGTGTGTGTGTGTGAGTAGTTTATGAGCAAAAGGTAAAGAGGAGAAGGAGTGTTTGTGTGAGAGTAGTTTATGAGCAAAAGGTAAAGAGGAGAAGGAGAAGCTTACTAGATGCAAGCAAATGTTGAGTGTACACATGTGAGGAAGGAGGCGGGCTTTTCGAAGCAGAAGTTAAAAGGAGTCAAGGAAGTACAGGTTAGTATTTATGGGAATATTAATGGAGGAAGAGGCAGAGGTGCAAGGAAGTATGAAAATAAACGAGAAACCGCTATATAATGAAGGGAAGAAATTTATTTGAAGAAGAGGATGCACGAAAGAAAGAGGAAAAGTAGAGATGAGTAGGAGTATGAGGAAAAAATATGGAAAACTAGAATGGCACTCAGTAGAGCGCATACCTCGGCCAAGGCCCAACATGCAATTCCTTTTAATTCAATCAAGTCTAATCCAGTATCAAACTCACCATAATTTTAAACACCATAATTTTAAACTACCCATAACTCTTAATCATAATTTTGTAACTCACTGTAACAGCCAACAAAACAGTGCATATCATTTGTTACTGTACGGCTGGAAAAAGACTACCCCCCTTTCAAAGCATATTTAAATCCGATAGATCCGGAATTTTATATGGATCCACACCAAACTGTACACATTCGTAGATACAAACATCCTAAATATGCCTGATTTTTTTTTTCATCAAGATTCACGCAATAATCACTGAAAAACTTACGAAAATGTCGAAAAACGCTCTATCTCGCAATGTTAAAGAAAGTGAAAAAAAAAAAAAAAAATCCTGGACCTGCACCTTTATCCGGATCTGCACTAAAATTTAACGGAGTCAATTCTGGGCCAAGGCCCATTCTTCTACTAAGTTACGTGGAAATCCGTTCAGTAGTTTTTGTGTAATCTTGCTCACAAACCAACCAATAAACCAGCAAACAAACGGACAGGGGTGAAAACAACCTCCTTGGCGGAGGTAATTAAACAAGGGATTCCATAAATACTACACATAAACCACATAAGCAGAGCTCGGTAGAACGGCAGTATATATATATATATATATATATATATATATATATATATATATATATATATATATATATATATATATATATATATATATATATATATATATATATATAATGTGTGTGTGTGTGTGTGTGTGTGTGTGTGTGTGTGTGTGTGTGTGTGTGTGTGTGGAGAGAGAGAGAGAGAGAGAGAGAGAGAGAGAGAGAGAGAGAGAGAGAGTTTCCTGTACACCAGGAACCTATTTACTGTGCTGGGTGGTAACCATCTAACCAAATTATGACACCTAATGGTTTATTGAGTAATTAAGGCGCTCCACTCGGATTGAACCGGTGCAGGTTTATATCCAAGGGATGGTTGACGCTTATTGCTCACATAATGCCACTCAAGGATGAGTGAGGCTGGCCACTCTCATCTTAAATGTCAGGACCAACTTGCCTAACCCCGGGCTCCTATGCTCCTCATGGGGCAACATAGGATTGAATGATATATATATATATATATATATATATATATATATATATAAATACATATATATACATATATGTCAGAAGTATCGAGCGCCCTGCGTCCCTTGTACGAAACAAACCTTTTAACATTGAAAAAACATGTAAATAACGCATTATATTTACCTTTAATGCTTGGTTGGGTATCCCTTACGCTTTTTCATGGACCTGAGACGTCGTGGAAGTGAAAGGGTGAGGTTCCTCAGGTGCTGAGGTTGTAATTTGGCCCAGGAGTCACGAATGGCTGCTTCCAGCTTAGGCAGAGAGCTCATGTCCTTCCCTTGGAGATTCTTCTTTACGAGGTACCAGAGGTTTTATATCGGGTTGAGGTCTGGGCTATTGCCTGGCCAGTCTTTCATGAAGGAGACCTCGCAGTCACGAAGCCAGTTGGTGACCGATTTGGCTTTATGAGCAGGTGCACCTTCCTGCTGAAACACTCGTGCACCTGTGAGCTCGAAGGACTCAGGTAAATGATCACAAAGAAGCTCCAGATAGTTCTTGGGAAGCACAACAAGCTTCCCCAAACCTTTCCCAGAGAAACAACCCCATACCATAAGTGAATCAGGGTGTTTAACTGTGCTCTCCACGTAACGGGGGTCAAGCAGGTCACTACCTTTGCGCCGGTACACACGCGCTCCTCGATTACAGGTAACACTAAACGTTGTCTCATCAGACCACAACACTGACAACCTTTGGTCCTCACCCCAGTTAAGGTACTTGTTAGCAAAGGCAAGCCTACGAAGTTGCTGGTAACGTGTAAGAAGAGGCTTTCTCACAGGCCTGTGACTTGTGTAACCAAGTTCATGGACTCTTCGAGACACCGTGCACACTGAAACCTCACCAAACACTTCTGGGTTGCTCTAATTAATTTTCCTTGCACTCACACGAGGATTAGACTCCACTGCACATTTTAACACATTAACAGACCTCAGGGAAGTTTTCCTGGGCCTACCAGACTGCGGTTTCTTTGTAGGAACGTCACCACTATTTTCCACTCGAAAAAGGGCACACCACCTCCGCACTATCGATCGAGCCACACCAAACAAATCACTAATTTCCTTAGTGGGGTGGCCTGCCTTCTTTAGAGCAATGATCTGTGATATGATTTCACTCGAAAATTCACGGGTAGGGGCCATAACAAAGTGACGAAAGGCAAAACACTGCGGGACACTAGGTAAAAAATGGCGCAAGAAGAGAGGGAGGCGCGACGGAGTTCCTCTCTCTCACGCAGCCCGTAGGCAACTGAGGCGGGAGCCAACCAGCGCGCAGTAAGCCCTCAAGCTGCTCTGACGTAATATTAGCAGCCAAAACATCTGGCTCAATTTTTAGTACCAAAAACGGATGATTCTTTTTTCGCCAAAAGTATTGTGCGCCCTGACATAGGCGCTCGATACTTCTGACGAGCACTGTACGTATATATATATATATATATATATATATATATATTGTTACGGAACAGAGAAAGATAATGTACACTTTAAGTGAGAATACTAAAAATCACTACTGTCCCATAAAGGTCCAGGTTCAAAATAAAAGAGTTAGGTAAAATTACAAGTTAAAGTTTAATGCTCAAACTAACAACAAAACATTAAGGACTCATAAGGATAATGTAATGGCAAAAAACAGGTTAAATATATGATTAACTGCAATAGCCTCTATTAACACGAAATTAGCAAGAGTAAATTTATCTAAGTCAGCCCTGATAAAATGAAAATACACTGGGTAATGCTCAGTTAATGCAAGATAAATTATTACAGATACAAACTATTATTAATGATAGCTGACAACAAGAACCCCACATGAATTACAAAAACCTTACTAGGCCTAAGAATCAACCTTATGCTACACAGTACAAGAAAAAATGCAACAACAGTTATACTCAAATTACACACAGCTGCTAGATGGTTGGAGACTTCCTGAGCACTCACAATAATAACTGTACAGGGGAGGACAGAGATGTGAACAAAATGAGGAGCAGATCTAAGTGGCAATGATGCAGAGATTGAGCTCATTATATAGGGGCCGGCAGAGCTTGATACAACTTGTAAGAAGGACGCGCAAATGAAGCCATAGGGGACAAGGAGCTGACAATCCTACTCTGAACAACAGAAAGGACGACTTACTCTACTATAACGGTAGAAGGGGGGGACTGAGGCAGAACACGCTCGTGATCAAACATGCAGCATACTATGCGATAAAATTACACAAAGGATGATGAAATCATAGGCTATGTAACACCTCCCCACAAAGAAAAAGAAATTTACAAAGGAAATATCTTCTTACTCTAAAACAATCTATCTAAAGTCTAGATAAGCAATCTGCAATAACATTTTCTTTCCCATTGACATGTTGTATGTCTAATGAACACTCATGAAGAAATAGACTCCATCTTGTCAATCTCTGATTTTTATCTTTAAACTTACTAAGGAATTTCAGTGGGTTATGATCGGTATAAATGACTATGGGGTCAAAACCAGAACACAAATAAAATGAAAAATGCTGTAAACCCAACATCAAGGCCAAAAGCTCTTTCTCAATAGTTGAGTAGATCTTTTGAGGTGGAGTGAACTTCTTACTGTAATAAGATACAGGGTGTTCAATACCCTGATCATCCTCTTGCAGCAAATCAGCCCCAGCTCCTATATCACTTGCATCAACAGCCATCTTAAAAGGCTTAGCAAAATTTGGAGTAGCGAGCACTGGCTGACTTAATAGGATAGCTTTAAGTTTATTGAAAGAGGATTCACAGTTATCGGTCCAGACAAATTTAACTCCCTTTTTCAGTAGGTCTGTAAGTGGTGATACAAGAATTGAAAAGTTAAGAACAAATCTCCGGTAATAACCTACCATTCCCAAAAATCTTTGTAGCTCTTTCCTACTTTTAGGTCTGGGAAGATCACTTATAACCTGAACCTTAGCTACTGGTGGTGCAAGATGTCCATCACCAATTACATACCCAAGGTATTGAACTTTAGCTTGACCAAACTCACACTTTGATAAATTAGCTACAAGATTAGCCTGAACCAAACGCTCAAGGAATTTACTGACATGGCATAGGTGATCTTTCCAGTTGTCACTGAAGATTAATACATCATCAATATAAACAACACACCCTGCCAAACCCTCTGTTACAACATTAATGAGCTTCTGAAATGTGGCTGGTGCATTCTTCATACCATATGGCATTACAGAACATGCAAAAGTCTTTCCTAGTGTTACAAAACATGAGATCTCCCTAGCACGTTCAGTCATAGGTACTTGCCAGTATCCCTTTAACAAATCAAACTTACTTATGTACCTAGCCTTTCCGATCTTGTCTATGCAATCTTCCACGCGAGGGAGAGGGTAAGTGTCTGTTTTGGTTATCTGATTAACACGTCTGTAGTCGATGCAAAGCCGCTGTGACCCACCCGGCTTAGGGACCAGAGTGACAGGAGAACCCCACTCGCTCTGACAGGGCTCAATCATCTTGTGGTCCAACAGATAGCCAAGCTCCTTCTGGATGAGAGGAACTTTCACTGGGTTCACACGGTAAGGAGGCAGTTTAATTGGCTTTGCGTCTCCAACATCGACATCATACATCAACACAGTGGTTCTTCCTGGAGTAGCACGGAACACTTGCGGGTACTCCTGCAGTAATGCCGAAAACTCCTGCCTTTCCTCGGGAAGTAGATGAGAAAGCTTAGTCTGGAGATCATTCATGATATCAGGATTCTTCCCCAAACTATCACTCAGGCTCATACTGCATGGGAGAGTTTCACTTGCAGACTCGGGTGGAACAGCTACAGTGCAGACTGGATTATTTTCGTCCCGCCTGTGATATAACTTTAGCATGTTGATGTGACATTGTTGCTTGTTCTTTCTACGATCTGGTGTGGCGATGACATAGTTGACATCACTGAGTTTCTTCTCCACGAAATAAGGACCACTAAACTTGGCTTGAAGAGGTTGCCCATGCACCGGTAGCAGAATCAAAACCTGATCTCCTGGCTGAAAGTGGCGTAACCTGGACTTCTTATCATACCAAGTCTTCATCTTCTCCTGAGCAGCTCCTAAATTCTCTCTCGCCAGCTGTAAAGCAGTGGACAGCCGTTCTTTGAACTTCATCACATACTCCAGCAGGTTGACGTCATCTTCCTCTGACAGCCAGCATTCCTTGAGTAACTTAAGGGGTCCTCTTACTTCATGGCCAAACAGTAGTTCAAAAGGTGAGAAGCCCAGTGATTCATTTGGAGATTCTCTTGCGGCAAATACGACGAATGGAAGGCCTTTATCCCAGTCTTTCTGATGTTCCAAACAGTATTTCTTGAGCATCGATTTGAGTGTTTGATGATATCTCTCCAACGCTCCTTGGGTCTGGGGATGGTAAACTGAAGACGTGATCTGGGTGATGCCCAACTCTTTCAGAGACTGCTTGAAAACGTTTGACATGAAATTACTTCCTCGGTCTGACTGTACCTCCTTGGGCAGACCAAACTTGGTGAAGAACCCTAGCATTTCCTTAACCACGTTCTTTGCTGAGATATTTCTAAGTGGAATGGCTTCAGGATAACGAGTAGCCATATCAATCAGGGTCAACACATAAGAAAATCCTGAAGAAGTCTTAGGAGGAGGGCCCACAATATCCACCAACACACCGGTGAAAGGCGCCTCAAAAGGAGGAATGGGAACTAGAGGTGCAACCTTTTCGGTCTGATTACACTTCCCCACAACTTGACAGGTGTGACAAGACTTACAATACCAGGAAACATCCCTGAAGATACCTGGCCAGTAGAAGTGTTTCAAAATGCGTGCCACAGTCTTCCTCACTCCAAGGTGTCCTGCCAAACTGGAATCATGAGCCACTCTAATGATATCCTGCCTACAAACACGAGGGATGACAACTTGATGTACAACCTCCCATTCACAGTCGGCTGATGCTGCTGGGGGTCTCCACTTCCTCATAAGTACTCCTGACTTTACATAATAACATTAGAAGCACCGGCTGACTCTTCTTCACTGTAAGCAGAGTTAGCTAGACCTTTCAACTCAGGGTCAGCAACCTGCAACTCAACCAACTCTTGACGAGACAAATTATCAACACTATGGGGTACTGCCTCATCTGGTGAGTGGTCCAAATTAGCAAGAAAAGTGTCAGCTAGGATAACATCATCATCATCATTATCCTCTAAATCACCAGTAACTTTAGACTTAGCCCTAGTGACAGCACATGCAGGGAACACATCAGGGAGATGACAATCCTGGGACGCAGCCACTGGCTCACTAGACAACTGAGGAGCTGGAGACATTTGACTTCCACCAATATCATTTCCAAGTAAGAAAGTTACACCTGACATTGGGAGTGTCTCAACCAACCCAACCATAACGGAACTATTAACAAAACCAGACTCTAAATTCACTCTGCACAGAGGGACAGAGAAGTAATTATTCCCTACACCTTGTAAGATTACAGTTTCATCAGAGGAATTAACATTAGAGCCTAGAACACTGGTCAGCATAAGGGATTGGCAAGCACCTGTATCACGATATATTTGAACTGATTTCCTGTCATTACTGTCCAGAGGACTGACAAAACCATCAGACAGGAAATTAGAACATGAACTCTTGAGAGTGTCACCCACGTTACTGCTCAAAAGAGGAGCTCCATCATGAGAATTTAAGTCACCCCTCAAAGCAGGTTCAGTTAACTCAGTTAAAGAATTCTGGGAACTCTCAAGGGTGGACACTAGACCAATTGACTGAATATTTAAAGACTCCTTTTTGTTCACATCACGCTGTCTCCTGAAACATTTCTCCGTAGTATGACCAAGCTTACTACAATAAGTACATTTACTCACTTATAGCTTTCAGAGGTGATTTTAAAAAATCCCCAGTCGCTGTGGTAATCCAGGAATACAGTAATAACAAATAACTTGCGAAAGACTTATTCAATAGAAAATATGGAAAGGCCGTGCCCTTTTGGTCAAGAATAAATCACAGTTGTATATTCATTTATGACACCCAGATCCTGGAGAAATATCATTTATGTGACTACAGAATGAAGTTTTAATTCAATCTGCGAAAATAACATGTTACTCAAGCATGAAGTTAGGGGTGTGTAGGTGGTGGCGACCATCATCCACTCACTTGATATAGTGCTGCCTACTTCTTCCTTAGCCTTTATCATTCTTTTTCTGTGCCTGCCCTCCTCTCTTCTTATTTCTCCCATCTTTCCTGTCACTTCTTACTGCTTTTCTTTCCTTTACAGGTGGCTTTACATTGAGTGACAAGCCAGATGGTTTCCTGCAAGCCAAGAAACCATTTAAAATGCTGGGTGGTGACCATTGAACCAAACCATACATGCTCCCTACATGTCAACATGTGGGTTGCAGAGGGTTAGTGCCCCTCCCCGTAAAACAAATAACTCAGAGTCAAGTGGCCACCCCATACAGGATTATGGCATCTGGCAGTAGATAGATGTCGGAGGTGGCGTCCAACTGAGGGCAAGGGGTCAATTCAAACCCAAAACTCATTCATCCTCATATCATTTGAGTAGGTTAGGGTAAGTTAAGTTGCATTGGTTAAATGATGTTCAGTTAATTTGTTAGGTAATATTAGACTGGAAACAAACGATTAGTTGCAGACTGACCTTGGAGCTGAATCAATCAAAAATTCCAACCTGGCAGGTGGCTGACTGCCATGGTTTGTGTGTAAAACTAGAGGTTGTATAGTTTATATCTCTTCAGTATTATGGTTGTCCACAACTTTTTAAAGCTAAGTAAATTATAACTGTGTTATAGATTACAGTATTTAGAAAAAATAGCAGTTGTAATTTCTATGCATGGGACACCAATATATATCTATATCTATCTATCTATCTATATATATATATATATATATATATATATATATATATATATATATATATATATATATATATATATATATACATATACACAATATATATATATATGCGGGTTTTATTTGCCCGTGTAGATTACAACTCTCAGTGTTTGGAGGCTCCCCACACAGCTCCTCTCAACACAGTGAAGTCAAAGGATTTTTGTTTCATTAACTCTCCTCCTCCTACTGGCTCCCTTCAACCACTGTCTCTTCGTCACACTGTTGCATCTTTATCTCTTTTATATCACAACTTCAGTGGTCACTGCTTCTCAGAACTATCAACTTGCATCCAACGACCACTATGGCTGGCACATAGCACCCATCTAGAAACAAACTCTCATCCCTTTTCTGTCCAGCTCTCTAATGCAAGAGTTAACTTCAACTCTCAGTCCTTTCTGTATGCAACAGGTCAACTCTGGAACTGTTTCTCTCAATCTGTTTTTCCTACTACCTGTGATCTCCAATCTTTCAGATGCAGTGTGTCGAGGCATCTCAAAATGAATGGATCTTAAATTTGGCTCTCTGTTGTCTTGTTTTTGTTTTTTTCTTGAAGGAAGCAGTGTGCAGGGCCCTGGCTTTTCGCTTCTTCTTCCTTGCATTTTATATATATATATATATATATATATATATATATATATATATATATATATATATATATATATATAAAACCACGTTGAGTACACCGCTTCCCGTTCGATCAGCGAAGTTAAGCAACGTTGGGTCTGGTTAGTACTTGGATGGGTGACCACCTGGGAACACCAGATGCTGTTGGCATCCTTACGTCAAGTGGGGTTGGTGGAGGATTAGTGCCCCTCCCTGTAAAACAATTAACTCTAAGCCCTTGGCCACCCTGTCTGGGATACATGGCGTCTGGCAATGAAAATGATGAAATGAACTTTTCTGAAATCTAGAGGTGGAGCTGATATTTACTTCCTGAGAAACATCATCTTTATTCTCTTTCCTGTTACCTGTACTCTGAGTAGAGGCAACGTACTTACTCTCAGCTTTCCCTTTTTCTTTAAAATATCTCTTGTGAGTGAGGACATATTCATCAGCTAAAACTGCAGCATCAGACAAATTATCTATTCTTTTCTCATCAAGATATAGGCTTACATCTTTATTAATACACCTCTTGAAGTCCTCCAGCAAAATCATCTGCTTAAATTTATCAAAATCAGAATCCACATTCTTAGAATTTAACCACTGCTCTAACAGATCTTCTTTGATTTTTGCATACTCAACATGGGATTGCTTATCTTGCTTATAAGTTGTCCTAAATTTTACTCTATAGGCTTCAGGAACAAGCTCATAGGCCTTAAGAATCAAGCTCTTAACTACATCATAATTATCAGATTGATCCTGAGGCAAAGATGCATAAGTTACTTGAGCTTTACCGGTGAGAACAGTTTGAAGGAGTACTGGCCAATACATTTTGGGCCAATTAAAACCTGTAGCTACCCTCTCAAACAACTGAAAATACTTTGTTAAATCAGATTCATTAAAAGGAGGGATAAGTTTAACATTTTTAGCCACATCAAAATCATCAGAGCTAGATGATCCAGTTCCACCTTGTTTCATGCGATACTCATGGTCTGCCTGAATCCTAGCAATTTCAACTTGTGCCTCAGCCTCCTTAGAACGGGCCTGAAATTCAGCCTCCTTAGCACGAGACTCCGCCTCCTTAGCCTGAGCCTCCTGCAGGGCTAGCTGTAACTTAGCTAATTCAATCTGCGTTTGCTCATTTGGAGGAGTTACATTAAACAAGCTTTCATTAATCATGTCAACAATTTGATCTTTAGAATGATGAGAGCGAACAACAATTCCCAATTGTTGAGCAACAAGCTTAAGTTCATTCTTTGTTCTGTTTTCTACATCCAACACTGTTTGCACATTTGACAAAAAATCTTTGGCTTCATCAAGCGTAGTAATAGTAGACATCATGAATAAGTAACAGTCACAAAATATCAAGCAATATCCTTATGATAATATCCTGAATATCCTGATGAGAGGTCGCCAAATTTATGTTACGGAACAGAGAAAGTTAATGTACACTTTAAGTGAGAATACTAATAATCACTACTGTCCCGTAAAGTTCCAGGTTCAAAACAAAATAGTTAGGTAAAATTACAAGTTAAAGTTTAATGCTCAAACTAACAACAAAACATTCAGGACTCATAAGGATAATGTAATGGCAAAAAACAGGTTAAATTTATGATTAACTGCAATAGCCTCTATTAACACGAAATTAGCAAGAGTAAATTTATCTAAGTCAGCCCTGATAAAATGAAAATACACTGGGTAATGCTCAGTTAATGCAAGATAAATTATTACAGATACAAACAATTATTAATGATAGCTGACAACAAGAACCCCACATGAATTACAAAAACCTTACTAGGCCTAAGAATCAGCCTTATGCTACACAGTACAAGAAAAAATGCAACAACAGTTATACTCAAATTACACACAGCTGCTAGATGGTTGGAGACTTCCTGAGCACTCACAATAATAACTGTACAGGGGAGGACAGAGATGTGAACAAAATGAGGAGCAGATCTAAGTGGCAATGATGCAGAGACTGAGCTCATTATATAGGGGCCGGCAGAGCTTGATACAACTTGTAAGAAGGACGCGCAAATGAAGCCATAGGGGACAAAGAGCTGACAATCCTACTCTGAACAACAGAAAGGACGACTTACTCTACTATAACGGTAGAAGGGGGGGACTGAGGCAGAACACGCTCGTGATCAAACATGCAGCATACTGTGCGTTAAAATTACACAAAGGATGATGAAATCATAGGCTATGTAACAATATATATATATATATATATATATATATATATATATATATATATATATATTTGGGGGAGGTGGTGGCTGAATCGGTAGAGAGGCGGCCTGCAGTCCTGATGGGCCCAGGTTCGAATCCCGGCTGGGGAAGGGAACAGTTTAAGGATTTGAATTTCATAAAAGCAGACTTTCCTGATCTACCAGATGACCCGCCGACATGTCATAAAAGTACCCCCGCTAATACCAATACACCAGTCCTGTATGAGACAGCCCTTGCATGTATTCAATATGGACGGTGGGTGTTAGCGCCGAAGTGGTGACATGTAGAGAGGTGTATGTATGTTGGAGGACTACTAGGCCTTGAGAGCAGGTTGTAAAGCCTATGCCCAGAGTCGGACACATAAAAAAAAAAAAAAAATTGTATATGTATGTGTTTATATATGTATATATGTATGCATATATGTATATATATGTATATATATGTATACGTGTATATATATGTATATATATGTATATATTTGTATACATGTATATAGATGTATATATTTATATATGTATGTATGTATGCATATTCATATGTATGTATGTATGTACATCATCGTCATCATCATCAGCCGTTTGAGTATCCACTGCAGGACCAGCCTATGCCGACCGAAGTCGGGCCGATGGCCGATATAGTCAATGTATGTCTACCAAGTGGCTTAGGCTGTCTGGTAGAGATTGTATGTAGGGAGAGAAGTGCATGGAGGTGTAATTGTAGTGCTGTAGTGGCTTTGGATTTGTGTGTAGTCTGTGAACCAAGTGTAATCGGCCCGTGCGAGCCGAGTGGGTGCAAGTATGCTTTATAGTAAGCGACAGTGGTCCAACCACAGCACCCTTTATGTCCGCCAAAGTAGTACATGGCCGGGTGAACACTCCCAAAGTTTATTACCCAGATTGAGGCCGAACCCTGGTTCACTCATGTACGAAAATGCACACTCTACCACTGTACCACAGAGGCTCCATGTATATATATATATATATATATATATATATATATATATATATATATATATATATATATATATATATATATATATATATATATATATATATATATATATATATATATATATATATATATATATATATATATATATATATATATATATATATATATATATATATATATATATATATATATATGTATATAATACGTATATATATATATATATATATATATATATATATATATATATATATATATATATATATACGTATATATATATATATATATATATATATATATATATATATATATATATATATATATATATATATATATACGTATATATATATATATATATATATATATATATATATATATATATATATATATATATATATATATATATATATATATATATATATATATCGTTTTCGTTTCGTTTTCGTTTTTAAAGGCTCCAACATGCTTGGATGTGTCGGCCTTGCTCACCTAATGGCAGCTCTCCACGCTGCACGATCCATTGCAGCCTCCCTGTTCAGTCCCTTAACCCTAAGGTCACACTTAATGACCTCGTCCCATGTCTTTCTCGGTCTACCCCTCATAACCCCACCCCCAATATTAACACTTCTCACCTTCCTCACCCAATTATCATCCCCCATCCTCTCCACATGTCCAAACCACCTCAATCTACCTCTCCTCATCACAACACCAATACACTTCAGTCCCATCCTACCTCTCAACTCTTCCATTGTAAAACCCAGCCCCTCCAGGCCTTGGACACAGGTATGCACTGCACATCCACCTAATCATTGTCATTTCTGTACGTCTGAGCCGGCGAATGTCTTCCTCCTTCACTGCCCAGGTCTCACTGCCATACAGCATTACACTCCTAACACATGCTGCATACAAAGACCCCTTAGCACGTAGGGAGAGCCCTCTCAATGTCAGGAGAGGCAAGAGCTCCCTGAACTTCTTCCAACCACTTCTCACCCTAGCCACAGAGCTAGCTCCAGCCCCACCTCCAGCACATAACATGTCTCCCAAATAACAAAACTCTTCCACACACTCAAGAGATTCACCAGAAAGTTCAATCCTTTCACGTCTGACGATCTCCACCTGCTCACCCCGGCACGCCGTACACATAAAATCAGCATTATCTCGCAGTCTACCTCTGATACAACTACATCTCTTATGCACCCATTTATCACACACACCGCACAAGATGGAATTACTTCCCACGCCCTTGTGGCAAACTGCACATGGCCACTCTCCCTCGTCTTTGACAGTAACGCCACCAACCCTAGATATCATCACTTTTGTTTTATCTGCATTTACCCTTAAACCCTTTTGCCCCATACCATCTCTCCACTTCCTAAACCTTTCCTCCGCCTCCCTTTCATTCTCTGCAATCAACACCAAATCATCAGCATACAACAACTCCCACGGGAGTCCGTTTCTAAAGTCACGTGAAAGGGCTTCAAGTACCATGATAAACAACATGGGACTCAAGACTGACCCCTGATGCACACCAACATTCACGGAAAACTCATCACTCAAACCTCCATTCACTCTCACCTGGGTGTGAGCACCCACATACATGGCCATAACCACCCTAACCAGCCACTCCTCCAAGCCAAGCTTTCTCATTGCCCACTTCACCACCTCTCTAGGGACTCTGTCAAAGGCCTTTTCCAAATCAACAAAAACAAAATAAAGATCCCTTCTCCTACCAATATATTTTTCCTGAAGCTGTCGAACAATGAATATGGCATCAGTGGTCCCCCTACCTGGCATAAACCCAAACTGCATCTCATCAATATTCACTCTTTCTCTAATCATACCTTCTAAAACTCTCTCCATTACCTTCATTATCTGATCTAAAAGCTTTATACCTCTATAATTTCCTCTTTCCAGGGCATCACCCTTCCCTTTATACACATTTACAATTACACTCTTCAGCCAATCATCTGGGACAACACACTCATAAATAATCCTATTTATCAGGTCAGTGACTAAACTCACCCCTGTATCGCCTGAGGCCTTCAACATTTCGGCAGTCAACCCAGACACACCTGCTGCCTTCCCCACCCTCATCCTGCCTATTGCCTCACTCACAGTAGCAGTATCAATCAAAGGCCAAGGGCCAGACACTGGATCTGCTGGCTCCAAACCTTCCCTGTCCCAGTCAAACTCCTCATTCAACAACCGGTTATAATGCTCTCTCCATGCATCTTTAATATCCTCACTGTTCACCACTACCCTTCCTTCATCATTCTTCACACACTGCTCACCTGTGATATGTATATATATTTACTTATAAATATATATATGTATATAATACATATATATATGTACATATATTTACATATATATATATATATATATATATATAGATAGATAGATAGATAGATAGATAGATAGATAGATAAATAGATAGATAGATATAGATATATATATATATATATATATATATATATATATATGTATATATATATATATATATATATATATATATATATATATATATATATATATATATATATATATATATATAGATATATATATATATATATATATATGATAATCAGCCGTTTGAGTATCCACTGCAGGACCGGCCTATCCCGACTGAAGTCGGGACGATACAGCCAATGTATCTATTCCAAGTGGCTAAGGCTGACTGGTAGTGATTGTATGTATGGTGAGAAGTACTTGTAAGTGTAATTGTAGTGTTGGAGTGGCTTTGGATGTATGTGTAGTCTGTGTACCAAGTGTAATCGGCCCGTGCAAGCTGACTGGGTGTAAGCATACTTTATAGTAAGCGACACTGGTTCAACCACAACACCCCCTTTGTCCGCCAATGCAGTACGTGGCAGGGTGAACACTCCCAAAGTTTATCACCCTGGCGGGGCGCGAACCTTGGTTCACCCTAGTGCGAAACGCACAGTCTACGACTGTACCAGAGGCTATATATATATATATATATATATATATATATATATATATATATATATATATATATATATATATATATATATATATATCATCATCATCATCACATCATAATCATCATCATCATCTTCATCAGCCATAAATAGTCCACTACTGAACAAAGGCCTCTCCCAACCTTCTCCACGAATTCCTTGACTGAGTTAATCTTTGCCCCGTTTTCCCCGCAAATTTCTCTATCTCATCTCTCCATCTCCTGTCTGGCCTTTTTCTGCAACGCTTACAATGTCTTGGTGTCCAGTCTGTCAGCCTCTTGCTCCATCGGTTATCCTTTATTCTTGCTATATGGCCTCCCCACCTCCATTTCAATTCTTTATAACTTCTATAATATCTTTGTCTTTAGTCTGCTCCCTCACCCTAGTTGATCTTTTCTTGTCTCTTAAAGATATTCCCAACATTGACCTTTCCATTGCTCTCTGAGAACAGATTAATTTATTTTCCATTAATTTGGTTAGTTTCCAGGTCTCACAACCATACGTCATAGCTGGAATTATACATTCGGTATATACTTTTCGTTACATACAAACTGGCAAGCTACCTTTCATAATGTCTCTTTGTTTACCGCTAGCTTTCCATTATGCGTCTTTTTATTTCGCTATCATGATCTTTTGTTAATTTTAGTATTTGTCCCAAGTAGTTGTACTCCTCAACTTCTTCAAGAATTTCATTGCTTATTCTGATGACTCTCTGTGGAGTTTGTAGATTAAACATTAGTTTTACTCTAGTTCATCTTCAGTCCTACTTTCTTTCTCTGTTCAGATCATTTAACATTTCTTGCAATGCCTCCGCTGCTTCTGAGATTAGGACAATGTCATCTGCAAATCTTAAATGGTTTAGCTTTTCTCCATCTATGTTCACTCCTTTGTTTTCCCAGTCTAGCTTTCTGAAAATACTTTCTAGGCATGCTGTAAATAATTTTGGTGAAATTGTATCTCCCGACGCACGCCCTTCTCAATCTTAATTTTTTTCCGAGTCCTTCTGTAATTTAACTGTAGCAGTTCCCTCTTTATATATGTTTTCGACAGTTTTACAATGTTCTCATTCACTCCTTGTTCTCGCAGTGAATTTATAATCCCTATGTGCTCCACTGAATGAAAAGCCTTTTCATAATCAACAAAACCTAAGCACAGTGGCTTATTATATTCTGTAGTTTTCTCAATTAGCTGATTCATTGTATGAAGATGATGATATGTGGTTGAATACCCGCTTTGGAAACCTGCCTGTTCACGAGGTTGGTTCTCCTCCAAAATTGTTGTTATTCTGTTCATAAGGACTTTAGTGAAGAGTTTGTAAATGACTGATAATAAGCTAATGGGTCGATAGTTAGTAAGATCTTTTGAGTCACCTTTTTTGTAAAGTAAAATAACTATTGCATTACACCATGTTTTGGGAATTTTCTTCTGTTTTATACAGTGGGTAAATAAGTGAGCAAGCCTATTTTGTACTTCTACTCCGGCATCCAACAGTAAATCTGTTACTATTCCATCTTCCCCCGGAGCCTTCCCTCTTTTCATATTTTTAAGAGAAATATTTACTTCGTCTGGTTTTACCTCAGGTATTTCATTTGTGTCAACTGAAAAGTTAGCTATTGGTACTACCGTCTTTCATGCATACAGTTCTTTGTAAAATTCTTCAACTCTCTTCACCATCTTATCTCGGCATTTAATGATTTCACAGTTTTTTTTTCTTTCGGTGATGTCATTGTTGCTTTCCTAGTGCCATTTTACTTCGGACCTGTGTCAGACATTTTCCATTTTTGATGGTTTCTTTGATCTGATCCACGTTTCTCTTTCTTTTTTCTTCTCTTTGTCTTTTGTTGATAAGCTTATTTAATTCCGCTCGTTCTATTTCGTCTTTCTTTGTTTTTACTTTCATTTCCTTTCGTTTTTTCATAAGCTCGAGTGTCTTTTCTGAATATTTCTTGGCTTTGGCTTTATTAGGTTTTCCTACTACCTCCGCTTGTTCTCTTAGCACTTTTGTTAGTCTGCCATTCAGCTAATCAGTGTCACACTCTGCATTACTTAGAGCTTGAAATCTGTTCCTTATTTCCAACTGAAAGGCTGCTTTGTTTTCGTTTACTTTTATTTGGCATATCTTTTTATCTTTAATCATCTTCTTTCTTTCACTTCTGAAACTGAATCTGGCTGTGCATCCCACCATTCTATGATCACTACCTATATTTATTTTGTTGATAACTGTGACATTTGTGATCGTGTTATTCTTATCTGCTCTAATGAAGTCGATTTCATTCTTTGTTTCTCCACTTGGGCTTCTCCAGGTCCACTTTCTCCCTGTTTTTTTTTTTTCTTTTTTTTGTGTGTGGAAGAATGTGTTCATTATTCTCATGTTAAACATTTCAGCAAAATTTACCAGCATTTCTCCTCTTTCTCTCCTTTCTCCCACTCCAAATTTTCCCATACATGCTTCTCCATTTTTTGACTTCCCAACTTTTGCATTGAAGTCTCCCAAGGGTAGAGTATATGTTGTCTTTTCTTTTTCCATAATCTGGGAGATGTCATCATAGAATGTTTCTATATCTTCATCTGAGCTTTGAGAAGTTGGTGCATATACTTGTATTATTTTCAGGGTATATTTTTTGCACAGTCTAATGACAACAAATGCTGCTCTGTCAGATACACTGCGAATTTAACAATGTTGTCTGCAAGATTTCTGTTAATTAGAAATCCTACGCGAGTCACGATCGGCCCCGTGGCACATATATGATGTAGGAAATAGGGTGTTGTAGTCGGTGGTTTGTCAGACAAAGGGAAGACATGACGATGTTTTTCCACAAGGTATTTGAGGGCATCGTTCTCCCGACTTTGAGGTGAAAACAATTCATCTATAACCATATCAAGTCTCCTCAACCTTTCCTCCTCTTTTGTTACACTGCTAACGTGGCCTTGCTCATTGTCCTGACTTTCATCCCATCTTACTCCTCTAGTGATTCCCTGTGCCTACCCTATACCTGCCAGATGTACTGATTCGGTCAGGAGTAGCGTCGATGCTGTATAGGCAACATAAACCCTGGTCTTTTCTCTCGCCTCATTCTGGACCATGTTCACAATTCCTGGCCACAGCATAGCGGCGAAATTACTACCGGGACTTGGAGAAAATAAACCAAGTGTCCACCCAAAAATATTAGTCTTTAACGTGATGAGGCCATACGCAAATGGATTTGTTACAATCGTCTCACTCATCATGCAGCATCCAGAGACGTACTCTGACATATCTGATAGGCCAGCTTCTGTTAAGGTCAGGGAGGAAGCATTATCTGTGCGAAGACCTTCCTATCCGACCTGTATTTCTACCTTTTCTCCATCAATCTCGATCTGCAACTAGTCTGGGATAATATGTTCATTACAAGCAAAAATGAAATCGAAACCCAGAATCACTGAAATTGTACGCGGTAAATTTCTGATCACAACTTTCATACCTGCTGCCTGCAAACCCTATGGGTAGGTCTATTACTCCTGCAATTTTAAGTCCATCATCGCATGCAGACAACTACCGTTCAGCCTACATACAGCCTGAGCTGAGGTCTCGTCTCACTCAAATGTTCCCTGGTTAAGAAGTGATCGGCATGCCCCCATGTCTAAGAGCATAGGGCAATCTCTCATTTCACCGCATGCTCCCATGACTAGCCCCAAATCCATTGCATTTCCTTAAGTCGCAACAGTTAGTCGACTGAATTTTGTGTGTGTGTGTGTGTGTGTGTGTGTGTGTGTGTGTGTGTGTGTGTGTGTGTGTGTGTGTGTGTGTGTGTGTGTGTGTGTGTCCACGAGTGACGAACACTGCTCGGTATGGCGGGTTTACTCGTACAATGATCACATCGTGTCACCTGACAAGAGTTGTCTAGTTAAGAGAAACAGGAAGCTGCCATGAGACCCGAGCCACCGCAGCATCTGAGTTTTCTCCTTTCCTCAGCTGAAAGTTATACTAGCCTTGCGAGATCGTCCTTGTGGCAGGGCACGTATGGAATCGGTGTCCTGCAGCACAACATCAGTTACTCTTTCCCAGCCCTACAGAGGTTAACTTCCCAGGGACTAGCATTAATTATTACTGGATACTGAGAAGTTATTTTGTGCTTTTAGCTGACGCTTAGGACATGTGAAATTCCTTTGTCTCTTACACTCACAATCTCCTCATTTTAGCAACTACCACTCATTTCATTTTGCTGTCCATGGTCGTGTGACTGTCTGCTTCCCTCAGCAGAACTGCAGTGCTTCTGAGACAATCCACAAGACTGTTCCATCTGCCTAATACTGTTCTCTGCTTGGCAACTGTATTGACTGTGCTTATATCCATTCTGGAGCACTGTCTTGCCCCTTACTTGAGATGTTTTTCCCCATGTACTTTCGTCACATACACTTATAATCAATGATGCTTTTATTGGTATCTTCCTCGTAACCTCTTACTAAAATTAATGATGCTTTTTGGGGTACCTTTCTCATGTCATTAAAATTTATGATGCATTTGAACAGTACTCTCTCATAACCCCTTTTTCTCACTACACACTCCACAAAGGATCCGTGATACTCCACAGGGGTCATGTCTACGTTACAAGTCTCAAGTACTTTTGCATTCTTTACTGTCCTCTCCTATTTTCACTACTTATTTCCTCCCTCTTTTGCGATTTCCATTGTCTCCTGCCATCATTAGGTCTTCCCTGCAGCATCTCATGCTTCCTGTCCTTTTCTAATCTCCTCATGATGTTTACTTTTGACAGCATTATATTACACTTTCAGTAACTTGCGACACTCCCTGTGAGTAGCAGTCTTTTTTTTCTTTTCCATTTTCTTCTCCCTTTTCATTTCCGCCTTCTCTGCCGTCTTTGTCGCATTGTCCTTGCTTAGATCCTATGCTCAGATTAATGGGTGTGTCAGGTAGGCTCAGGGTGTGTGAAGTTTGGCTTATTTGTTTTGCTGGTTTTGTAAACTTTTGCCTCACACGTGTTGGCTTCGGTATGGTCGGGATATGTAACATTATGAAGTGTTTGGCTCTCCCGACAATGTTACCACATCGACGATAACACCCTCTTGTCCATACTAAATACATACTAGGGCTGCCTCATGCAGGTCTGGTGTATTGTTAAGAGCGAGGGTGTTTTTACATTTCGGCGGGTATTATGGTAGATCATTAAAGTCTCCTTAAACTAAGTCCACAGCCTTAAACTGCTCCCCCCCCTAGTCGGCATTCTAGCCTAGGTCCATTAAAACTGCAGGCCACCTCTACCAACTCGACCCTTCACAAACTACAGTACCGATGTAACCAACTGGTCTTAGGATCGATCACCTGAATTTGCCTCTTCATTAGACCTTCAACAGATAGCTATCAAAATCAGACTAGAAAACACTCAGGGACCGCATACCTCCGCCAATGCCATTGCCATTAAAAAAGGATCCGGATTCAGATCCGTGGAGATATTGTGTAGAATATTTAGGAACTGGATTCGCCCCAAAACTTAATCAATTGTTCCTTGACCCATGGCTCACACTTCCACAAAATTTTTTATAAAAATTCATTGAAAACTTTTTAAGGTATTATACACAGTAGGGTGTCCCATTTTTTTTTTTTTCCAGAAGTTTGTCATGCACACCCCTCTGATTTGTCCCACTCGTGAAAACATGCCAGCAAGATGAATTTCACTAATGTTCTTTAATTTTAAGAGTCCCCTCAAACCATGTATTACTTTTGCTGAACGGCTACTCTCTACCTTATACTAATAATCCAGGACCAATTGGACCGCCACGTACTTTTCCTGACCTGCAGGCACCACATGATGGAATGGGTAATCACCTCAGTCTTTGACTTGTTCTTCAGGTCTTCTGGCCCTGAAATTGCGCTGTTCACTCGTTTCAAATCCTAATGAGAGTTCGTCAACCAGAAGCAGGCTTCTCCATTTGACGGCGTTGGCCCAAGCAACATCCTTTTCGAATGGGGGGCTTTGAAAAAAAGAGCAGATTGTCCACTTCATTGAAGAACAGCTTGAAGTTGGCCACCCAAGAGATGATTACCGAGAGTTCCTGATCCTCACTCTGGTCTTCCTCGATGGTCATGGCAAACGAGATCTCCGGTACAATCGTCCTGGAGCATACCACCGGGCCAGGTGGATGGCCAAAGGCATTTACTGTCTTAAGATTTTATCTTCCGAAGCCAATTCCACCTGACCACTCACGAGGTGTGGTCGCTATGCAGGATAAACGTCTTTGCCATCACCATCTACCTGCAGAGGTGGTTCGAGGCTTCACTGACGGCTGAAGCACCCGTCAATGACCTGGAGCTGTTGGAGGACCTAGAGTGGTACAAGGCGGTGGATCATGATGTAGGTACCGCAGCATTGATGAAATTCCGGGGCCACCTCTGGTACCTAAGCGAAGATTTGGCCAGACTCACCATGTTCTCCTCCATAACCACCGATGCAGAGAAGACGGCCATGCTCCAAAACCTGCACAAGAAGACCGAAAACCCAAAAGACCTGCATCGATTGGAGGGGAAAGACGGCCTTGACCATGAGACGGTCGGATATGAGCACCTTGGTCACGAAAAGGATTCAGAACCTTTTTCATTGCCTGAAGCTTCCAGTTTCAAAAACCCCCAAAGATCTAGAAGGATGTGCACCATTGCTGAAGTCTGTGAGCAATGCGGCAGAACGGGTGGTGAAACTGGCAGAAGATTTCAACGAGGGCCTGACAAAAAACGAGGAGGAACGGCATCTCGTGTACCAAGTCATCGAATAGAACCGCCAGCAGTTCCCCTCAGCAGACAAAAAGATCCTCTGTCCCTCGAAATGAAATGTGCCATTAGGAAGACTTTCCATTCCATATAATAAATTTGCTTTTAGAAAGAATTTCCACATTCTTTAGTTTTGTCGTTAGAAAGCATTTACATTTCATTCTTTCATTTTAGAATGATTAATGCTGAGGATTTCCGTTTGTTCATATAGGGTGGAATAAACAATGTCGATGAGGGGACCCTTCCCCTCCTAATAGCTCAATGAAATACTCGGATCCTCCCCAAAATTTAATCAATTCTTTCTTGACCCATGGCCCACTCTTCCACAAAATTGCATTGAAATTCTTTGAGAAATTTCGGAGATATCGCCTGGAGAACGAACAAAGGTGAAAACATAACCTCTAACTAAGTTGGAGAAGGTAATTGCATCATTCAAGCCCAACCTTTAACCGTCCCAAATACTTTGGCTCCTACTGTATTAAGAACATTTAAGTTAACCTTGCTCTGTAACCTGAATATTTGATCTCTCTCTGTGAGTCTAACGTTTAACTGATTGTTTTTTAAATCGTACCCATTATGCAACATAGCTTGGTCTAAATTGGATGAAAACTGTTTAAGCCTACCTCGTCATATGACCTAAACCTTTTACCTACTGTTTTATAACACAGCATGTTAACCATTTTGCTGATCCTTAACCATTCCATCATGACAGGTGCAAATGAGATCATAGCTGTTTTAGGTATTCTATTCACACACGGACACAAGGATTGAACTCTGTGACTATAAACTCTGATTAATTGTTTAGAAACTTGAATGTCTTCCTTTCTCACTCACCCCCAAATCTACCACCAGGTTTGGTGTATATTGCACAAAAACTCCTTAATTTGACCTTGCCAGGAAAACTTCGACTTGCAGCCGTATATTTTGGCATATTGCTTTCAGAATAAAGATCAACCACTTGTTTAACTATCAGCCTTTCCACCAACTTTCTACCCATAAAGAAAGAACTGAAGATACACACACACACACACACACACACACACACACACACACACACACACTGATCTAAGACTTTCGGGGAAAAATTCCAAATGCAAATATAAAAAGTGAACTTTGAGGCATGTTGCAACTCAAGTCCTTAAACTTGTCCAACAAATTTCTCAAAATTTCTTTGTATTCTGGGTCGTTACTCTTACCTAAAAACTTAAAAATTACTTCTTTGAATGATACCCAAGCCTCTCGTTCCAGGTCGTTCATCGCAATATCAAATTCTGCATCAGAAATCATTACTTTAAAATCAGGTCCAATAAACATGCCCCCTTTCGATATTTAGCTTCATACAAACCAGGAAACTTTTGGCACAAATACATAGAACAGGCTCCATTTTTGATAAGGCTTTGACAAACTGCTTCATTAGTCCAAGCTTAATATGAAGCAGTGGTAGAAGCACTTTGTCTGGAATCACCAAGCTAGATCTGAAAATGTTTTTGGCATCAAGCTGTAGATATTCTCTATTTGGCCATCCCTTCTGAACCCAATGTAAATCCTTGGCTCTGCTGTTCCACTTACAGAAAAAACATGGGAATTTTGTATACCCTGACTGCTGACCCAGTAAGATGAAAAGAACTTTCAGATCCCGAGATATGAACCAACGGTGTTCATTGCAGTTGATTTCTCGAGAACATTTGTCAAATTCTAGGGCATTTCTTTTAAATGTACAGAATGAGCAACAGGTATTGATGGATATATATTTCCATTATGAAATACCTTTCAGGCTTCTTTTAGATGAATCTATAGTCTCCATTCTTCTGCATTATAGTCTCTGCCAAGTGTCTGGACTAGGACACTTTCGCCAGTGCAACAAACCAAGGATCCATTTCTCAGTTAATATGGTGCAAACTCCTTTTCTCAATTTCGGTACCAAGAGAAACTTGTGTCTGAATGTAATAAGTTTTTATCGTTTAATCGGGCCCTCAAGCATCTGTGGGCATACTGAGGTTTCTTACTAAATCATTAAGGTCATCGTGATAGAATGGCTCTGGCTCATTGCCTGAACACGTTGGGACAAATTCTTCATCGCCTACTGCAGCACTTTCTTCCTCTGAGTGAGTTTCTACATAATCAAGACTATCAGGTGGAGTAGGGATTGGTAGATCAGGTCTGTGTGGTAGAGGTCTTATTGCTGATGGAAGATTAGGATAAACAATTTATTTCTGAATCTTTTTGTTGCATCCTTTAGTTTTTCAGGAAGAAAGATAATAGTTACTATGATTTTTAGGTTTCCTCCATATCATCGGATTACCAGAAGCAATAGCCATCTTTTTAACTTTTGTCTATTGTCGTAGCTCCTCAACACAAACAGAGTTGACAGCGTGAAGTGCCCACCTTTTGTCCTGGCTGCCAAGTTTTATTTCAGAGTAGGCATACAAAGCTTTTTAACAAAATCTGTTATGTTCTGTCTTTGTTTATCCACTACAAATTTTCCACAAATGCAGGAAAAAAAAAAAAAAATCATGGCTGTTCACACAACCTTTAGACGTAATAATGTGATTGTTAACGGTAAAACAAAATTTTAATTTATCTGTAAAGAAAAAACTTCAACAAACATCACTATTTCTTCAATAAAACACCAATATTTTCAATAAATATAACTTTGAAGAAAAGAAACAGTACACTGAAAGTAATTTACTGTACAAGTGCACCAAACAAGTGAGTCAGGGTGATGTATGTTTGCTGCACTCCAATACTGGTATGACTATTCATTGTGTTTTGTTCCAGCTATATTCTGGCTCATTGTCAAATGAAATAACTGCGTTATTTTAAACATGGATTTTAATATAAAAAATACTAAATTCATACAATTATCAATATGAAGTATCCACATGAAAACAATTAAATATTGAGAAATAAAGTATAATTGAATAATAAAATAGGTGTTTTGTGAAAAAATGTTACATGATGGAGAATATTGTTTGAATGTTTTCATTTTCCATCCAAAATAAATAAAAATTGCATGAAATAAAATATTCTGTTTTCAGTGTACAGTATACCTGTGTAATCATAAATTTCTCAGTTACCGAATAGAGGTGGGATAGTGATGAAAAAAAGAGAGAGACAAGTTAAAGACATTACATCACGTTAATACACGTGGTCAGAACATGTGTTAACGTGTTTGAACATCTTTTGGCTTGTGACAGGTAGATGCTATACAAACAAATTCATGTAACTTTTGTACCCTGACTAGCAAGTTTAGGCTGGGTGTATCCCTTGTCATGAGTGAATCCACTCCAGCCTGTTATACCCGCAGGAGGCTAGATGTGTTAGTATTATCAGGGCAAGGCCTGCCCCCACAGTTGCCACTGTGATGGATAGTGAGGGTGGTTTACCGAATCAAACATAGGACTCTGTGTTTGAAACCAGGTCACAGAAGCTGGTTGTAGTCACTACCACCTCCAATGGAGGAGGGGGTACTACATTTCAGCCAGTCAAGTGACGCAAAAACTTTACGTTACTACCATTGGCGACTTTGATAGCTACGGGTTTGTATTTTTGTGTTTAATGTAGTCCTCGAAGTAAGTAATACCTGCGCTTGTGCATCTGTATTGTCCTCAAGTGTTATTTTGTAAACTAGCATGGAAGATAGTTTGTAAAAAAATCAAAGCATGATATTTCTCTTCATCCGCCCTTGATAACTTTCGATAAAGTAACTAGTCCACCAACCCTTGGCTCCTGTGGTACCTGTATTTTCAAATACAAGAAAGTGTCTGCATATGCTGCAAGGAAAGAAATGCACGTACTTGGCTTTTCGTTCTAGCTCCGATCTTAGTCTTTTTTTATCCAGAGCTAGGGAGGTAAAAAAAAATCGCAGGGTGTATGTATTTTGCGGTTCATGATTCCGGCTATTTACCTCAGTACGGGAGTATGTATCTATTTCTCGCACATGCGATAACGTATGCTTATATTTTTTATAGTAATGTGTTATGATGTGTTTGTTGTTGTTGCTGTTAGATGAAGGTACAGACCGGTTCAACAGCATGCTGTTTTGAAATATTGTCTTAATTCACCAGCTTCGGGAGCGGGAGAGCTGGAGACATTTGGCATACCCTCGTGTCTGCACGCCCTCACCCACCCACCCATGGCACTAGTATCAGTGTGTTACGTCCCAGTCCCCACACTGCCGCAGGCTCCAACAGCAGTAGATCAGTACAAGAAGGACGTTGCCCAGTGAGTTGTTCTTCCTATGATCAGCCTTTAGGTGTGCAGTACACAAGATCAGCTGAGGCGAAAATAAACACTGGCTCCTTAAAGTTCACTGTCTATTTTCCAAATCATCATCATCCGGATCTCCTTTCCCACCCTAGGGCAGGGTGAGGAGTAGCAATGTCCAGACAACCCAAACTAGCCCGATCCAATGGGCCACGATTCCATTCACTCACCATTCAAGCCCCCGGAATCCTGGCTCTATCGGATACGCCAAAAACATTCACCACATTCTGTAGCTTCACATAATCGTATCTGACAGAGTCAATCCAGACGCTGCCACGTTAAAAAGGGGTGCCAAGAATCCCTGATCATGTACTTCACCCAACAAAATTCATCCAGCCAACTCGATACTTCCACTTAATGCCTTGCAACTTCACTTCACTGTTCTCATAAGCACTGGAGCTATACACACTTTGCTAACTGCTGGTACACTTAATGCTTAACAACACTTCACTGTTAGTACAGTTAATGCTTGCCAACACTTCACTGTTTTCTCAAGTACTAATGATATACAAACTTCAATAACCCGTCACTGTTTACCACTGTTTTCACAAGTACCAAAAATATACAATCTTCACTGTACTACACTCAGACTGAACCAAAACCGACTGAACTCATTCTGGTCTCTTATCCATACTTATATAAGCTTACATTATACGCGAAACTTCGAGTATACTCTTGACGGGAAACAGTTGCCAATTCAGAGACAACCAAAACATGTCAAAGCTGTCCTGCATTACATAACACTAAATCATTTACCATACGAACTTAAATTACATAATTTAACAAGCAATCACTTAAGTAAAACATTATAAAGAAAAAGAGCACAAAAATTAATGCATAACTTACGAAATAACTACGCTCTCAAACAGCAGGCAAACTGGCAACTCTGACTCGTACCGATCCCGGAACTACTGTACACGAAACACCAAGAAACTTCTTGAGCACCTAACGGGCAAATCTCGCTTCTTAACACTATCCCATCCCTAGTTCTTTGACGTCCCGACAAAACTACGCAATACATACAAACATAAAGCTTAATCCTAATTAAACATCCATCTATACACCAATTAATCCTTTAGCATATCAGGTCATCTTCTGTGCCGCTTCTGACGATGTCCTTGCTTCTCCACACAGTCCACTCCTCCAGGAAGGTCTTGGTCCTCTTCTTGATTTGCATCTTCTCTTCGGAAACTGTCATCATCCTCTTGCACTTCAGCTCCTTGTCCTCCTCAACATCCTTGGCTGCAGGTGCGCACAATTCCTCAGAGACGTCCCAGCTGAACTGTCCTGGCCCATGGTACTGCCACAGACGATTCACGTGTACCACCTTTGGGCGAGACTTCCTGCCTCCCAGAATCCGATACGTTACGTATGATAGGCGGTCCAACACAGTCCCATTGGCTTTGCAGCTTCGGTGACTGTCCCTTCTTACGCTGAGGATTGTATAACCAAACTTGGTCACCATCCTTGAAGCTCACCTCATTTGCCTTGGCATCATACTTGCACTTCATCACCTCTCCCGAAAACTTGACGGCTCCTTGCACTTGGTGATGTACCGGTACCTCAGCTAGCCTTTCCTGAAGGTGCTCCGCATAGCCGGTGGTGTCTGTAGGCAGCTCTTCACTAGTTGGTCTTCCCATTAACAAGTCAAAGGGTAAACATAACTCATGGCCCAACATCAGTTTTGGAGTGTAGCCAGTAGACTCATGGGATGCAGACCAATATGCCATCAGCAAAGCAGGTAATTTCTGGTCCCAGTCTGTTTGTCCATCAATGCAATACTTGGCCAGTTCTTGTCCCAGGGTCCAGTTGAATTTCTCCACCATCCCATCTGACTGTGGCCTTAGTGGGGTCGTCCTGGTCTTCTTGATCCCCAATAACTTGCAGCCACTCTAGCACTGGTTGTAAATCTGCATCCTCCATCTGCATCCTCTTCAGGTCTTCGTCTGATGCTGGCCCTTTCACAGCAGTACGGCAGCATTTCTTCCTATGATTCCTATTCCTACTACACTCCTTGCTGTCTGTTCTTCTGCCTTCTCCCACACTATTCATCAAGATTCTCTTGCATTTCTTCAGTGGTGGGTCTTCTGCAGCCTTCTTCATATCATCCCAACCATTCTGATCCGCAAGTAACTCAAACTGTGCACAGTAAGCTTCCCGAAATACTCTACCATCAAATTCTTTAGGTTTCTTTTTAATTGGACCCCCATTATAGCCATGCACTTTACTGGTTTGGGGCCTAAAAACTGGGGCATCATCATTAAGTCCATGACTTGAAACTCCAACATTCTGATTATTCAACCCTGCAGTGCCATCTTCAGATGCCTGGGATCCGCTAAGATTCACCATACACTGTTCACTCCTCTCATAATGCCCCCTGCACACCAACCTGAGGCTCAGCAGTGCAATATTTCTCTACAGCCTCAATTTTTTCACAAACCATCTCCACATGGTCAACTGGCTATCTACATGCTGTCTGCACTCCAACACAATTCCCTCACTATCTTCAGCTGGTTGTCCCCATGATGTTCGCACTCCGTCACTATTTCCTCACTAATTGTCTTCAACTGGTCATCTACATGCTGTTTCCACTCTATCACATAATTTCTTACCTCATATTTCTGCTGCTCTAGCTTGGCATCTAATTCCTCCTTAAGCTGTTGCTGTTCTTCCTTCATTTCCCCCACGAAAGCATCCAGCTGTCCTTGCACCCTTGGTTGTAATTCCTTCTGTTGCTCCTCTGATGCCTCTTGAAGTTGCTCATATCGTTCTTTTTGTTCTTCACCTGGTACCTCTAGTTGTTCACTCTGTGGCTTCAATTGTACCCTTTGTACCTCTAACTGTTCTTTGAGTCCTTTAGTTTTTTCTTTGAGTTCTTTAGTATGTGCCTGCATTAGTTCTTTGAGTTCGTTCCTGAACTCTCTGTTCTTCGATTCGGGCCTGAAATTGTTCTTTAAGTTCTTAGTTTGTGCCTGTATTAGCTCCACGATTGTAGCCAGGGAAATTTCCTCCTCCTGTCCAGCTCGAGACCTTGTTTTCACACCTTCCACTTCCATGTCGAAGGTTAGATTCACTGCAGCCCTAACTAATCCCACACTTCTGACACCAGTGTTACGTCCCAGTCCCCACACTGCCACAGGCTCCAACAGCAGTAGATCAGTACAAGAAGGACGTTGCCCAGTGAGTTGTTCTTCCTGTGGTCAGCCTTTAGGTGTGCAGTACACAAGATCAGCTGAGGCGAAAATAAACATTGGCTCCTTAAAGTTCACTGTCTTTATTTTCCAAATAGTTCCACTAAATGCCTTCCAATTTTACTTCACTGTTCTCACAAGCACTGGAGCTATACACACTTTGCTAACTGCTATTACACTTAATGCTTAACAACACTTCACTGTTAGTACACTTAATGCTTAACAACACTTCACTGTTAGTACAGTTAATGCTTGCCAACACTTCACTGTTTTCTCAAGTACTAATGATTCAGTAACCCGTCACTGTTTGCCACTGTTTTCACAAGTACCAAAAATATACAATCTTCACTGACACTGACACTGCGTTACACTCAGACTGAACCAAAACCGACTGAACTCATTCTGGTCTCTTATCTATCCTTATATAAGCTTACATTATACGCGAAACTTCGAGTATACTCTCGACGGGGAACAGTTTCCAATTCAGAGACAACCGTAACAAGCCAAAGCTGTCCTGCATTACATAACACTCTAAATCATTTACCATACGAACTTAAATTACATAATTTAACAAGCAATCACTTAAATAAAACATTATAAAGAAAAGGAGCACAAAAATTAATGCATAACTTACGAAATAACTACGCTCTCAAACAGCAGGCAAACTGGCAACTCTGACTCGTACCGATCCCGGAACTACTGTACACGAAACGCCAAGAAACTTCTTGAGCACTTAACTGGCAAATCTCGCGTCTTAACAAGTGTTTAGTCAGGGATCAAAGCAAAATTCCATTTATTGTTTGAGGACTATTGTTGTGAATCTTGGTGGTATTGGTTGGGGATGTGATTTCATCTGCTGTAAGGGAGTGGGAATGGAGATGGAGACATTCGATACACCCACTGCTTGCATGATCTTGCCTGTTGATACACGGCATCAGTGAAGTGAAAAGAGAGAACGGGTTTTATCTCTTGCAAGGGGCAGAATATCCTAAGAGGATTTTAAAGTATCAATTCAGCCTCAGATGCTGTTTGTGGTATATAAGGGAATGGTAAGTGGTTTAGAATGTCCAGGAATGCGGGGAAAGGAAGTCTGCCCGCGGTGTCACTGTCACAGGCATAAAATTTATGCAGCTCACAGATGTCGAGGTAGGTCAGTGGACTTTTTTTTTTTTTTTCAGAGTAAGAAGTGCCTATTAAGGGGTGGGTTCTGTATAGGATCTAAGACGTAGTTTGTAAATACATGTGTCTGTGAATATTTTAAGTAAGCACAGTCATATATCACTCTCAGTACTATTCCTACTGCTGCTACCAGTCCTTCCTCTTAATCTTGACAAAATACCCAGACAACATCCAGCAATTAGGAAGACAACGACCTCTATAGGTAACTCAAAATAACTGTACACCATCTCCGAAGGTGTAATGCTGTCATTACTTCCTTTTCCTTTGTACAGGTACTGGCAAATTGATCCTAAGTTAGTAACAAGTGATTTGATGCAATACCTGCAATACCTGCATCCTAATTGTAAATATAACTCTATGGATTTTCATCATTAATGGCAAATAGTAATCTCCTCCCCAGTAACATGAATATCCAAAGCGAATGAGGACATAAGGCTACATTTGCATTTTTTTCTTTTACAATGGATTATTATTTTCTATTCCTTTAGAGCTCTGGATATTGCGTCTGAATTCTCATAAGAAATAGTCCCATGTGCGGGAGAATGCGTGTTTATACAAATATTGAAGGTTATGTAGAGTATCCGTGCTCACAAGACTATTTTTTTTTTTACATATGACCAGTCACCCTCCACAACCTCTCCCCCATATGCATTACAAAACACTCCACCCCCCCCCGCCCCCATCACAATTACACATCCACTGTAACGCCCCCTCCCCCTACACACACAGTGAATCCTCGTGATAGCCTGCCACCACTCAAACCCAATTCTAATGGGTATATTCCCACTCAGCACATGAGAGAGATTTCCCCCCTGACCTGACTCTAGCGGGGTGCATTCCTCTAAGACACGCAAGAGCGATTTCTTCCCAACGAGGAAGGAGTGGTTACACCCTCCAACACTTACGAGAGGGATTTCTCCCTAACCGGGTTCTAATGAGTGCGTTCTCCCAGCATGCTTGAGAGCGATTTCTCCCTAACCAGGACCTAGCAGTTACGCCCCCAGCAAGCACGAGGGCGATTTCCCCCCCGCTCATCATGCGGTCGTAGGAAATCCCATGTACGATCGCCCAAACAAGTGATGACTAGCTATCTTTAAGTTTCGGACAAAACTCCCTGGGTCTGGCAACGTTCATTTGGTTGGGAGTAAGGAGACGGAAACAGTCTTTGCCTTCCCTGCAAAGGTGGTGGCTTAATCGGTAAAGAGGAGGCCTGCATTCCTAATGGACCCAGGTTCGTACCCCGGCTGGGCCAGGGAACAGTTTAAGGATTTGAGTTTCATAAAAAGCAGACTCTCTTGATCTACCAGATGACCTGCCACATTTCGTAAAAGATGACCCGCTAATACCAATACACCAGTCCTGTATGAGACAGCCCTAGCATATGCGCAATATGGACGGTGGGTGTTAGCATCAAAGTGGTGACATGTGGAAGTGTAGGAGGGCTACTGGGCTTTGGGATAGGCCACTGACCCGGAGAAATAGGCCCTGAAGCCTTTGCCTAGAGTAGGACACACACACAAAAAAATATATGGCTAAAAAAAAATACTAATCTTGCGGAACTATTAGTTAAGTTTAGCCTTTTTCTTCTTTTTTTTAGGTCAACCATATAACCAAATTATGGTGCTTGGTGGTTTAGTGGCTAATTACGGCGCTCCAATCGGATTGAACCAGTGAAGATTTATATCCAAGGAATGATTGGGATTATTGCTAATGTAATGCCACTCAGGGATGAGTCTGGTCACTCTCATCTTAAATGTCAGAACCAACTTGCCTAGCCCCGGACTCCTACGCTCCTCATGGGGCAACATAGTGTAATGCAAGATGATTTTGTCACCAGTGTAATACTCAGAGATTTTTCGGCCGCTGTCCAGCAGTGTAATGAGCAGAAATTTTTTATATCACCAGTGTGATGTTGGGAATTTTAGAGATTATGGAAAATGGGTAGGATGATCTTATTTGAGAATTTATGGGAAATGAGGTAGCGTGATCTTATTAGAGAGGGCGTGAGTAGTTAGATATTAGCACACCTTAAGGGCCACTCAATCCCGTCTTTACTACTCCTTACAGGATAGCAAAATTCAAACCAGAATGACTTAACCTAAGATTTACTAAGCATTAAGAACTGAGATACAAATTACTCTTCAAACTGTGAATTATATCAAACCAGAATGTGATGGGGATCTATATCAACAGATATATGAATCTTCTGAAACTGAATGTTTAAAGAATACTGTTACACTTTTCAGAAATATGAATCTTCACGAACCAAATAAATATTCAATAATGAGGATTACAGTATAACTCCAGTAATATGTATCTTTACACACTAGATTAATATTCCAAGAATACTAATAAGCATGGATATAGTCCCTTGGTCTCTGACGGACTTGTCGGGAGGGAACCTAAAGATTATCACTAAAGAATATTCTCTAAGACTAAATGCTCGATAATTGAAAAATTTTAAATAAACTAGACACAATAACCAAAAGGACCAGTAATCACACGGACAGTAATCAAATGGACAAAAGGACCAACCGATATTCACTTTGACACCATGAACTAAAGGGGGGGGGGGATTTAGTTTGTTAGAGGTTAGGCCGCGGCTTGAACGCTCGAATCTTTGGGATGAAAGCCACGGCCCTCTATAATTCTCGTCTGCAACGATGAGGAGAGGAACAGCGATCTCATTATTCAGTACAAGGATGATCAGAGGAAAATATCATTAATTTAACTCACGAAAGTATATGATGACTTAATACACGAGGGAATAAACAAAAAGGGGTGGGGGTGAGACCTCGGGCACTAACCTGCAACGATGAGGAGAGGAACAGTGATCTGGCGGTTGGTGCTGTCCCCTGCCTTTTTGTACATGACCTACGCAGTGTTCAGGGATCGGCTGAAACTTTAACTGATTACTTTGTAGTACTGTTGACTCTACTAGATCTCCAAGGAATACGAGAGATACGTTTGCACTCAACATGCATAGAAAAATTACTTACGATGTTGAAATTTTTGTAATAAGCGTATAGGAACTTTAATAATAATGATGCCAAATTATTTAAAAATTCAAAGTTTTATTATCCGTGTCGGTTGCATGCCTACGTGACTGTAAACAGGACTCAGTAACATGAATTTCGCACTTCACAAATGACAATCTTCAATATTCTTACTTCAGTCAACTCTTAATCACCACTGCATAGTTCAAAAGGGGAAATCTATTAACTTCGGCAGGTAAATCTCTAGATTAGAATATAAAAGGAAGACATTCGGGTAATTGTTGATCTCTGCTTAAAATTTCTGTGGTTATACGTCTTTGTTGAATTTGGCTGGTGCACTATGCATCAACACTAGTCAAGTATTCACATCAAAACTATACTTATCATTATCAGTAGCAGAATCATGTTCAGATGATGAATATCAACTAAGACTAGACTTAAATGTAGAACTTAACGGTTAAATTATGAGTTATACCTACAACCATACATAAGCTTAAGATTACACTTACAATACTGGCTTATACTAACTTACACTAAGACTTAAGTTATGGCACTACACGGGTCCTTCCTCCCAGAAAAAAAAAATTAACATCGACAGTCAACATGATCAAATAATTCTTCTACATTTCCTAGGGACGTCTGTGCGGACGGGACGGAGCTTTCCTAGTAAATTTGACTGTGAACACGACTCCAATAAGTGGCACCTGTTAGTCCACAAGAAAAATCACACATACCCCAGGGGGTCGCTTCTCTGTTACGATAAACACTTTCCGAAATTCGGTGGATAGATTTGCCCCTGCCAACCTCCTGCCTGGGTGACAACATGGTCGTCTCACCTGAACAGACCCATCCTCTCGCTTCCAGGATCATCCTAGGGGCGCTTCCCATTCATACAACATATGGACTAATCACATTTACACTCCCACCCATTCGTTCTTAGGCTTCCAGCTCTCCACCTAGTAACTGACGATGCGCCTGCTCTGGGTCCTGAAGTCACTGATTCACCTGTGACCATGTTGACTGTAAGTTGAGGGAATGGAGCGGTGCACATTGCCCCTCGAATTAAAACAATCTGATATTTCCACTGAACTGGGCTGCACCCATAACCCAAACTCCTATAAACTCACAGTCAATAGTCAGACAGTCCAACTCGCACACATGTCCCTATCCATCTCTTAACTTAATGTGCCATTAACCTGCTCAACACTTCTCAATAAGTCTCCGGGGAAGGCATCTCTCATGGGGTGGCAACTATTCATCCACCGGATCAGTCTCAAAGGCCTCCTCCAGGGGTCCCAAGGGCCACTCTTCTCCTCTGCAACAGGGCCTCACCCGTCCCGCGGCTCCCTGAATCCTTTTGCCCGTAAACACATCCACTACCATGTACACACCTCCGTCCATCAATACTTCCACTACACGATGGCGTGATGTGTGTGGGTTGTTTTCTTTTGAGGGGGAAGAACCTAACGGATCAGCTATCAGGGTCCACTAAGGTACACTCGTTCTTCTTGACATATGACCCTTAAGTTCCATCAGCAGCTCATCTTCCACCTTACCCCTCCTTCCACTACACCAAGCCACAAAATACACAAGTTGTGTTTCCATCTCAGTATTCATTCTATTCTCGGTGAAGCATAATTTTGCTGGTCCTCCAGGAGATTTAACCCACCCCATCTCGACGTTTTCTGGGCAGTGGTATGCCCCAGTCCCGACATTTTTGGACCTTTTTTTTTTTTGGCTCAAACATCCACTTTTGGTGAGAAATATCGAAAATTCATAGAGAAATCGCTCACTTGAGGTTTAAAATACTCATTCCAGGTAGGAGTACCTCCTTACCTTACAGGGTTTTCTATCAGGCTGGCTGCAAAGAAAACGAGTTTAATGGGAGGATAACTATTCTACACCACTCATAAATGGTATTTATTTATTTATTTGGTACGAATTTATATGTAGTACGAGAATACATTGGTTTTCAAACGGTAATATAGGGATTATAAGCATTGTTTCACTCACTAAATCATCACCATTCTTGACCTTTTTTTGCAACATTACCTAATCATCATTTCTGACTGTTTCTTCCTCTAATGTTTGTCCTCCACATTGTCATCGCACTGGGGAATCACTCTGGCCCTGAATTTCGTACCGTGGCATGACACATGGCTTTACTGGCCAGGTCACTGATAACAGGTGAATTGCTGAGAAGAGGTCTTGCAGGGGGGGGGAGGAGGTCAGTGCTGGGTAAGGCATTGTCCCTGCCTGGCATCTTGTAGAGGAAGGTGTCCCGTGCATACGTGCCAAAAATCACTCACGAAAATTGAAAATTGTGCAAAATAAGGACCTTGCAATGTCCTTGACCGCCGCTGCTAATTTACGCCTCTGGGATATGAGTGGACATCATGTGAGGACGTGAATTCACGTCTCTGGGACGCGGCGGGTTAAGGATCATTCATTCTAGAAATATTGCGCGATTAAACGCCCCTTTGTGTACTGTTACTGAAGGATCCTATATCACAACAATATCTTGAATCCACAACAATATCTTATCCCACAATAATATCTTATCCTACAACAATATCTCATCCCATCGCTGCCACTCAGTATATTGCTAGGAAACTTTGGATACCTCTAATGCCACCAGTGTTTTGCTCAGAATTTATTATATGAGCAAGGGGAATGGGGGGTAGTACATCTCTTTTATGGTCAAGCCACCCGTGTAATGACGAAAAATTTTATCCCACTGCTGCCACCAGTGTAATGCAAGAAGATTTTGTCATCAGTGTAATGCAAGAAGTTTTTGTCACCAGTGCACACTCAGAGATTTTTAGGCCACTGTCCACCAGTGTAATGATCAGAAACTTTTTGATACCACCAGTGTGATGCTGGGAATTTTAGAGATTATGGAAAATGGGTGGCAAGGATCTTATTTGGAGAATTTATGGGAAAAAGAGGTAACGTGATCTTATTAGAGAGGGCGTGAATAGTTAGATATTAGCACACCTTAAGGGCCACTCAATCTCGTCTTTACTACTCCTTAGAGGATAGCAAAATTCAAAATGACAAC